>NC_058403.1:207076505-207247580 GCF_002201575.2 Neomonachus schauinslandi
CCCCCGGCCCCGGCGCGGGACGCTGTCACCGCCGCCGCCGCCATTTTAGCGGCCCTGGCCCCGTGAGCCAGGCGGGCGCGACACGGCCGGACGCCCCGCCCCGCCCGGCCCCAGCCTGGGTCGCCGGGCCCGGTTCCGGGTGGACGCGCCGGGACCTTCGGCCGCGGCGCCTCCCCGCGGCGCCCCACGAGCACGCCCCGCCACCCTATCGCAGCGCCCAGGCGCGCCCGAGCACCCCCCCCCCCGCCCCGCAGGCCCTTATCCGAGGCCCCAGAGCCGGGAGGCCCCGCCCCCGCCCCGCCCCCGGCGGCGCGCAGGGAGAGGCCGGCCAGGGGGCGGCCCTGCGCGTGAGTGCACCTGCCCGCGTCCCACCCGCCAGAGCGCCCCTCGGCGGCCTGGGCATCCGGGACCCGCGCGGCTCTGGGGCCGAACCTGTGTGACACCTCCTCCTCCTCGCGCCCCCAAGTCACACCTCCCTGTGCCTCAGTTCCCTCAGGAGCAAAAGGGGCTCAAATGCAAAAACATAGACGAATCTTGGTGATAATTCTGCGGCGGAAAAGAAGCCAGATAAAAAAGAAGAGTATAGGGGCACCTGGGTGGCTCCGTTGTTAAGCGTCTGCCTTTGGCTCGGGTCATGATCCCAGGGTCCTGGGATCCGGTCCCGCATCGGGCTCCCGGCTCCGCGTGAAGCCTGCTTCTCCCTCTCCCACTCCCCCTGCTTGTGTTCCCTCTCTCGCTGTGTCTGTCACATAAATAAATAAAATCTTAAAAAAAAAAAAAGGAAGAGTATATACTCTCTGGTCCCATGTACCTAAAACTCCAGAAAATGCAGCCTCATCTCTAGTAACAGAAAGCAGATCAATTTCTGGGTGTCTGGGGGTGGAGTGGGGAGAGGCTAGAGGGAGGGACAAAAAAGGGCTAGAATATAACTTTTTGAGATGGTGGATATGTTTAGTATTTTGGTTGTGATGCTGGGTTACAAGATGTGAAAACTCATCAGATTGGACACTTGAAATGTGTGCGATTTGCAGTATGTCAGTTATAACTCAAAGCTGTAAAAAAAATTTGTCAATGCATCTGACTCGGGAATGTTAGGAGGACGAGCTGAGCCCATCCGTGTAAAGCGCTTTAGCATGATATTACAGGCACAGTCAGGGGTCAGAGTAAGCAAGCCACAATCTCAAAGGTGGATGACAGTGGTTGTGACCCTGTAAATGGCAGAGAGGGTGGCCTCTAGTGGCCAGCCCGAGGGCGCTGTCCTCAGCCAGCTACAGGAAATAGGATGAGGCTGTGGGATGTGAACAGGGTACAAAAAGATGGTCACTTCCCTGACTTTTCCTCCGCTCTACCCTCACTGCACCTCCCTTCAGCCACACCTGCCTCCTTTCTCAAATCCAACAACTGCAATCCCACCCCAGGACCTTTGCTCGAACAGTTCCCCCTGCCCACCTAGGCCTCCCATCCTTGCATGGCTGGCTCCTCCTGGACCTCTGTCAGGAATTTATTCAAATGTCATCCCAACAGTCTGACCGTGCTCAAAATCTACCCCACCGCCTCCTTTGGACTCCTTTCCTGTTCCCTGCTTTTTTTTTTTTTTTTTTTCACAGAGCAGTTACCACAACCTGATTGAGTTCAGGCTCCCGTAAAAAATACTGCAGACTGGGTGGCTGAAACAACAAACATTTCTTTCTCATGATCCTGGAGGGTGGAAGCATGAGATCAGGGTGCCATGACCACCAAGATCTTGGTGAGGGCCCTGCTCCTGGTTATGTCCTCACGTGGCCCTTCTCTGGTGTGTGCAGTGAGAGAGGCAGAGAGAGAGAGATCTCCTGTGTCTTCCTCTTGGCATTAACCCCATCATGGAGTCTCCACCCTCATGACCTCATCTAATCCCTGATCATCTCCCAAAGGCCCTGCCTCCTCATACCATCACACTGGGGGCTAGGGTTTCAATATATGCATTTTGTGGGGAGACACAAACATCCAGACCAGAGCACTGATCATATATATATATATATATATGCTATATTTATTACCTCTGTCCCCACCACACCACGAGGCCAGGGGACTCTGTCCATCTTGGTCACTGCTGGCTCCTCAACACTCAGCGTGTGTCCTGCATGTACACAGTAGGTGCTCAACAACACAGTAAGTGCAACAAATAACATATGGAATGGAAAGAGAACTTGTTGCAAGGGGCAGATGGTATGTGGGGGCCACAGGTGACCCCCTTCCATTTGATCTGGTGGCTGACCACCCCCTCCTTGGGGGATACGGTGGGGCCCTAGATTCCTTGCCCTTCATTCCCTCTTGCCAATGAGTATAATCACCTCATCTCCCCACCTGGGTCTCTGGCCCCAGCCCGGGGTCCAGCCTCCATATGTGTCCCCCTTGGAATGTCCCTCAGGCTCCCCAGGTTCAGTGTGCCCCTAACTGGTCCTGCATTTCACCCCCACTGGCTTTTCCTCCCACACCCTTGCCCCACCCCCACCCCCAGCCTCCCTTGCTTCCTTTAGCAGAGTCTGTCTGTCCCCAGTTGTCCTCATACTCCTGAAGCAGCACAATAGTCATGGCCACTTAGGCAGATGCGGTGATCAGGCCTCTTGGACAGGTGACCCTGCCACCCTACACCTCAGTTTCCTCATCTGCCAAGTGGGCTTAGCAATAGTGCCTAATTCCTCGGGTTTGGGAGGATGAAAGGAATACGCAGAAGGCGAAGAACAGGGCCTGGCTCACACCAGCCACGACTTCCGTGTGAAGTCTTGCTGCTATTGACATTCTTTTTTTCCTTAAAGATTGTATTTATTTATTTATTTATTTATTTATTTATTTATTAAGATTTTATTTATTTATTCATTAGAGACACAGAGAGAGAGGCAGAGGGAGAAGCAGGCTCCCAAGGAGCAGGGAGCCCGATGCGGGACTCGATCCCAGGACCCTGAGATCATGACCTGAGCCGAAGGCAGACGCTTAACCATCTGAGCCACCCAGGCGCCCTATTTATTTATTTATTTATTTATTTATTTGAGAGTGCATAATCAGGGGGTGGGAGGGGCGGAGGGAGACAAGCAGACTCCCCACTGAGCAGGAGCCCGATGCGGGGCTCGATCCCAGGACCCTGAGATCATGACCTAAGCCGAAGGCAGATGCTTAACAGGTGCCCCTGCTATGGACATTCTTATTCACCACTGCCCTCCCGGTCTGGCCCCCAACGCTAGCAGCCGGCTGCCAACCCTGAGGCCTCTAATCCACCCAACAGCTGGAAGAACCTATTTATCAAGTTATTTATTTTTTATATTTTTAGAGAGGAAGGGGGAGGGGCAGAGGGAGAGGGAGAGAGACAATCCCAAGCAGGCTCATGCCCAGCACGGAGACCGAGGCAGGGTTTGATCTCACAGCCCTGAGATCATGACCTGAGCCGAAATCAAGAGTGGATGCAGGTAGCCTGATGCTGGACTCAATCCCGGGACTCCCCTATCAAGTTATTTTTTTTTAAAGATTTTATTTATTTATTTGAGAGAGAGAATGAGATAGAGAGAGAGCATGAGAGGGGGGAGGGTCAGAGGGAGAAGCAGACTCCCTGCTGAGCAGGGAGCCCGATGCGGAACTCGATCCTGGGACTCCAGGATCATGACCTGAGCCGAAGGCAGTCGCTTAACCAACTGAGCCACCCAGGCGCCCCTATCAAGTTATTTTTATGAACAGTTTCTATACACCAAAGAAATCTAGAGCAGTGCTTTTCAGTAGATACATAATGTGAGATATAATATTCAAAATTCTAGTAGCCATGTTAGAAAAATACAATCTAATTAAAAAAAATGGGCAGAGGATCTCAATAGGCAGGTTTCCAAAGAAGACATACAAATGGCCAGCAGGTACATGAAAAGGTGGGTAACATCATTAATCATCAGGGAAAGGCAAATCAAAACCACAATGAGATACCACCTCACACCCGTTAGAATGGCTATTATAAAAAAGATTGTAGGGGCGCCTGGGTGGCTCAGTCGTTGAGCGTCTGCCTTCGGCTCGGGTCATGATCCCAGGGTCCCGGGATCGAGCCCCGCATCGGGCTCCCTGCTCGGCGGGAGGCCTGCTTCTCCCTCTCCCACTCCCCCTGCTTGTGTTCCCTCTCTCTCTGTATCTCTCTCTGTCAAATAAATAAATAAAATCTTTAAAAAAATAAATAAATAAATAAATAAAAAATAAAAAAGATTGTAAGTGTTAGTGAGATTGTAGAGAAAAGGGATCCCCAGTGCAATGTTAGTGGGAGTGTATGCTGGTGCAGCCATTGTGGAAAACAGTATTGAGGATCCTCAAAACAATTAAAAAGAGAGATACCTGGGGCGCCTGGGTGGCTCAGTCGGTTAAGCGGCTGCCTTCGGCTCAGGTCATGATCCCAGAGTCCTGGGATCGAGCCCCACGTCGGGCTCCCTGCTCCTTGGAGAGCCTGCTTCTCCCTCTCCCTCTGCCTGCCTCTCTGCCTACTTGTGCTCTCTCTCTCTCTGTCAAATAAATAAATAAAATCTTAAAAAAAAAAGAGAGATACCATATGATCCAGCAATCCCATGTCTGGGTATTTATTCAAGGGAGACGAAGACAGGATCTCGTAGAGATATCTGCACTCCTGTGTTCACCATAGCATTATTTACAATAATCAACACCTGGAAACAACCTAACTGACCATTAGTGGATGAATAGATAAAGAAAACGTGGTGTGAGGGGCACCTGGGTAGCTCAGTCATTAAGCGTCTGCCTTCAGCTCAGGTCATGATCCCAGGGTCCTGGGATCGAGTCCCGCATCGGGCTCCCTGCTCAGCCAGGAGCCTGCTTCTCCCTCTCTCACTCCCCCTGCTTGTGTTTCCTCTCTCGCTGTGTCTCTCTGTGTAAAATAAATAAATATAATCCTTAAAAAAAAAAAGTTCAGGGGCGCCTGGGTGGCTCAGTTGGTTAAGCGACTGCCTTCGGCTCAGGTCATGATCCTGGAGTCCCGGGATCGAGTCCAGCATCAGGCTACCTGCTCCGCAGGGAGTCTGCTTCTCCCTCTCCCGCTCCCCCCTCTTGTGCTCTTTCTCTCTCTCACTCTCTCTCTCAAATAAATAAATAAAATCTTTAAAAAAATTAAAAACTAAAAATTAAAAAAAATTTTAAAAATTAAAAAAGTTCTCATCATAAGAAAAACAGTTTGTAACTATGTGAGGTAAAGGATATTAAGTAAACTTAGTGTGCCAATTATTTAGCAATATATACAAATATCAAATCATGTTGTACACTTGAAACTAATACAATGTTATATGTCAATTGTATCTCAATAAAAAATCAATTTAAAAAACAGGTAAAATTAATTTTTTAAAATTTTATTTTTAAGTAATCTCTACACACAATGTGGGGCTCAAACTCACAACCCGGAGATCGAGAGTCACGCGCTCCACTGACTGAGCCAGCCAGGAACTCCAGGCAAAATTAAGGGTTTTTTTTGTTTGTTTTTGGTTTGCTTTTTAAGATTTTATTTATTTATTTGTTAGAGAGAGCGCACAAGCAGGGGGAGCAGCAGGCAGAGGGAGGAGCAGACTCCCCGCTGAGCAAGGAACCTGACATGGGGCTCAATCCCAGGACCCCGGGATCACGACCCAAGCAGAAGGCAGACGCTCAACCGACCAAGCCACCCAGGCACCCCTAAAATTAAGTTTAACAATACTTTTTATTTAACTCAGTATACACAAAATATTATCATTTCAACATGTACTAAGTATAAAAAATGATTATTGAGCTATTTTACCTTTTTAGGTGCCGTCTTCAAAAGCCGATGTGTATTTCACAATTTGTACTGGCCACGTTTCAGGCGCTCACCAGCCCCATGTGGCCAGTGGCTACTGTATTGGACAGTGCAGGAAATATAACCATGGCCCACGTCCAGACATGTGACATCCTAGATGCAGTTGGTCCCCTGGGTCCTTCCTTCCCCAGACAACCTCTGCCTGAATCAGGGCTGACCCCTTGGAGCTGTTCAGCGCCTGCTCTGTATCTCCATCTGTGCTGACCCTGCTCTTTCAACTCCTTCTTCCCTTCCTCTCCCCCTCCTCCTCCTCCTGCAAGGTCCCATCCTCTTAAGCAAACCAGTCGCCAGGCACCCCCACCCCAGGACCCCCCACTGGGCTGCATCAGACTTGTTTGGTGCCAACTGGCGCCACCACTTCAGATCCCAAATCCCAGTGTTGTCCTGGGCCAGCCTGCCTTTGGACTGTATTGTTTCTCCCAGAAAGATATGTTGAAGTCCTAACCCCAGGTACCTGTGGCTGTGACCTTATTTGGAAATAGTTTGCAGATGGCATTAGTTAAGATGAGGTCATACTGGATTAGCGTGGGCCCTGAATCCAAGACGACTAGTGTCCCTGTAAGAAGAGAAGACAGAGAGACACAGACACCAGGAAGAAGGCCGAGTGACCACGGAGGCAGAGATTGGAATTATTCACCTACAAAACAGACATGCCAGTTACTGCCAGATGCTAGGAAAGAGGCAAGGAAGGAGTCTCTCCTCTGCCCTGGCGCCTTCAGAGAGAGAGGGACCTGCTGACACCTTGACTTTGGGCTTCTAGCTCCCAGGACTGTGAGAGAATCCGTTTCCGTTTCAAGCCAGCCCTTTGTTCTAATTTATTACGGGCAGCCGTGGGAAACTAATATCGCCCTTGGTGCCTCTTCCCCTTCAGGCCTCAGCTTGCCCAACCTCTGCCCTGAGGCCTGTCCTGACCTCCACGGGGCTAGGGTCATTTTTTGTTTTTTAAAGATTTTATTTATTTGAGAAGGAGAGAGAGGGAGAGAGAGAATAAGCACAAGAGCCTGGGGGCAGGGGGTACAGAGGGAAAGGAACAAGCAGACTCCCCTCTGAGCAGGGAGCTGGACACGGGGTTCAATCTCAGATCGACCTGAGCTGAAGGCAGACACTTAACCAACTGAGCCATCCAGGTGCCCCGGGCTAGGGCCCTTTATCTGTTCTCAGTCTCCCCCTGACCACAGCTGTAATAATTCCTAATCAACTGTGTCATTGCTCGTGAATCCTGGTGCCCCTGTGAGAGTGAAAGCCCTAGAAAGACAAGAGCTATGACTCTCTGACTCCATTATTCTCTCAAGAACATCCGTCATGCCTTGCAACACGCCTGCACCTAGAGCTGGCGATGACAAGAGAAAACCAGACATCCCCACTCCCTTGTGTCTCTTGTGTTAGAACACAACTGATACACAATAACTGTTTGTTGAATGACTAAATGATTATAGAACTTAGCCATCCTCAAAGCCTCCTCCCAGCTGTTTCTGAGTCTCCACAGCTGGCTTCTCCAGGGCTCCAGATCAGTTCCCTACTGACTTTTCCTGTCCTTTTTTTTTTTTTTTTAAGATTTATTTATTTATTTTAGAGAGAGAGTGAGCAAGAGGCAGGGGAGGGGCAGAGGGGAGAGAGAATCTCAAGCAGACTCCCTGCTAAACATGGAGCCCAACTTGGGGCTCAATCTCATGACCCTAAGATCACGACCTGAGCCGAAATCAAGAGTCGGACGCTTAACTGACTGAGCCACCCAGGTGCCCCCTGACTTGACCTGTCTTAAGTACTTAACACTCAGCACTACCCTACAAGGTAGGTACATTTATTATCCCCCTTTTACAGATGAGGAAGAGAGGCTCAGATATAGAGGTCATCCAGCAGGGGAGCTCCTATTATCCCCAGGGATAATCTTCAGAGTCACCATGCATTTATTTTTTATTTAAAGATTTTATTCATTTATTTGACAGAGAGACACAGTGAGAGAGGGAACACAAGCAGGGGGAGTGGGAGAGGGAGAAGCAGGCTTCCTGCCGAGCAGGGAGCCCGACGTGGGGCTCGATCCCAGGACCCTGAGATCATGACCTGAGCTGAAGGCAGACGCTTAACGACTGAGCCACCCCGGCACCCCACCATGCATTTAAAAAGTAGAACGCAACCCAGTGAAAACACTGGTAAGAGCTTTGAACAGACTCGTCACAAAAGAAGATACACGGATGCCAAATAAGCACCCGAAAGATTCTCAACATCAGCAGCCGTCAGGGAAATGCAAAAAACAATGGGACAACCAGATCCCACAACAAACCCGCCAGAAGAGCTACAGTGAAAGAGACTGCCCACACCAAGTGCTGGAGAGGACGTGGAGGAACCAGAACATTGGAAACACGAGCGGTTTGTTGTATGTCAGCGACAGCTCAGCAAAGCCGAAGGAACAAATCGGTCAGGGCACAGCCGCAAAAGTGCACTCGAGTGGAACCCAATACGGTAGGACTGTCTCCCGGTGACTGCATCTTGGCGTCGCTGCCTGAATTTCCTTCTGGGTCTCAGCAATTCCAAGAATGCCTCTATGCTTCTCCACCCTGTTCCCATGCCCCTCAGTGAAATACATCATGCCCTGGAAATCCCTCCCGGGCTGAGCAGTTGCTAGAATAAATTACACACTCTTGAAGAGACCTAAATACGCAGACAGATGCTTTCTCACCATCAATCATGCTCCTTGTCAAACCTCCTTGCCTCCTTGAGGCCATCCTGTGCTGTCTCTCATGCCTCAAGAGTTGTGTGAGGAAATGTGCTAGAAATACACTCTGCTCATTGCTGTCTTTCCAGCTGAAAGGATGTAAAGCTCTTCTATCACTCAACAAATGGTTCCTGGGGCACCTGGGTGGCTCAGACAGTTAAGCGTCTGCCTTCGGCTCAGGTCATGATCCCAGGGTCCTGGGATCGAGCCCCAAGTCGGGCTCCCTGCTCAGCGGGGAGTCTGCTTCTCCCTCTCCTTCTGCCTGCCGCTCCCCCTGCTTGGGCTCTCCCTCTGTCAAATAAAAAATAAAAAGTCCTTAAAAAAAAAAAAAAGGTTCCTGAACATCTACTGAGGACCAGGCTCTGTCCTGGGTTCAAGGCTGCAGCACTGGGTAAGTAAGCCAAATACCACTCTCTCTCCTCTTGGGGTCTTGGAGGGGGGATGCGGGAGATTGATGCTAAACTCGTTACACAAATAATTTCACAGTTATGATAGCAGTAAGGGTCACGTCGGGAACTACAAGCTGCCAAGAGGGGGAAGTAATCTTAGTTCAGTGGCTGCGACCCAGGAGGACGTCTCTGAGGAAGCCACGTTCAAGTTGGACTCTGGATCAGCCTAAGTCCAGTTTCGCTGCAAGAACAAACATGTCCAAAGCACAGTAGTTTAACACAACCAAAGTTTATTTCTCCCTTGTGTTACTCATCCTCTGTGGGCTGGCAGGGGCTCGGCTCCACACCGTCAGGCAGGGGCCCGGGCTGCTGAGGCACCCACCATGTTGTGGCTGCGCCATGTTGGACTCCCTGCCTCAGACGGCTCAGAGGGACAAGAGGGAGACTGGAGAGGCGTGGGTGGGCTTTTCGATGCCTCTGCTCAAAAGTGACTGACATAGAGAAGGGATTCTACTTCCACTTGCATTCCCATGGCCAGAATTAGTCCAGGCAGTCACGGAATTGGATGAGTTTTCCAGTTAAGAGCTATTGGTTTACGTTCGAAATGTCCATCATGGGATCAAAAGGATGAGGAGGAATGAGCCAGAAAAAGAAAGGAAGGGAGTGCATTCCTGGCAGCACAAACAGCAAAGTCAAAGACATTGGAAATAAACAGACAGTGGATCTATGGCCTCAAAATTCTGACAGAAAAGGCCTTTTACTGTAGACCACTATTTCCAGCCAAAATAGTGATCAAGTGCGAGGAGCAAGCAAAGACATTTCAAAACACGGAGGGGCTCAAAAATGTTATCTCCTGTGCTCTTATGTTCTTAGAAAGTTATTGCAGGATGCACCCCACCAGAACAAGGGGGCGAACCAACAACAACAACAAAAAAGGAAGACACGGGATGGAGGAAACAGGTGTCCCAATACGGGAATTGAAGATGATTCCTGGGACGGTGGCAAGAGAAACTGCCCAGGAGAAAGAACTCAGGAAGAAAACAGAATGCTCCCTATACATTATCTGGACGGCATGATCATTTGGAAAGCTGAATTGAGATGTGCTGCCAGAACTTCTAAGAAGGAAAAAAAAAGGCAATTATCTCCAGGTGGAGAAATTATACATCATAATAATTACACTTTCCAATTGTATCCTTCAAAGGGAAATCAAATTACCTTTCCATAAAAGCAATAAAAAGAATGTGAGCCACCAAGACACCCGGTGAATGGTGTCTCCTATCCAGTTGATGACTCAGGGGCACCCTGCGATGCCTGGGAGGCATCTCAACTCAAATGGCCCAAACTGAACTCCACGAACGTTAACTTCCTGACTTTTCCGACGCTCCATGTCTTCCCATCTCAGACGCCTGAAACACAACCTACCAAGGCTTGAGGACTCATATTGGCTCAGACGGAGATGCGCAGGCAAATTTGGGATGACCTCCTCTCTGAGTCGGCCAATCAGAGCAGTCCATCCCCTAGGCCCGGTGATTGGTTTGGTTGTGTCATGTGATCCTTGCTGGACCAATGAAATGCAGTACTAGGACATCTGTTGAAACCTTGGGGGCAGTTGAATATCTCTTTCCAAGTAGCTGCTTAGTGGAAATCATGGGTCTGTAGTGGAGACAGGATCTCTGCCACCCAAAGGGGAGCCTGATGAGATGAAAGCCCAGTTGAGCCAGGAAGCAGCAAGTTAGATTCCTAGTGGCACTATATAGCTTTTTGATCCAGCCATGCCTAGAGTCAACGCAACTCCTAGACCCCTAGATTTTTAGTTACAGGAGCCAATTCATCTCTTCTTTTTCCTCACATGAGTTTGCGTTTTTTTTTTTTTTAAAGATTTTTTTAATTTATTCATTTGACAGAGACACAGCGAGAGAGGGAACACAAGCAGAGGGAGGGGGAGAGGGAGAAGCAGGCCTCCCGCCGAGCAGGGAGCCCAATGCGGGCTCGATCTCAGGACCCTGGGATCATGACCTGAGCTGAAGGCAGACGCTTAACGACTGGGCCACCCAGGCGCCCCGCGTTGTTTTTTAGTTGAACTTAGTTTTGTTTTGTTTTTCTGGAACTTCCAACTAGGCAAATCCTGGTCCACAGGGCCCCTACTCAATGCTAGACATTGCACTGAAGAATTGACATGAGGGGCGTCTGGCTGGCTCAGGCAGTAGAGTGTGTGACTCTTGATCTCGGGGTTGTGAGTTCGAGCGCGATGTTGGGTGTAGAGATTACTTAAAAAAATAAACTCTTAGGGCGCCTGGGTGGCTCAGTTGGTTAAGCGACTGCCTTCGGCTCAGGTCATGATCCTGGAGTCCCTGGATCGAGTCCCGCATCGGGCTCCCTGCTCGGCAGGGAGTCTGCTTCTCCCTCTCCCACTCCCCGTTTGTGTTCCCTCTCTCGCTGTGTCTTTCTCTGTCAAATAAATAAATAAAATCTTAAATAAATAAATAAATAAATAAACTCTTAAAAAAAAAAAAGAGTTGACATGAACTGATTCATTGAACCCTATGAGAGAGGGAATAATCTGATTCCCATTTAACTGATTGGTACTGAGGCTCACAGAGGTGAATCTTTCCACCCAAGATCATCAGAGCCAGGATTCCAACCCCTATCTGCCTGACCCCAAAGCTTGCCTCTCTTTGACCATGAGGAGCAGTTGCCAGATTTGGAGATTCAGAGGCAGGAACTATGCTATGGGGTGAAGTGGCTGGGGGTGGGGGTGGGGGGGAGAGCCAATACCAACGGCCAGGACTTTTTGAACTTTCTTCAAAGGGTACCAAGGAGTAATGGAGTGTTGTGAGCAGAAGGACAGGAGGAAGGATGGACTGAAGTGTGAAAAGTGTATCAATAAAAACAGTAACAAAAAGTAATAACTACCAAAACCACAATTGGATGCCACCTCACCCTCATTCGGATGGCTATCATAATAAAGGACAGACAATAACAAGCATTAGCAAAGATGTGGGGAAATCAGAACCCTTATACATTGCAGCTGGGAATGCAAAATGGCACGATCGATGTGGAAAACAGCCTGGCAATTCCTGAAAATGTTAAACAAAGAGTTACCATATGACCCAGCAATTCCACTCTCAGGAATATACCCAGTGGAAACAAAAATATATATCCGCACAAAAAGGCTACACACCAAGGTTCAGAGCAGCGTTTTCCTAGCTAGCCAAAAAGGAGAAACAACCCAAGTGCCCACAAGCTGATGAATGGAAAAACTAAACGTGGCATAGCCATACCATGACACCTTATTTAGCCATAAAAAAGAATGACGTAGGGATTCATGCTACGACACGGCTGGGTCTTTTTTTTTTTTTTTTTAAGATTTTATTTATCTGTTTGACAGAGAGAGACACGGCGAGAGAGGGAACACAAGCAGGGGGAGTGGGAGAGGGAGAAGCAGGCTTCCCGCAGAGCAGGGAGCCCGATGCAGGGCTTGATCCCAGGACCCTGGGATCATGACCTGAGCTGAAGGCAGATGCTTGACGACTGAGCCACCCAGGCGCCCCGACATGGCTGGGTCTTGAAAACATGCTCGGCTGAGTGAACGAAGCCAGACACAAAATATTACATACTGTATGATTCCATTCACATGAAATGTCAAGAATCGACAAATCCATAGAGGCAGAAAGTAGATGAGTGGTTTCCGGGGGCTGGGTGGAGGAGAGAAATGAGGGTGATGGCCAGTGGGTATGGAGTTTCCTTTGTGAGTGCTGCAGCATTCTAAAATTAGATGTGGTGATTGGTGACACACTCTGTGAATCCACCAAGAACCATCAAAATCTAAAATCCACACTTTAAGTGGGTGAATTGTATGGTAGGCGAATCGAGTCTCAATAAAGTGGTTAAAACATAATATCTGACATTTATAGCGTGGTTTGCTCTGTCAGGAGAGGGTTAACACGGCACTGATGACTGCATCCGTATTCACAAGATCACCGTGTGAAAGACCCCAGTTTACAGAGGGGGAGACTGAGATCAGAGAGGTTTGGCAAGTCATCTAGTGAGGTGGTGGTCAGACAGCGGAGGCTTGGCATTTCAGGCCCCACCAGACCTGACCCTTACCCCACCCCCAACACACCCCCAACCCCCTCTTCTTCGCTCTCCCTAAGCCAAGCTCCTGCCCAACTGACCTCATTTCCTTTTCTTTTGCACATTCTTTGCAGCCTCCAGGCCTTTGTCTGTGCTGATCCACTGCCCTGCCCAGCTGTTCTTTCCCCTCTACCTAGTCTGTAAAATGAATGTCTAAGTGTGGGGGGGGGGGAAGAGAGAGGAGGTGCTGACTCCCAGTTTCCAAGCCTACGTGAGACGGTGCAGGGAGGAGGGTACCTAGAGGGGCGGCCTGGGGGAAAGATCAGGGCCTGCCTCCTCCTGTCTCCCCAAGGACTTGGCCCCCACCCACATCAACAGATTTTGAAGTCCTTGTCCTGAGTTTAACCAGAGCCGTAACTGGGGACACAGGCAAGGGAGGATGAGGTCAGCTTTTCCCCCCTGGGCAGTTGGCCAGGCCTGGGATGAAAAGGTGAGGAGAGAGAGGTGTGTGGCTCCGTCCAAGTCCTGCCCATCATCTTGGGACAAGGTGATGCCCCACCACCAGGCTGCCTTCTCCCTTTCCCCCGACAACCGAAAGTCTCTTCTCGGAGCCTTTTAGAACCTTTAAGAAGAAGTCCACAAATACAATAAAATACTATTCAGCTGTAAAAAGAAATGGACTCCCGGTGCCTTCAACAACTGGAAGAACCCCGAAAACATGATGCCAAGTGAGAGAAGTCAGATACAAAAGATCACAGATTGCATGATTCCATTTACATGAAGTATCCGGGGAGGGGGCAATGAGGAGTGGCTGTTTAATGGATGTGGTTTCCTTCTGCGGTGATAAAATGTCTTTTTTTTTTGAAATGTCTTAAAACTGGACAGAAGTGGTGATTGCATACCATTGTGAATGTACTCAAAGTCATTGAATTGTTCCTTTAAAATGGCTAATTTTATGTTATGTGAGTATCACCTCAGTTTTAAAAAATAAAAAGAGTATTCTAGGTCTTTGCTCAGGATGATTCCTCTGCCGGGAACCCCCTTTCTGTTGACCTCAGTTCCCTTCACCTCCTTAAGGAGGGATGCCCGGCTCTCTGGATCTGAAATGGTCCCCCCAGTCACTCTCCTATCACACCGTGATATCTGATTGGTTAATAGCACACATCACTATGTGGAATTTGCTTATTGACTTGTATGTGGGTTTTTGGTCCCCTCACCAGAAGGTGAGGTCCTAACGGCAGCAATTGTGTGTCCCTATTTTCAGGTGAGGAAACTGAAGTGCAGAGAGGTTTAGGAACCTGGAAATCTCCCTGCCATCAGTCTGCCCCCAAGTCCATGACCCTGGCATCTCAGCCAGGAATCCCAAACTCAAATACCTTCAGAGGCCAGGCTGGCAATCCACATGGCCAAAGCCACCAGGCGGCGTGGCCTGGGAGCATCCGCCCACTTGAAATGGCAAAGGTGTTTTGAAAAATTAATAAACTTATTTTTCAGAGCAGTTGTATTACTCTGAGATTAAGTGGAAAGTACAGAGTCCCCATATACACCCTGCTGCCCCACAACCTGCCCCACTGTGGACATCCCACATCACACTGCCACATTGGGTAGAACTCATGAACCTAACATGACACGTTAATATCACCGAGAGTCCACAGCTGACATTAGGCTTCACTCTTGGGGTTGTACATTCTATGGGTTTGGACCAACGTATAATGACATGTATCCACCATCACTGCCATAAAAATCCGCTGCGCCCCACCTAGTCATCCTTCTCCACCCCTTACCCCTGCCATCACTGAGCTTTCTACTGTCTCCACGCCTTCGGCTCTTCCAGAATATCATAGAGCTGCAATCAAACAGCATGCAGCCTTTTCCTTTCTTTCTTTCTTTTTTTAAAAGATTTTATTTATTTACTTATTTGAGAGAGCGAGCAGGGAGAGGAGCAGAGGGAGGAGAGAGAGAGAGGATCTCCAGCAGACTCCGCGATGAGCGCAGGGCCCGACGCAGGGCTCGATCCCACGACCCTGAGATCATGACCTGAGCGGAAACCAAGAGTTGGGCACTGAACTGACTGAGCCACCCCGGCGCCCCACATGGAGCCTTCTCTGACTGGCTTCTTTCGCTTAGTGATATGCATTTAAGGTTCCTCCTGCCTTTTCATGGCTTGATAGCTCATTTCTTTTTAGCGCTGAATAATATTCCTGTGTGTGGGTGTCCTGCAGTTTATCCATTCCCCTACTGAAGGACACCTTGGTTGCTTCCAACTTTTAGCAATTACGACTAAAGTCGCCATGAACCTCTCTGTGCAGTTTTTTTTGTACTATACCCTAGTCCTATGAAGCAAGGCACCAAGTCCATTCCCCCTCAAGGACGGGGCCACTTAGCTCCACTCCTTATGGGAAGGAGTATCAAGAATTTGTGGACAGGGGCGCCTGGGTGGCTCAGTTGGTTAAGCGACTGCCTTCGGCTCAGGTCATGATCCTGGAGTCCCGGGATGGAGTCCCGCATTGGGCTCCCTGCTCAGCGGGGAGTCTGCTTCTCCCTCTGACCCTCCCCCCTCTCATGCTCTATCTCATTCTCTCTCAAATAAATGAATAAAATCTTTAAAGAAAAAAAAAAGAATTTGTGGACAAAGATTAAGGCCATCAAGGTGATTTTTTTTTAAGATTTTATTTTATTATTTTTTTAAAGATTTTATTTATTTGACAGAGAGAGATACAGCGAGAGAGGGAACACAAGCAGCGGGAGGGGGAGAGGGAGAAGCAGGCCTCCCGCGGAGCAGGGAGCCTGATGCGGGGCTCGATCCCAGGACCCCGGGATCAAGACCTGAGCCGAAGGCAGACGCCCAATGACTGAGCCACCCAGGCGCCCCTAAGATTTTATTTTATTTTATTTTATTTTATTTATTTTTTTTTTTTTAAAGATTTTATTTATTTGTGAGAGAGAGAATGAGAGACAGAGAGCATGAGAGGGAGGAGGGTCAGAGGGAGAAGCAGACTCCCTGCCGAGCAGGGAGCCCGATGTGGGACTCGATCCCGGGACTCCAGGATCATGACCTGAGCCGAAGGCAGTCGCTTAACCAACTGAGCCACCCAGGCGCCCCCCTAAGATTTTATTTTTAAGTAAGCTCTACACCCAATGTGGGGCTTGAGCTCAAAACCCGATGATCAAGAGTCGCATGCTCTACCGACTGAGCCAGCCAGGCACCTCACAAGAGATCAAAATGATTAATAAATATTTAGGAGTAGAAACTTTGAGGCTATGCAAATGTCCTGTTTCTCCTTAAAGTTTTATCCATTAAATTTCTCATCCATCAGTGGATTCTGCCTGCAGCAGTCATTACTGTGGTATTCTTATGGCTAGTTTCTATTTTCATCGTTCATTCTACATTTATTTTTTTTTAAGATTTTATTTGTCTATTTGAGAGAGAGAGCATGCGTGGGCAGAACTGGGGAGGAGCAGAGGGAGAGGGAGAGGGAGAGAGACTCTCCAGCAGATTCTGAGCTGAGTATGGAGCCCCATGCGAGGCTTGATCTCATGGACCCTGAGATCACCACCTGAGCCAAAACCAAGAGCCAGACACTTAACCGACTGAGCCACCCTGGCGCCCCTCATTCCACATTTATTAATTGAAAGTCTCCAGTCAGGGAGATTTGACCCTTCTCCTCCATTTTTAAATGGATTTAAGCATGTATTTTTAATCAGTATGGACTTGTGGACATTTATTTCATCGTTTGGGTTATAATCCAATACTACGCTTATTCACTTTATTCTCAGATTGATCCAGCTTTGGCCAAGAGAAGTTCTTTCAAGTTGGCTCCTGTGTCCTTTCAGCTTGTTTTAAGGACTTTCTGGGAAAGTGTCCAGGCTTGGTATTTTCTCTGCCCTAGCCCTAGAATGAGCCATTTCTCCAGCCCTGGGTCCCTGCATTGGAAAATGGTATTTAAAGACCAAGACCCAGGGGCTGAGTGTACTCATTTTTTTTCTAGAGTATCAATGCTTCTGAACCTTCAGCAGATAGCAGTAGGGAATATGTGTGTGTTTACTAAGCCATGTATACACACATTTATATTTATTTTCATATCTGTCTTTTAAAAAAAAGATTTTATTTATTTATTTGTCAGAGAGAGAGAGAGCACGCACAAGCAGGGGGAGCAGCAGAAGGAGAGGGAGGGGGAGAAGGAGGTTCCCCACTGAGCAGGGAGCCCGATGTGGAACTTGATTCTAGGACCCTGGGATCATGACCTGAGCCAAAGGCAGATCCTTAACCGACTGAGCCACCCAGGCGCCCCTTATATCTATTAAAATAAACATGTCATACTGCTAACCACAGTCCAGCACCACCTGGTTGTTGTTTTTTTAAGATTTTATTTTTAAGTAATGTCGACACCCAACGCGGGGCTCAAACCTACCACCCTGAGATTAAGAGTTGGTACGCTCTACTGCTCCACCGCCTAAGCCGGCCGGGCACCCCCACCTTGCTTATTTGCAACTTCCCTCTGCAACAGCGTGAAACCTGGCCGTGAGGATCTACCATATGTACTTATTTGTTCAACACTAGCATATAAATAGTCCCAGAGCTATTAATCTGTACCCCTTCGAGCAACAAATTTACCAACAAAAAAGTACAGTGTTTCTGGCCAGGTCAGAGGGTTGTTTGAATGGGAAGACTCTGAGCTAAGCAAACAGGCCTGGGGTTGTGGGCCACACTTGGCCCTTGGGCCTCCAATTTGAGATCCCCCAAACTGTGACTGCTCTGGTCTCTGGCCAGGGGGAAAGTTGTCATTTTGCACCTCCCTGCCAGCCGCATTCATGCCTCAGAATTGGTCTGAAGGGGGTGGAGAGGGCAGAATGGAACCCCTCCCCCCGCCACTGTGGTCCTCCAGCCCTCTAGGTGGGTGGGGGTCTGAGGGGACCATGTTAGGCATTTTGTCCTCTTGCAGGCACTGACTCTGCTGTGAGACTAGGTGCAGACCAGGGTGGGGCAGCCCCTGTGTGAGGGCCCTGGGAGCAGAACCTGCTTGGTGGGTGTGCTGGCCCAGGCATGCATCAGGTGAGCTGTGCTTCCCCAAGGAAGAGACCAGGCTTGACTTGGGGGGGGGTGCAGGGTGGGAGGGAATGGGTTGGGGCTGGTGGTGCTTGAGGCCCATGGGGCCTGAGCTGAGTCCTCTCCTAATTCCTCCTCAGGGATACGGTGGTGACCAATAGTACCCAATATTTACGAAGCTCTCACTGTTCGTCCTGCCTCTGGTTTTGTTTTGTTTTTTTTCCTTGTTCTGGTTCTGTTCTGATACCTTTCATCCTCAACAATATCCCTCAGAATGGACACTGTTATTAACTCCATTTTACAGATGAGGCCACTGAGGCTCAGAGAGGGCATCATTTGCCCATGGTCCTAGACTACAAAGTAGCTGAGCCTGGCGACAGACTCTGAACCCTTTATATTTAGATGACATTGGGGCAGAGGAACAGATAGGGTCTCTGCCTTCCTGGATCTGGGGGTCTGGGGCACAGACACACAATAGGCCACATGAATAAATAAATAATCAAGGTAATTTCAGATGGTGCCAGATGCCATGTGGGATTGGGGAGGAGGGAGAGAGATCAAGGAAGGCTTCTCTGAAGAGGTGACCAGCTGGGAAGGGTTGGGGGAAGGGTGTTCTGGGCAGACCTATCCCCAAGTGCAAAAGTCCTGGAAGCGTGTGAGGAATTGGGAGGAGGCCAGCGGGGATGGAGGGCAGTGGATGGCTGGAGGCAGGGATAGCAAAGAAGTAAGTAAGGAGACACCAAGCAGAGCCATGGGGATGGTGGTGAGGACTTTGGCAGTTATTTTGAGTCACCTAGGGAGCCATGGGAGAATTTAGAGCAGGAGAGGTACCTGATCTGAGTATTAAGAACTGTGGCCACAGGTGTGGAATGGTGGATACGGGTGGAAGAACAGAGATGTCCAGGCTCCTGACATCTGCTGGAGAAATCAGGGTCCCAGTCTACAGAAAAGAGGCACTAGGAGGTGGGGGGTGGGTGGCGATTGGAGGGCCCTGGACAGCATAGAGCCCAGGGAGGTGTGAAGAGGCCATCTTCCCAAGAGGGGTGTGGCTTCCCTTTTGCAGAAGGGGGTCATTTATCCAGCATCTGGGTGGCCCCACTGCATTTGGGGAATCTTCAGGGCTCATCCCTGCTGGCTTGGAAGGCAAGGTTGTGGAGCACCACCACCCAAGCGTTCCGCATCCCCCCACTCCAGCCCCACTGCACTGCCCTGCCTGTGTCTTTGGTCGGAGCAGGCAGGAACCGTTCTGTCTCCCCAAGGAACAGCGGGGGTAGAAGCCTCAGGGATCCCCAAAGGGCTACATAAGGATATGATCAGGCCTGGGTGCCCCTCACGATCCCTCACCTGGGGGCAGCCCCCAATCCTCCCCTCATGGCCCCTGGGACACCCTCATGTCACCCACGGCTGAGTCAAAGGGCACCATCGCGGTGAAGATCGCAGCCACCAGGCCCAGCCCCCCTTCCTGGCTGGAGCCTCTGGTCTGAGGGTGGGGGAGCTGGGCCTGGCCAGGAAACTCCTGGGAACTGGGAGTGGGGGTGTGGGGCCAGCTGGGACTGGCCCGTTGGAGGAGCGGAGGCCTGGGAGAGGCGTGGGAGAGCGACATAGACAAAGACACAGCCAACGACTGAGAGAGACACAAGAGAGACAGGGAGAGAGACAGACCCGGAGAGACCCGATGAAAAAGATACACACACAGAAAGCGAGGGTACACTCATTCATTCATTCACTCACTGGGCAGATAACTTATTGGGCCTGGGCTGTGTCCCGGCAGTGCCCACGACAGACGCAAACCCTTGCCTCCGTGGGGGCTGACCGTCTGGTGGGGACATAGCCCAGAAATATGTTAAATGAGTAAATCACATCGTTGGGAGCAATAAGGGTAGCAGAGACGGGGTGGGGGGAGCCAGGAGGTCATATGAGCCCGATCTCCCTCATCTGGGGAGAAGGAGGTTCCCACCAGAATCCTACCTTCACCTGCGCCTCCCCAACTCCCTCTAAGCCCGGCGTAGGAGCGGGGGAAATGGAGAGGGGCCTGCGCCCCGGAGCCACCTGGACATAACTGCTTGGGGTGAGGGGACTGAGGCTATCGCCGCCCGGCTGAAGACCCCTCCTAACCTGCGCTGCCGGGGGGTCCGTCGCCGACGGGGCGTTCTTGGAGTGCAGCCCGGAGGCTCAGCTGGAAGGTAGGCGGGAAGTGGGCAGCAACCAGTGTCCAGGCCCCAGAGGACAGACGGGACCCCTCTGCTGGGGGGCGGGAAGAGGCTCAGGCTGCGGCCGCCCCCGCTGAGAACCTCCCCTTCCCCGCTTCTCGGGGTCCTCCCACCGCGACGGAGCCTCCCTGGGAGAGCAGTTCAGGCCCGGAGCGGGGAGCCAAGGGCTCGCCGGTGCCAGTCGCCGACGGGGCGCGTTCCGGTGCCGCGGCGGGTGGCACGGGCTGGCAGCCATGGGCTGGGTGCCCGGGCCCCAAGGGGAGGGGGCGACTGCTGTCGACCGCCAGAGGTCCGCGTTGTGGGCCCTCCCTCTCGCGGGCCAGCTCCAGCCCCGCCCCCCGAGCCGCGTCCGCTCACTCTGCTCGTGGCCGCGCGACTGCCGGGGGCGCACGACCAGGGCGCACGGGTGAGTGCACTGCCCTGGGTCTCCAGGTGCGCGGGGCTCAGCCCGGCCCGCAGGGGGTTGCCCCGACCGCAGCCCCGGTCCCCTTGTTTGGATTTCCCCGGAGGTCTTATGGGGGCGGGGGGGGGGGTTGGGAGGGAAAGCGGCAACTTCCGGGCGGGGTGCGGGGAGGGGGGGGCGGGGATCGGGGTAGGGGCGCCTGGACTCCCCCGGCCTCGCCCTCTCCTGGCTACACTGCAAGCTTCTCTCCTTCAGTCCTGTTTCCAGGAAATCCGAGGCGAGGCGGGAGATGCAGAGGCTGTGAGCCTCTGCTCGGTGTCCCCATCAGAGCGTCACCCGTGTCTGCATGCATCTGATGTCTCCCTCCCCTCAGCGTGGCTGAGTCCGTGACTCCCTGGGGCTGTGTTGGCGCAAGGTTCCCTGAGTGCAACCGATGCCGCCCGGGATGCATTTGTTTCTTCCCTGGGCAAATAAGTCCGTTTCCCTTCCCAAGCCTCGATTTTCTCATCTATTAAGTGGGACTCGCGCGACTGTGTAACCATTTCTGAGTAGCTGTATTTGTGTTGAAACACGAGAACCTTCCTGTCCGCTTCTTATGCGAGGAACTTTTGAGTCACAGCTTCCAGTCTGTAAACTGGGACTAAGGGGAAGGCTGTCGAGGAGATTAGAGGGTGAAGTCTTGGGCGGGAAGTATTATTACACTCTAATGACACGTGTAGCCCCTCTGCAAAAGCCTGTCTGTGCCTTCTGGATCCTGTCTGTTGCCCTCAGGCTCTGCCTCTGTAAAATGGGAGGACAGACAGCTTTCTCACGGGGTTTTTGCGGTGGATGAAGGAGTGTGTGCAGCACACAAAGCCCTGCGAGCAGCGAGGGACGGAGATTGTGAGGTTCTAGGCTCCAGGCTGGCTGTGGGTGGAGGTTGTGAAACTGGTCTGTACGACTGGGCTTGACCCTCTCTGTGGCTGAATTTGGGTCCCCGTGTGTCTCTGTCTATGTCGCTCTGCTCAAGTGTGAATACATTTTCTGGTTTCCCTCATAGGGTGTGACTGTGTATTTTTGCTCTAATTTGTGACTGGGTGTACATTTCTTGGCGGCGTGTCACTGTATTCGTGTGTGCGTCCCTGTCTGCTTATGATTGAATCTGCCCCTGGATAGCCCTGATGATGTGTGACTTATGCGTGTCCCTTTCCTGGGGGACTCTGTCACCATGTCCCCTCGTGATCTTATTTGCGTGTCTTTGGGTCGGCCTGTCTCCATGGCCACCTCCTTTCCATCCCTAACTCCCTTTGGGCCCCGGGGTAAGTGTGGAGTGGCGGGTAGGGGGTGAGGGCCCCTTTCCCAGGGCTGCGAGGCCCCGCCCCACCGTGCCCGCCTCCTCAGGCCTTTTACTACACCTTACCTCTCCGCAGCCCTGGGGCAAGCGGCCCATGGAGCCGAGGCTGCTGCGGCCGGCGCCGGTGAGCGAGGTCATCGTCTTGCATTACAACTACACTGGCAAGCTTCGCGGTGCACGCTACCAGCCCGGCGCGGGGCTGCGTGCCGACGCCGTCGTGTGCCTGGCGGTGTGCGCCCTCATCGTGCTCGAGAACTTGGCCGTGCTGTTCGTGCTTGGGCGCCACCCGCGCTTCCACGCGCCCATGTTCCTGCTCCTGGGCAGCCTGACGCTGTCCGACCTGCTGGCGGGCGCGGCCTACGCCGCCAACATTCTGCTGTCGGGGCCTCTCACGCTGCGCCTGTCGCCCGCGCTCTGGTTCGCCCGTGAAGGTGGCGTCTTCGTGGCGCTCGCCGCGTCCGTGCTGAGCCTCCTGGCCATCGCGCTCGAGCGCCGCCTCACCATGGCCCGCCGAGGACCCGCGCCCGCCGCGCGTCGGGGACGCACGCTGGCAATGGCGGCTGCCGCCTGGGGCGTGTCGCTGCTCCTCGGACTACTGCCGGCGCTCGGCTGGAATTGTCTGGGCCGCCTGGATACCTGCTCCACCGTCCTGCCGCTCTACGCCAAGGCCTACGTGCTCTTCTGCGTGCTCGCCTTCCTCGGCATCCTGGCCGCCATCTGTGCGCTCTACGCGCACATCTACTGCCAGGTGCGTGCCAACGCGCGGCGCCTGCGGGAGCGGCCCGGGGCTGCCGGGGGCGCCTCCAGCCGGGCCCGCCGCACGCCGCGCTCGCTGGCGCTCTTGCGCACGCTCAGCGTGGTGCTCCTGGCCTTCGTGGTGTGTTGGGGCCCCCTCTTCCTGCTGCTCTTGCTCGACGTGGCGTGCCCCGCGCGCGCCTGCCCCGTGCTCTTGCAGGCCGACCCCTTCCTGGGCCTGGCCATGGCCAACTCGCTTCTGAACCCCATCATTTACACGCTCACCAACCGCGACCTGCGCTTCGCTCTCCTGCGCCTGGTCTGCTGCGGCCGCCGCCCCTGCCACAGAGGGCAGGACGCCTCCCAGGGGTCCGGGAGCCCCGCTGGGGCTTCGGGAGGCCTGAACCGCTGGCTGCCCCCCGGCTTGGACGGCAGCTCCAGCCGCTCCGAGCGCTCGTCACCCCAGCGGGACGGGCTGGACACTAGCGGCTCGGCTGGCGGCCCTGGGGCGCCCACAGCCGCCCGGACCCTGGTACCCGCTCCGGCCGCGGACTGACGCCTTTTGGCCTGCCAGTACCCTCCCCGAGAGCTGTTTTGCAGACTTTTTCTTTTTAAATAAGGGAATTTGTAGGAAAAGCAGCTGAAGGTGGTGGCGGCAGAAGAGACCAAGGGAAACGCGTTTTATTTATGCTAAGCCCCACAGCAGTAAATGAAACAGACAAAAATCACGACCCTTGTGGCATTGACATTCTGATGGGGGACACAGGCACTAACAGGGTGAAGACATCACGGATATGATTCCACCTACAATACAGTGATGCGGTGGTGGTCAGGGGATGCTTCTCTGCAGAAGTGGTGACATACGATGTAAGCTGAGACATCATTGCCCTGGGAACATTTGAAAGAAGAGCTTTGCAGGGTGAAGGAACAGCAGTGCAAAGGTCCTGAGGCTGGAACATGCCTGTGTTTTCTCGGAAAAGCAAAGATCCCCTTTGCGGCTAAAGCAACAATGGAGGGGGGTGGTGGGAGGAAACAAAGGCAGGAAAATGCTGGGGCAGAGTGGGCAGAGCCTTGTGGGCCCCGTCCAGGACTTTGCTTTTTCTCTGAGTGAAGTGGGAGGCGGAGGACAGACTTGATTTGCTTGAGATGTTCACAGAGGGTGAACATCTGTAAGGGTGAAGGTCAAAGCTAGAACAAGGTGAAAGTGCCTGCACTGGCCCAGGAGAGCAAGGATGGGGCCTCAGACTATGTGGATTCTGAATAGATTTTGGAGACAGCAGGTGGGAATTACTGAGGAATTCAGTGTGGGCGTGAGAGAAAGAAATGAATCAAGTTTAGAGGAGAGAATGCCAAAAACACGGCACCCTAAACTAAAATTTGACTGTGAGAGACAGCCAATTCCTATCTGAAAAAGATTTCTTTGAGTGTGGTGTCAGATCCTTCATAAAAAAGTAAAAAATATAATAATTAGAACAATTACAGTTTACTGTGTCTGGCTAGTCATCCCCACGGTGGTAGGCCAGGACACACCTTTTCCTCACCCTTACTGCAACTTTGTAAGGTGGTTTCCTCACCCCAATTTGACAGATGAAGAACCTCCAAGCGGTGAGTACCTTGCCTAGTGTCTGAGCCAGGATACTAACCCAGACTGCCGGGCTCCCAGGCCCTAAGAGGCACAGGCCTCGTGTCTGGCTCCTTCGGAGGGGGAGCTATTCTGTGGATAAATGAGCTGACAGGTAAACACCTCTCTCTTAAAAACAACAACAACAAAACAAACAAAAAACTTCTCTCTTTTTTTTATACAACTTTAGCACTGCTTTGCATCTTGCTTTTTCACTTAATAGTATATCTTGGAATTGTTGCACACCCACAGATTTTGTACTGTCTTACTGTCTTAGTTGGCTCAGGCTGCCATAACAAATATCATTACCTGTGCAGTTGAAACAGCAGAAATTTATTTCTCACTGTTCTGGGGGTTGGAAGTCCAAGATGAGCGCACCAGCATTATCTGGTGCTAGTGAGGACTCTCTTCCTGGCTTGCAGATGACTACCTTCCTGCTGTGTCCTCTCATGGTATAGAGAAATCAAGAAGCTCTCTGGTGTCTCTTCTTACAAGGGCTCTACGCCCATCATGGGGCCACACCTTGAATGGCCTCATCCTCCCCAAAACCCCATCTCCGAAGACCATCGTGTTGGGGGTTAGGGATTCAACATATAGTTCTTGTGGGGGGGGGAGGGGGGTGTGGGACAATTCAATCCATAGCACTAAAAAAAAATTTTTTTTAAATCAAGATAAACATCTATAAGGCAAATGTCTTAATCTCTTTCACTGGCTTTATACTATTTCACAGAATGGAAAGGAATTAATTACAACAGGAGCCTATGGAGGGCCACGTGGGTTGAGTCCAATCCTTTGCCTTTATACACAGTACTGCAATAAACATCCGTGTACATACATCCTCCTGCACGTGTACAAGTGTACCTTGGATGAATCTCTACAAGTGGTATCACTGGGTCACAGGGCCTGTAGGTTTGATTTTGAGATAGGAGAGATTGCTTCAGACACATTCTAGGAAGGTGCTGGTTTCCGCGGAACCCCGGGCCACTGCCTATTCGCTGACTATGCTCTGGCGCCCCTTCTGGAGCAGCCCAGAACTGCAGCTTCACGCAACACCCCCTTCCACCCTCTGGCTTGGATTTAATCCTAGACTTGAGCAGGGATGTTGAATCTTTTTAAAATTCACTCCTAAGGCTGGCAGAATCTTTTCTTAGACCAACATCTTTTTAGCCTGGCATTTCCTTCGATTATTCGCCTAGTTTTCGTTTAGATGGACTCTTTTTTTCTTTTAAAGAAGATTTAATATAGAGTATCTTTAGGAAACAGACTTCCCAAGTACAGCTGAAATTTGGGTCAGTTTATCATCTAGCTTTTCAGGAATGAATGTATATCACATATGGCAAGAATTATTCCTATGAGATACTTTTTAAAAAATTTTTATGAAGCCATTTTATTAGAAAACTGAAAGCGTCGTATCCTTGGTTGTCTCTTCAAAGATACATAGTCTTTCTTAAAAAAACAATTTTAGGGGCGCCTGGGTGGCTCAGTTGGTTAAGCTTCCAACTCTTGATTTCAGCTCAGGTCATGATCTCGGGGTCATGAGATCAAGCCCCGCACTGGCCCCTTTGCTGAGTGTGGAGCCTGGTTAAGATTCTCGATCTCTCCCTCTGACCCTCCCCTGCTCCCCTGCTCGTGCTCTCTCTAAAAAAAATTTTTTTTTTACAGATTTTATTTATTTATTTGACAGGGAGAGTGAGAGAGCACAAGCAGGGGGAGCAGCAGAGGAAGAGTGAGAAGCAGGCTCTCCGCTCAGCAGGGAGCCCGATGCGGGACTCGATCCCAGGACCCTGGGATCATGACCTGAGCTGAGGGCAGAGGCTTGACCGACTGAGCCACCCAGGCGCTGTAAAAAAATTTTTTTTTCATTTTTATTTTGAGGGGTGCCTCGGTGGCTCAGACGGTTAAGCATCTGCCTTGGCTCAGGATCCTTAATCTTAAAAAAATAAACTTTGATTCCAGTGTAGTTACCATACAGTGTTGTATTCGTTTCAGGTGTCCAATATAGTGATTCAGTAAGTCTATACATTACTCAGTGCTCATCGTGATAGACGGACTCTTAATCCCATTCACCTAGTCCACCCATCCCCCCATCCACTTCCTCTCTGGTAACCACCACTTTGTTCTCTATAGTTGAGAGTCTGTTTTTGGGTTGTCTCTCTCTTTTTCCTTTTTATTTTTTTAATATTTTATTTATTTATTTGACACAGAGAGACACAGCGAGAGAGGAAACACAAACAGGGGGAGTGGGAGAGGGAGAAGCAGGCCTCCTGTGGAGCAGGGAGTCGTATTTTTTTTTTAAAGATTTTATTTATTGGACACAGAAAGAGAGAGAGCCAGAGAGACAAGTGGGGGAAACAGCAGAGGGAGAGGGAGAAGCAGACTCCCCGCTGAGCCAAGGAGCCCGATGTGGGGCTCGATCCCAGGACCCTGGGATCATGACCTGAGCTGAAGGCAGACGCTTAACGACTGAGCCACCCAGGCGCCCCTCCTTTTTATTTTTTAAGTGGGGGGTGGGGCAGAGGGAGAGGGAATAAGAATCTTAAGCAGGCTCCTCGTCCAGCATGGAGGCCATTGTGGGGCTCATCTCACAACCCTGAGATCTTGACCTGAACCAAAATCAAGAGTCAGATGCTTAACCAACTGAGCCACCCAGGAGCCCCATCCTTTGTTTCTTAAATTCCACATATGAGTGAAATCATATGGTATCCATCTTTCTCTGACTGGCTTATTTTGCTTAGCATTATACCCCCTAGCTCTATCCATGTTGTTGTACATGGCAAGATTTCATTCTTTTTTATGGCTGAATAATATAAATATATACCACATCTTCTTGATCCATTCATCTATGGATGGACACTTAGGCTGCTCCCATAGTTTGGCTTAGATGGGCTCTTTTAAAAATAAGTACATTTAAAAATGAACTTCAGGGGCGCCTGGGTGGCTCAGATGGTTGAGCGTCTGCCTTCGGCTCGGGTCATGATTCCAGGGTCCTGGGATCAAGCCCCGCTTTGGGCTCCTGGCTCAGCGGGGAGCCTGCTTCTCTCCCTGCTCATGCTCTCTTTCTGTATCTCTGTGTCTCAAATGAATAAATAAAATATTTAAAAAAAATAAAAATGAACTTCATATCATAATCAGCATAAATGGCAAATCAGTATCCCTTGCCATGAAAAATAACAATTGTTCCTATCTGTTGGGCACTAGCATCTGCATTTCGTCCTCCGGATGACCTAGCAGGTAGGTGCTAGTATTATTACCATTTTCCAGGGAGGAAATTGAAGTGTAAACAGGTTGAGTTATGGACCTATCCCTGAAGAGCTAGAAAGTGGCAGAGCCAGGCTTCAGACCCCTGTGGGCCAGCTTCACGCGCCTCTAGATTGGAGGTAACTAAAAAATAAAGACAAGGAAAAGCCAAATAGGTAAATAATTCAAGCAGAATCCTGCGACCACTGGACCATGAGGCCTAAGCTGTGTGGGGTTAAAGGGAGAAGAGCGAGGGACGCCTGGGTGGCTCAGACAGTTAAGCGCCTGCCTTCCACTCAGGTTATGATCCCAGAGTCCTGGGATCGAGTCCCACATCGGGCTCCCTGCTCAGCGGAGAGCCTGCTTCTCCCTCTGCCTGCCGCTCCCCCTGCTTGTGCGCGCGCTCTCTCTCTCTGACAAATAAATAAAATAAAATAAAAAAGGAGAAGAGCGTGTGGGGGAGAGGAGGCACGCGCCGAGATGACGAAATTGGGCGGATGGAAGAGACAGTGCGAAGTGGGGACAGACCGGGCCGCCCCCTTCACCCCCACCCCCCGGCCTTGCGCCCTCGCCCTCGCCCGCTCCTTGCCCAGGGGCACCGGGCACCTGCGGGAAGGGCGGGGAATCCCGGCTCCTTCCCTACCGCGCCTCTCCGCCCTCTCCCCGCCTCCTTCCCGGCGGACCCGAGGCCGCCCCCCACCCGACGTCCAAGACCCCGCAGGCCTTGCCGCCCCCAGAGCCAAGGTCCCCCGACTGCGGACGCGCCCGCGGGCGCCCCATAACGAAGGTTAAGCGGGAGCCGCCCCCGGCCGGGCCGCGGACCCTCGGGTTTCCCGGAAGCTCTGCGCGCGGGTGGCACCACTGTGCCGGGAGCCGCCTCGGTGCCCCGGGCACCCCCACCCCGCGGCAAGAGCTACGAGGCTACGCGGGGGCCGAGGTGAGCGCGCCGGCCGGTAGGGCTGTCCACCGATCTCCAGTGCAGGCAGGGGCGCGCCGAGCCTCGAACCCGAGGCTCTGATTCCCCGCGATTCCCCGCGGCTCGGACCACGCGACTGGGTGCGCCGCGCCGCGCTGACGGGCGGAGTGGTCGCCGCGCCGGGGCTGCGCAGCTCGGTAACTGGCGGCGGGGGCGGGGGGAGCGGCCCCTCTGCCCTCCCCGCCGCCGGAGGCCCGGGGCCGCGGGGACTTTTATTCTGACACGGCCGGCGCCCGGCTCTGCTTAGTCATGGTGACCTGCGCGCGCTCCGCGCCTCCCCCCCCGGCGCGCAGCGATGGAGGCGCCGGGGCCTGGGCGACGGAGGCGGAGCTCGAGCGCGGCCATGGCGGGGTGAGTGAGGCGCCCTGCGCTGGGGCCGTGCGAACGGCGGGCCGGGAGTGCCCCGGGGGTCGGGGAACGGGGCGCCGCGGGTCCGGTCGCCCTGGGGGTCCCGCGGCCTCGCGGAGGGCCAGGAGGGCGCGGCTCGAGTCCTGGGCTTTTGTTGGACGGCGCGACTCGAGGGGTGGCCCGGGAGCTACGCAAGCCGGGCGAGAGGCCCAGGGAGTGCCCCTCGGACCGAGGGCCCGGGAGCCCGGCGCGCTGGGGAGCTCGGTCGGCGCCTTGGGGTTGGCAGTGGAAAGGCCGCGCGGCAGGGGTCACTTCCTCCCTTCTCCGGGCCTTGGTGGCGGCTCAGGCAGGACATGCGCAGTCCCCCGCTTATCGCTTCGTGGGTGGGAGGGGGGAAGTGCCCAGTGTCCAAGGGGCACCGTTGGCCGACTGGCCAAAGACCAAGAAGCAGGACAGGGGCCTCAGCCGGGGAGAGGCGGCCAAGCGGCGCCCTGGGCCCGGTGGAGGAGGGTGCTCTGGCAGGCACAGGGGAGTGGGCAGCCAGCCAGCCACTCGCTTACTGACCCCTGAGCTAGGCCCCAGGCAGGACGTGGGGGAGCACATGCGAGGGTGGGCACAGCCCTGACCTACACGGGGCTCCCTGCCTTCGTAAGCCCTGGGGCTGAGGACCAGAGGCATGGGCCATCCTTCAACACGCAAGCCACGGAGCTCATTTCGGTTTCTGACAAGTGCTGTGGCGGAAATAAAACAGGGAGGAGATGACTCTGCTCTGAGTCCGGGAAAGATAAATGGCCAACCTGAGGAGCCTCTTGCAGATCCCCCTCTTCTCCCAGCCGGATCTTTCAAAACACAGCTCATGCCCTGGCCCTCCGGACCCTACAGGTTTCATGGAAACCTGCCCTTGAGTAGTATTTCTCATTATACTCCTCCCTGATTCTCCAGATTGTCTCTCTCGTTCTGCCTCTGAGCCTTTGCACTTGCCATTCCCTCTGCCTGGAAAACCCCTTTCACATGTACATCCTTCTTGTGTCAGCTCTAACAGAGCCCTGGACTACCCGATTTAAACTAACTGCCCCAAGTCACACTATCCCAACGCTGTTATCCCTTTCTTCACTACTGCAATTTCTACTCAAGTCTTGCTTATTTTACTTATGGCCCATCTCTCCCCAAGTGTCATCTCCAGGGGGGCACAGTTTATGTCTGCCTTTCTCCACTGCTGTGTCTCCAGTGCCTGGAACAGTGCCTGGCACACAGTAGATACTCAATAAATGTTGGTGAGGTAAATGAAAGAATGAGCTAGACATGCTCTATCTAGGAAGGGAAGGGCCACCAGCTAGCTGGAGCAGAGTGAGCAAAGGAAAGAGGTGGACAGAGGCTGACTGTGTACGGCTTAGTAGGACATTGCAGAGTTTGGTTTTACTCTTTGTGCCATAGGGGGATTCTGAGCAAGGGAGGGACATCACCCGACCTGTGTTTTAAGATGGACTCTTGGGCTCTGAGGCATGTGGCAGTTAGTGAGCACAAATGGACATTGCTTCATCTGGGCTTGGGAAGGAAAACTGGTCTAGGAGTCACTTTATCTTAAAAAAGAGGAGGCCTGCCCCCAGGCCCTGCCCCCAGCCCTGTGCTCTCCCTCCTCCAGGCCTCTGAGTGCCAGTGGTGGTGTTGTCCCTTGTCACCTGGAACCCCATGCAGCCGGAACCCAGGCTTAGCGGGGCTGGGGCCCGCACGCGATTCCTTCCCCTGAGGTCACAGCGCCCTGAGGGGGCAGGGGACACGGTGATGTACGCCTCCACCGAGTGCAAAGCCGAGGTGACGCCCTCCCAGCACGGCAACCGCACCTTCAGCTACACGCTGGAGGACCACACCAAGCAGGCCTTTGGCATCATGAACGAGCTGCGGCTCAGCCAGCAGCTCTGTGATGTCACACTGCAGGTCAAATATGAGGACGCGCCAGCCGCCCAGTTCATGGCTCACAAGGTGGTGCTGGCCTCATCTAGCCCCGTCTTCAAGGCCATGTTCACCAATGGGCTGCGGGAGCAGGGCATGGAGGTGGTGTCCATTGAGGGCATCCACCCCAAGGTCATGGAGCGCCTCATTGAGTTTGCCTACACGGCCTCCATCTCCATGGGGGAGAAGTGTGTGCTCCACGTGATGAATGGCGCCGTCATGTACCAGATCGACAGCGTCGTCCGCGCCTGCAGCGACTTCCTCGTGCAGCAGCTGGACCCCAGCAACGCCATTGGCATTGCCAACTTCGCTGAACAGATCGGCTGCGCCGAGCTGCATCAGCGCGCCCGCGAATACATCTATATGCACTTCGGAGAGGTGAGTGACGGGAGGAGACATGGAGCCAGGGCTTGGGGGCGGGATCAGAAGGACCAGGGACAGATGGTCGGACATCCCTGTCTTCCCCTGAGATGTGAAGGGTCAGATCAGGGAGCTGGAGAAAAATGGGGTTCTGAGGTCCTAGTCTACACATCTGGGGTGACTCTGGGAAACAGCTGAGGAAAGTGAGAGCTTCCTGGGTCTGTCTCGGGCTCCCCGGCTTCTCTGGGGCCAAGGGTAGGGAAGGGTGCAGGGAACATGGACAGCAGCTCAACCCTGGGGTGCGCTAAAGGAGGGCCCGATATTTCAGACAGTCTGCAAATATTTATTAAACACCCATGACATGCTGCCTCCCTCAAATGTGACCCTTAGACGTGTTTTCTCTGGTCAACACAGTGTTGTTCTTACACTGTTCTTGGTTTCATTTTCGTTTTTAAGTGGAGGAAGTTGTGAGCAGAAGATAACAGATTCCTTGTAAAATCACAATGATGAGCCCAAATTCTTGGGTGGCAGCCACTAGACGTTGTGCCCTTGGGATGATGATGATAAGTGTTTGTTGAGCACTTGCTGTGGGCCAACCCCTATTCTAAGTGATTTCCATTCTTTAAATCATTGGATTTTCCCAACTATCCTATGAGGAAGTACCACCCTAAGGTGTGGCCCAACAGGGCTGTACCCCAGGCCCCACGCCTTAGGGAGTCCCGTGCTTTAGAGGGCCTTCCTGGAACTTTTCAAAGTCTTCCTCCAGTGGCCGGGATCAGCTGAGGTAGATACCGCCCTGGTTTCCATTTCTCTCCTTAAGGGGTAGATGTTCTCTTTCCCTCTACCGCACATGTGGGGTTGACCAGATGAGGAGCGCTGGCATTAGTCCGAGGGCCTATGGCTTCCAGGAAGGTGGTCTGTGAGCAGGGCTTTTCCACAGGCCTGCACAGTGTTTCTTTAAAGGGATTGCGTGGGCTTGGGGTACCAGAGTGTTGGTGACCTGTTGATGTCGGGTGACTGAAATGATTTATATGGACTGGTGCCTGACAAGAAATACTTGCCTGGGGCCCTGGATACCCTAGGAGTAGCCCAGCTATGAGGTAGCTACTAATATAATCCCTCTTTCACAGAGGATGAAAACCAAGGCACGGAGCATTTCCGATATTTGCCCAAGATCACCTAGTTAGAAAGTAGTGGGCCAAGTTGCAGCTCAGCCTTCTTTCTTTAGAGCCTACACTTTTCTAGAATATTCTATGGCTATTACTTTTTCCTTTTTTAGTCCATCTACCCTTTTGAAAAAGTAATTTTGTTTAAAAAAAAAGGTAACAATCTTGTAGTTCAAGCACAAAATGATACAAAAAGGTACATAGTACATTGTGTCTTTGCCCATTTGCCTGAGTACTTACGTACTATGTGCCTGGCGTGTGGTATTAACTCATTTAACCTTCACAACCTACGAAGTTCATGCTCTTTGAATCCCCGTTTTACAAAATAGGAAACGGAGATGGTCAGAGGCAGGTTGAGTGACTTGTCTGCGATCATACCGCCGTTGAGGGGAGTCAGCCTGTCACAGTAATGCCCTCCGCAGGTGGCCAAGCAGGAGGAATTCTTCAACCTGTCCCATTGCCAGCTGGTGACGCTCATCAGCCGAGACGATCTGAACGTGCGCTGCGAGTCCGAGGTCTTCCACGCCTGTATCAACTGGGTCAAGTATGACTGTGAGCAGCGGCGTTTCTACGTGCAGGCGCTGCTCCGGGCTGTGCGCTGCCACTCCCTCACACCCCACTTCCTGCAGATGCAGCTGCAGAAGTGCGAGATCTTGCAGTCGGACTCCCGCTGCAAGGACTACCTGGTCAAGATCTTCCAGGAGCTTACCTTGCATAAGCCCACGCAGGTGATGCCCTGTCGGGCGCCCAAAGTCGGCCGGCTCATCTACACTGCTGGTGGCTACTTCCGCCAGTCACTCAGCTACCTGGAGGCCTACAACCCCAGTGATGGCACCTGGCTCCGACTGGCAGACCTGCAGGTCCCTCGCAGTGGCCTGGCTGGCTGCGTCGTGGGCGGGCTGCTGTATGCTGTGGGTGGCCGGAACAACTCGCCCGACGGCAACACCGACTCCAATGCGCTGGACTGCTATAACCCCATGACCAACCAGTGGTCGCCCTGTGCCCCCATGAGCGTACCACGCAATCGGATCGGGGTTGGGGTCATCGATGGGCACATCTATGCCGTTGGTGGCTCCCATGGCTGCATCCACCACAACAGTGTGGAGAGGTGAGGGGCAGGGCCCGGAGGGGTGGGCTCTGAGGTTCCCATTGCTAACAAGGGCCGAACCCATTGGGATTTGGGGATTCCCCCTGTTGTTGAGTGCCTGTCTCTGTGCTCTGCCTTCAGGGAGTGGAAGCCTCAGGTGAAGCTAAATCCATGGGAGATTTATGGTTAGGGACACTGGATGATGTGTCTGGGCCTGGGAATTGCTCACAGGGCTGTCACAAACCCATAACAACTGCAGATTTGGAAAGAGTTCTATCAGTTTGAAGTTGTTGTAAAACGCTAATTTTATTACAACATGACACCTCACTGCCATCTGCCCCCAAACTGCCATAATAAACAGATGTTTGAGGTCTTCTACGTGGAAGGTGCCCCCTTGTGCAGTGCACAACCTACACAACCGCATAGTGACCCTGTGTTTAGAGGCTGAGCAGTTTTGACTGCCAACTTTTGCACAGCCAGTCCTCTGCTTTCTCCTCTTCCAGAAGCGTGATCCGTGATACAGTTCTCAGCTGGAGAACTTGTTAAAACAAACTCCCTGGCCCGCTGCTGGAGATCCGGCATTGGTGGGTTTGGAGCGAGGCTGGGGAATGGGAATTTTAAACAGACACCACACTTTGAAAAAAACCATCGTGGGTGGTAGCCTAGTTGTTAGAATTAGGATTCTGGTGTCCTAGAAGGCTGGGTCATACCCCTAGCCCCACCTCCTTGGTGACCCGGGACATGCCATCTTCTCCCTCTGTGCTTCTGTCTTGTCGTCTGAAGATGATGGGGAAGTGGGAGATGATGAGAACCACCTGCCCGACCGGCTAAGTGGGGTTTTGGGGAGCTAACAACACCCAGTACAGGGCCTGGCAGGTGGTGTATGGTCATGCTACCACCAGCGTCCAGCAGACGTGCAGGTGACCTTGAGCAGATGATGGCTGTGAACCTGTTTCCTCAGACAAAAGCTATGAGGAGTAAAGAGTTCAAGTGCAGAAGGAACTAGTAGCATGTCGGGTCATAGTGTTCCACACAGGTCAGCTGTGATCGCTGTTGTCATCGTTCTTATGCCCTTGCAGGTATGAGCCAGAGCGGGACGAGTGGCACTTGGTGGCCCCAATGCTGACTCGAAGGATCGGGGTGGGAGTGGCGGTCCTCAACCGTCTGCTCTATGCCGTCGGGGGCTTTGATGGAACAAACCGCCTCAACTCAGCCGAGTGTTACTACCCAGAGAGAAATGAGTGGCGGATGATCACACCCATGAACACCATCCGGAGTGGGGCAGGTGGGTGGGGACTGCCGGGAGGGGAGCGTGGAGGAACCCTCTCCCACTCCTGGGCTTGAAACTTGGCAAGACCTGGGGGAGGCTTCCCGTTCCAGTCTTAAACCCTGGGGCACGCACAGGAGAGCTAGATCCTGATGGTGGGAGCTCTTGTCTTCCGGCTTTGTTTCTGAAGGGCGCCCCGGGAGAGGGGCGAGGGCAGAGGGGAGGTGGGGCCTGGGGCCTGGGGCCCCCAGAGCCAGGCCCTGGAGTCACTCTGTGCACGGTATGCTTTAGGAGTCTGTGTCTTACACAACTGTATCTATGCTGCGGGAGGCTACGATGGTCAGGACCAGCTCAACAGCGTGGAGCGCTACGACGTAGAGACAGAAACGTGGAGTTTTGTAGCTCCCATGAAGCATCGGCGAAGTGCCCTGGGGATTACTGTGCACCAGGGAAGGATCTACGTTCTCGGTGAGGCCCTGGGGGCAGGGGCCTGGGTGGAGAAGACAGATTAACCCCATCTTTGGGGGGCGGGCTCAAATCCCAGGAGGAAGGCTCCTTGGGGTTCCTTCTCCCTCTTTCTTTCCCCTCAGAGGGGGTGACTGTCTCCTCTGCTCTCCCGGCAGGAGGCTATGATGGCCACACGTTCCTGGACAGTGTGGAGTGTTACGACCCAGACACAGACACCTGGAGTGAGGTGACCCACATGACATCGGGCCGGAGCGGGGTGGGTGTTGCTGTCACCATGGAGCCCTGCCGGAAGCAGATCGACCAGCAGAACTGTACCTGTTGAGCCGCTTGAGTCTCTTGGGCAAAAAAATGGTCTGATCGAGAGTATGGTTGTTTTTGTACAAAAACAGGGACAAAAAGAAAAGGCGACAGAGCAAATGCTTATCCTCCAAGATGGGAGGCCGAGATGCCTCAGTGTTCAAATGACAACTAGAAAGAAAAGAAGGCCAGAGCGGGAACCCATGAGCCTGTCAGAGTCGTCCCAGGAGTGTCCAAGAGAGCCTCCCTGGGAGGGGGGGTGCATGAAGGGTAGGCTCCCAGGAAGAGAGGCCCCTGCACCCACTACCCTGAGAATAGGCCTGGGTCCCACACCAGCCGCCGCCACCTCCCTTTGCGGTGAAAGCAGGTGCTTAGGTCAGGCCGGGTTTTTGTTTCTTGTGTCTTTGTGGTTGGTTCCTGGAGGCCTGGGAAGGAGCCAGCTGAGGCCTCACGGGTGAGGTTCCTGTGGAGGTGCGGACCCCAGGGATGGGCGTGTACACAGAAACCCCTGGATATCTCTGCCCTGGACAGTCATTTTGTTGATAAGTAACCATATAACGTTCCAATGAAAATAAAGAACAAACTAACTAGCGTCTTCACTCCCGGGCTCTCAGCTGGAGGTCTCGAACCCGGGGACAGAAAGGACTCTTCCAAAACATACTCAAGTCTTTGATTTTGAGTTTGAATTTGAAACCAGGTCGTTATCTCTGCCCATCGCATCTTGACATGTAGGGCATCTTTCTCCCCGGAGGCAAGCCACAACAGGGCTCACTTTGTCACACTGGGCTGCTTTGAAGACAATGACCTAACTCCTTGACACCTCTCTTTTAGGGCTCCCTGGAGTTCTATTTTAAGGCAAACCATCCCCAACATGCCTTCCAAATCGGTGAAAATCTATCCAGTCATTTGTATGCGCTTCAATAACACAGACTGAGCCTTTTATTTAGGACAAAAGGGGTTCTTGGGAATTTTCTTAGGCAAAGGGCTCAATATAACCTGGTCTCTTCTGAACAATTCGTGTGAAGGCAACATACGGCCTGGATCTCTTCTTAAGCCAATTAACTATTTGTGTTTTTTTTTTAAGACTTTATTTATTTATGTGACAGAGAGAGAGACAGCGAGAGAGGGAACACAAGCAGGGGGAGTGGGAGAGGGAGAAGCAGGCTTCTCGCTGAGCAGGGAGCCCGATGTGGGGCTCGATCCCAGGACCCTGGGATCATGACCTGAGCCGAAGGCAGACGCTTAATGACAGCCACCCAGGTGCCCCGCCAATTAACTATTTCTATTTCTATTTCCGCTCTCAGAGTGGAGCGAAGAGGTCTCAACTATCAGGAATGTCCTAGGTTCTCCCAGGGAGCTTAGTGAGGAAACATTTGATTCCTTCCCTTACCTCTCAGTTCTGTAGCTTCATTCACTCAATTCACCTGAAGGTTTTCTTAGTTGCACCGCTTCCTTGGTCCTCTTCCTAAGGTTTTATTGGAACAAGAAAAGAAGTCTGCATTGGCTGCATTGAATGGATGGGGGAGGACTAGGAACTGTAAACATAGTATCTGGATAGCCTTTTAGCATTTGCAGTGTTTTTGCACATTATTTGATCCTCAAGAGTGCTGTGAGCCAGGAAGGGCCAGCCGGAATTCTTTACAGATTAGAGGTTCAGAGAAGTGACTTACCTAAGGTCATGTGGCCACTAAATGGTAGGGTTTAGATTCGACTCAAGTGGACACCAAAGCAGCTACAACTCGTTCTAACACCGTGTGTGAGAAGGGACATAAAGAGGTCCCGTGGGGTCAGTGTGTATATCAGTGAAAGTTCCAGAAACAGCGACCTAATCTAGAGTCAAGAGGAATTTGCATGTAAATCCGTTGCCATAAGCCACACAGCCTATCCCAGAGTGGGGTTTCCTTCTACAAGGGCTGGAACCCTGGTCTTGAGGTCAGGTTTCAGCTGATTTAGTAAAGCAAGGTGAACAGTTTCTTACCTGCAAAAATGGTACTTGGACACCGGCTGGGCCTTAGGCCCTGTGTAAGCTGCTGGACCAACAAAGGTGAGTATTTACATTCACTTTCTAACTCTGCAAAGACAGCTGTTTATAGAAAGACCTCACTGTGCTAGGTATCGGGGCTAGGGTAGTGAACAGGCCCCAAATGATCCCGGCCCTCATGGAATTACAGCCTAGCAGAGGAGTAGTGTGACCAACTCGTCCTGGTTTGCCCAGGACAGTCCCAGATTGAACACTGGAAGGCTGGCATCCCCAAGCCCCTCAGCCCCCCGGGTAAACCGGGTCAACTCTACAGGTAAGCCAGATGCTGAAGCAATATTACAACCGTGCTGAGTGACAGGCAGCTGAGGGTGGTGGTTAAGTTCCCATTTGGAAGTTGATGGCTCTCGAAGCCACGTGGACATGGCTTGGCTGCAGAGCGGAGTGCACTGGGGAAAGCGAGGCAGCTATTGCGTTAGCCAGGTGAGAGGCTGGCAGTTTGGATTAGGCTGTGGGAGTAGAGAGCAGTTGAATCTACAGCTGAGGGGACTGATGAGATAAGAAGGGCGGAGAATTAGGAATGCTCCTGTGTGGCTTCAACCTTAATCCCAGCCCGGGGTAGAGAAGCTTTGAGGAGGCTGCAGGTATAGAAGGGAAGTGGCAATGTTTTGGGGTGTGTCGGATTTGAGGCCTCAGGATACAATTGTTTTAGGAGAGTGCACAGTCATTTTGCTCGCCTTCAGGCTTTAATGCTTCCAACAGGTAGTTCTCGAATGGCCGTTCTACCAGACCGGAAGTGAGGTGTTCAGACACAGTGAGAAACAGGCATGACACCGTCTCTCTCAGAGAGCTAGAATTAATGATCACAAAAATGCCTATGTAATTAGGTTCAAAGGTAAGCCCTCTGAAGGCCAGGAGCTTGACCTAGGTCAGAGGCCCTGAGAAAGCATTGTTGAGGAGGTGGTTTTCTCACAGAAATCCAAAGGAACTGATAGTGTAAACTTAGTGAGGAAAGGAAGGGCAAGCTTCGGGACAGAAGAAGCATCACATGCAAAGGTCCTGTGGCACCAGGAAGCAACCTAGATGAACTCTGAGAGGGAGGAGGAACATGGTGTCAGAAGAGGCCCTGTAGGCCATGCCCATTTCAATTTAATTCTTAAATACCTAAGTATTACCTTAAAAAAAAGAGACCATTATAGATAAAGCTGAAATCTTACTATCTTTCCATTCCAGTCCCCTCTCAATTGAAAACAAACTGCAGTAATGTTCTATGTGTTTCCTCACAAAAATGGCATCATGTTGCCTGTATTATTCTGCAACTTGCTTTCCCCGCCTCAAACTTCTAGATCTTTTTGTCTGTGACATCACATTCCTTTTGCCAGATACCTATGTTCTGTTGTTGTTGTTTTTTAATATTTTGTTTATTCATTTGAGACAGAGATACAGAGAGAGAGAGAGAGAGAAAGCATGAGCAGGGAGAGAGGCAGAGGGAGAGGGAGAAGCTGGCTCCCTGCTGAGCCAGGAACCCGATGTGGGGCTCGATCCCAGGACCCCGGGATCATGACCTTGAGCCGAAGGCAGACGCTTAACCATCTGAGCCACCCAGGCGCCCCCCTATGTTCTGTTTTATCTCTTCTAGTACCGACAGACATTTAGGTCTTTTCATTTCTCAAAATTACAGATAAGTCTGAAATGCCTACTCTTAACCATGTCTCCTCGGGCACAAATATGTATATTTCTCCAGGGGGATACTAAGAGGTGGAACTTACTAGATCTTAGGGTAAGCACAGCTTTCCTTAGATGCTGCCAGATTGCCCTCCAAAGTGGTTGTAACAAACCATGTTCTTTCTGCTTCTAGAAGTTCTTTTTAAATTTCACACAGTCAAATTTATCACTCTCCCTTGATGTTTTTCTCTTCTGTGTCATATTTAAGAAGGACTTTTGGTTCTTGCCATTTTCCGTGGCTTCCTACCCATTTGTTAAGTTGTCGTCTCCTGCCCGTACATTTGTTTCTGCCTAAGTTCACCAGACTCGGGTTTTGTTGGTTCTGTTAAAACCAAGAATCCTGACTAACAGAGACATCAAGAAATTTTTGTACTGTTTTTCCTTCGGATATTATTGTTTTGTTTTTGTACTATTTTTAAATCCAACAGGAAGTTGCTGGTATGTATGGTATCAAATGGGAATTTAATTTTGTGTGGATAGCTATTGCTCAACCATTTATTTTTCAAACCATTTCTTGACTAATTAATTCTTTACCCATAGTTCTTAAATGCTATCCCAATCATATGCAAATTTCTCATAAAGTTTTAACATGTCTTAATATCAGAATAAGTCCCTTCTCCCTTTTTCTTTCTATTAAAAACAACAACAACAACAACAACAACCCTGAGCTATTCTGTTACTGCATATTTATTCTTTGCTCCATGGATGAAATTCCATGAAAAATAAATATTTTAATTGGGTTGCATTAAAATTATCGAGTTGGGGTGGAATCATATTTTTACATTAGGCCTCTCCGCTCATGAACTTAGTGTATCTGTTTAGTGAAGTCTTCTTTGCTGTCCTCAGGAAGGCTTTATAATTTCTCCACAAAGGGCTTGCGAAGGGTTTAATTCATGGGAGTTTTATGGGCCTGGTTGCTGTTGTCAATGAGATCTTTACTCCTTGATCCTTTACAATTGTTGTTTCTGAAAAAATAAAATAAAATTGGTATTTCTGGTATATGGGAAATTTGTTGATTTAGATATCTTGATCTTCCACCAGCCTCTTTCTAGTTTTCTAGTTTGTTTTTTTTTTTTAAGCAGATAGTTAAATTGTCTGCAAGTAAGAATAGTGGGATGTCATCTTTTCCAATAGTTACGCCACTCATTTCTTGCCTTACAGCATTAGCTAAGACCTTGGAAATGTTAGTTAGTTGTGGGACTGGTGGGGAATAGTTGTCTTATTCCTAATAATAAGGTGAGTGCTTCTAATGTGCCACCATTAAATCTGATGTTTGCCAAACGATTTTCTGTAACTTACACCTTAAGTTTTGCTGGAACTTTTTTCAAGTTCAGGAAGCTCCCCTCTATACCTAGTTTGCTACATGTTGTTGTTGTTTAAATCATAAATGGGTGTTGAATTTTCCAGAAGTCTCTCATTCAATAGGTGGGTCTCAAGAAATTGCATTTCTAACATTCCCAGTTGACGCTGATGCTGCTTGTCCGGGGACCACACGGCAAGACATACTGGTATAGAACAAGAACAGTGGGTTAAAAGCACATTCTGAGAAACACTTAAGGAATAAATGGAAGAGAAGCCCCAACAAACAACAGCAGCAGAAAAGCATGAGGAAAACTAAGAAAAGTATAGTGTCACAGAGGCTAAGTGGAGGAAAAAGCCGAGCACAAAAATTTTAAGGAACAATGCTATGAAGTGCAAAGAGCTTCAGAAAGAAAGACCCCTTCAAATGCCCACTGGATTTGGTGACTGGAAAGTAATCTTACTGAGAACCATTTCAGGAGACTTGTGAGGGTAAAGCAACAGATCCCTTCACTAAATATTTATGGAGTGCTTCCTTGGAACAGGTACTGTTGCTGAGAAGACAACACTGAATCAGTGAAGGAAACTGAGGAAGAGAATATCTCTTCTGAGGCATTTGGATGAGAAGAGGCAGAAAAAGACTGGCTGAAAGCTAGAGAGGAACAAAGAATTCAGGGAGGGCTTGGGGTTTTGTTTTTGAGATTCAGAAAACAGAGCATGTTTATAAGCCGAGGGGAAGTTTCAGTATAGAAAGATTATCAAAGATGAGGTAAAAGAGGTTGGATTCATAGTGATGGTAAGCAAATAACTTCCCACTCTCAATCAAGTGGACAGTGTCTAAGGTAACCTTTAGCTCTGTGAAGGGCACTGTAGTTCTGGACGCTAGAGTCCCTTGCTTTGTGCAATACAACATGCTGTCAATTCAATGAATATCTTCTCCCTTGAGTGTGCATTCTGGTTTTAAAATATAAATGTTAGTGGAACTAAATTTTGTGGAAGATAGAACTTAAGAGGCGGGGGGAGGGGAAGAATACAATGGAATCAACAGACTAGGCTTGAGACCCATATCTGGCACTCAAACTTGGTGCAAAGCCTCTCTGTGCCTGGCTTTCCTCATCTGTAAAATGGGGATAATAACTACCCTAGCAGCTGGCCCGCAGTAAGATACAATAAATGTAGTATTACTGGTAGGAATGAGGTTTAAGTACTGGAAACCTGATGTGCTAACATTAATCGGGATTATCAAGGTTGTTAAGGTTAGCAAGATAATGGTAGAACATTTAGTGACCTCAGACCACTTTACCTGTGCTACTTAAAATTCCTCACTGGCTCTTGTACCCTGTGAAAAATCAGAGCTTCCACCAACCCATCTGCCTTATTTTGTGATGATTTTGTAGCTCCGCCTAGCTCTCCGGCCGATACAGGAGGTGTGGTCTAAAAGGGACGCAGCACCCTCTTGTGGGCTTCTAGGCAAAAAGAGGAACTGTTGCCAGAGAAGGAGAGCTAGAAAAGGAACAAGGTTGGAGGAGCCCAGGGTGCAAAATTACCTGACCTTGGCTTGTTCCTTTTTTTTTTTTAATTAGCATTCTTCAAAACTTCTGGGTAAATTATATTTGTAGTAAATGAAACAATTGCAAATGCATCAGGAAGCTTCCCCCTATTTAAAGAGCTCTCCCTTCCATGAGCCCCAGCACCACATCCACACCTCAGGGTCATAGCTTTGATTTTCTTAGGCCACATGTTAAACAGGGCACTCAGGAACATTTTTCAGACTACATGTCCCAGGGTCTGCCCGGATCAAATCAGCTGCTCTAGACCACTTTGGTGGGAAATTTTATTTTATTTTATTTTATTTTATTTTTTATTTTTTATTCTTATGTTAATGCCCATACATGACATCATTAGTTTTAGATGTAGTGTTCCATGATTCATTGTTTGTGCATAACACCCAGTGCTCCATGCAGAACGTGCCCTCCTCAATACCCATCACCAGGCTAACCCAACCTCCCACCCCCCTCCCCTCTAGAACCCTCAGTTTGTTTTTCAGAGTCCATCGTCTCTCATGGTTCATCTCCCCCTCCGATTTCCCCCCCTTCATTCTTCCCCTCCTGCTATCTTCTTTTTTTTTCTTAACATATATTGCATTGTTTGTTTCAGAGGTACAGATCTGAGATTCAACAGTCTTGCACAATTCACAGCGCTTACCAGAGCACATACCCTCCCCAGTGTCTATCACCCAGTCACCCCATCCCTCCCACCCCACCCCCCACTCCAGCAACCCTCAGTTTGTTTCCTGAGATTAAGAATTCCTCATATCAGTGAGGTCATATGATACATGTCTTTCTCTGATTGACTTAGTTCGCTCAGCATAACACCCTCCAGTTCCATCCACGTCGTTGCAAATGGCAAGATCTCATTCCTTTTGATGGCTGCATAATATTCCATTGTATATATATACCACATCTTCTTTAGCCATTCATCTGTTGATGGACATCTTGGCTCTTTCCACAGTTTGGTTATTGTGGACATTGCTGCTATAAACATCGGGGTGCACGTACCCTTTTGGATCCCTACTTTTGTATCTTTGGGGTAAATACCCAGTAGTGCAATTGCTGGATCATATGGTAGCTCTATTTTCAACTTTTTGAGGAACCTCCATACTGTTTTCCAGAGTGGCTGCACCAGCTTGCATTCTTGGTGGGAAATTTTAAACCGAGCTGCTGACTTCAGCTGCCTCTTTGCCTTCACTTGCTCTTAGCCTCAGGGTCAGGAAAGATGAATTGCGTCAGCCAAGGAGTTGGTGTTTAAATCTCAGCTACGGCAGGTGCATCTCTTTCTTCTCTACTGTGTGTCTTCCCCCTACTCATCATACTTCACCCTCCCTGGTCATCTCTCAGTTCCACTAAGGATTCACCAAGTGAAGCGTTGGGGCATGGACTACGTCCCAGGCACTGGGTAGTGACAGCTAGGAGCAGACAGTTTCTGCCCTCCTGCACTTGTAGTCAACCAGGCGGGAGACAGACTGATCGTTCCCTAATGAACAATGAGGAAGAAGTGGCGTCACTTGCAGAAGTCATGAGCACTGTATTTGTGGGCCTCGTATTCAGAATTATTCTTCTATTCTTCTGTCTTGTTCACCATTTGACACATACAACAGGAACCTCACACATATTTGAATATGGACGAGACAATTCGTGATCACAGTGGACGGACGATGCATCTTTGCGGGATTGAATGCAACTGGCCTTCAAGGTCTTCCAGGCTGCGGATTTTGCCAGCTCTGTGCTCAGCCTTTTAGGATTTCAGTTCAACACTGGGAAGCCCTTTCGACCTCCCTCCAACCCTTACCATCAGATCTCTTGGGACTTCATGGACCAAAGTAATCCCTCTTCCAGGGGTCAGTCGTACACATACCCAATCACTCAGTAAGGACCTGCTGCCCATGTCAGGGACCGTGTGAAGCACTTGAAAGATATATATATATATTTTTAAGATTTTATTTATTTATTTGACAGAGAGAGACACAGCGAGAGAGGGAACACAAGCAGGGGGAGTGGGAGAGGGAGAAGCAGGCTTCCCGCGGAGCAGAGAGCCCGATGTGGGACTCGATCCCAGGACGCTGGGATCATGACCTGAGCTGAAGGCAGATGCTTAAGGACTGAGCCACCCAGGTGCCCCTTGAAAGATATTTTAAGGCAGCTTTAGATCTTTCGCTGGGCTCCCATTTTAGGAGAAACAGCCCCAGTTCCTTAAACAATTTCTCAGGTGACACTGTGAGTTCCTGTGTCAGCTGATGTCCCCCCCCAACACACACTGACACCCGGGTCCCCTTAGGAAAGGCTGATGAAGCCGGGGTCCACCCAAGGAAGTATGAATGGCTCTGGCGTCCCTCTCAGGAAGACGGGACAAGGCTAGGGTTCACCTCTAGAAGGACAGAGGACGCTGTGGTCCTCCTCAGGAAGAGGGAACATCTCAGGGGTCCCTCTTGGGAAAAAGGGTTGACGTCTCGGGGAAAAAAGGGGGCAATGACGCCAGGGAACTCTCAGGAAAGGAGGCTGACGCTGGGGTCCCCTTAACGAGTGGGAACGACGCTGGGGTCACTCTCAGGGAGTGACGCCAGGTCCCCTCACCCGCCTTGAGGTTCGCGCACCTGCAGCAGCGGGACAGCCTCAGCTCCCTCTGCCCTCGGGTTCCCAGGACGAAGCGGCCGCGCCCCTCACTGGCGGCCTTCTCGGCTAATGACAACCACGACAGCCAATCGTAGTGCAGGGGGAAATCTCCCGCGCGTTCTCGCCACGCCTTCCACTCGGTCTGCGCGTGCGTGCATTTCTGAACCTGCTGTAATTCCCTAGCTCCTCTCTGGGAGGCGCTTGGGGGCTCGAGTTCCCAGTCCCGCCTTCCTCCCCGCCTGTGACCCATTTATAGTAGAACCTACTTTATAAGGCTGCTGTGAAAATTCAGTGCAATAATTTACATAAGACAAACAGCGTCTGGCACATAGTAACCTGGGCCGTTATTATTTGCATTTTACAGCGAGGGAAACTGAGGCACAGAACAAGTAAATAACCTGCTCCCACGAACCCAGTCATTAACTGGAGACGTGGAAGCTAGAATCCAGGCAAGCTGAATCCAGAGTCTGTGTGCTTATCTACCATGCTTTTGTGCCTCCCAGATAACAAATACCGCGTATTTCTTTACCCTGATTATAAAATAACTTTGCCCTTGATTATAAAATTAATACCTGCTCACTGCTAAAGGTCAGAAAATATCAAAGACTACAGAACAGAAAATACATCTCTCTCTTAATCCTACCACTGGAGACATTGTTAATATTTTTTAAAATATTTTTTAATTTATTATTTGAGAGAGAGAGAGCGCGAGAGCACGAGCAGCGGGAGGCGCAGAGGGAGAGGGAGAAGCAGACTCTCCGGGATCGTGACCCCAGCGGAAGGCAGCTGCTCAACCTACGGTGCCACCCACGCGTCCCTAATGTTGGACATTTTTCATAGGTCTTCACTATTCTGACCAATACTAGAATGGGCATTTTGTGCCTTCACCTTTAGGTTTTTATCCAACTGTTTCTTTCGGATAAATATTTTAAAAACTGCAATGGGTGGGTCAAAATGCATGCAGTTACATATTTTTTAAATTTTTTAAAAAAGATTTTATTTATTCATTTGAGACACAGAGAGAGAGCATGAGCAGGGAGAGAGGCAGAGGGAGAGGGACAAGCAGGCTCCTCGCTGAGCCAGGAGCCGGATGTGGGGCTTGATCCCAGGACCCTGGGATCATGACCTGAGCCGAAGGCAGATGCTTAACCATCTGAGCCACCCAGGCGCCCCTAATTTTTAAAAAGATTTTATTTATTTATTTGAGAGAGAGAGAGAGAGCACAAGCAGGGGCAGGGTAGAGGGAGAGGGAGAAGCAGGCTCCTCGCTGAGCAGGGAGTGTTAAAGGCAGACACTTAACTGACTGAGCCACCTAGGCACCCCCGTGCAGTTCTATTTTTTTTTTTTTAAGATTTTATTTATTTATTTGACAGACAGAGACATAGCGAGAGCAGGAACACAAGCAGGGGGAGCGGGAGAGGGAGAAGCAGGCTTCCTGCCAAGCAGGGAGCCCGACGTGGAACTCGATCCCAGGACCCTGGGATCATGACCTGAGCCGAAGGCAGACGCTTAACGACTGAGCCACGCAGGCACCCCATGCAGTTCTATTTTTGATAACTAGTCAGACCACTCTTGGAAAGCTGTATGTGCCAACTTCCACCAACACTAACGAGCTTTGAAAGTTCTTTGCCTACCCAAGGATGGTCCATCTCTTCATTATTTGCCAGTTGATTAAAAAAATATATATATAGGGACACCTGGGTGGCTCAGTCGGTTAAGCATTCCAGGGTCCTGGGGTCGAGTCCCACATCAGGCTTCTTGCTCAGCAGGGTGCCTGCTTCTCCCTGTCTGCCGCTCTCTCTCTCTGACAAATAAGTAAAATCTTTAAAATATATATATATATATTTAGGGGCGCCTGGGTGGCTCAGATGGTTAAGCGTCTGCCTTCGGCTCAGGTCATGGTCCCAGGGTCCTGGGATCGAGCCCTGCATCGGGCTCCCTGCTCCGCGGGAAGCCTGCTTCTCGCTCTCCCTCTGCTGCTCCCCTGGCTTGTGCTCTCTTGCTCTCTCTGTCAAATAAATAAATAAAATCTTAAAAATAAATAAATAAAATAAAAACATAAATATATATTATATATTATATATAATATTTATACAATATACTATATATTATAATATGTAATATAATATACCGGCTGGCTCAGTCGGTGGAGCATGTGACACTTGATCTCGGGGTCTTGAGTTCAAGCCCCATGTTGGGTGTAGGGCTAAAAAAGGGGGGAGCAATAATAATGAAAGTATCAGGTAGTTATCTAGTAGCTATCAGTGTGGGACAGACAGTAGGTGAAATGAGGTCTCTGCCTTTTCTCGACAGGGTTAGAACCTGGCCTCAGTTTCTTATAATGGTATATATCTCAAGGACTGCTGGAGAGCCAATAAGATAATCCACCTAATGAGTTTAGCACAGGGCACAGCCCGTGAAAGGCTGGAAGAGCCAGAGCCTTTTGTCCCAGACCACATTGCTTGTTTGCAAGTGGCTGATGTCAGCTTCAACGTAAACCACCTCCACCCCTTCCCCAGGTCTCCCTGTCCTATTCAGATTATAAGGCCCTGCTGCTGTGCCCCGTTGCCCTTGGTCACCTTTGCCTGAGGAAAGATGAACTCCCCATCACGAGGATTTTAAAGAGCCAGCTGATGGTCACATGCCCACCTCTGTCCTTTGACCCACATTCTCAGATTGTCACAGTGTCCCAACAGAGGAGGCATCTGGGACATCTGGGACATCATGCCTACACTTGGGGAAACTGAGGTCCAGAGCAAGAAGTCTTATCAGCCTTCCCCTGCAGCCTGGGGTTGGTGCTGTCGCCTCCTGACCCTCAGCCCGACACCCTTTCCCCGACTCTGCCTCCCTTTGAAACACCCTTGGGAAAACGTCTGTGTCTCCTCTTTACTTCTTGCACAAAGTTCAGATTCCCTGGAAACTTCTACCTAGTTTTCCAGCTTTTTTTTCCACCCCCCCTCTCTGGGTCCAGGCTGGCCCCCACTCTTCTGGGCCAGGATATCTACATACTGTAAATCTTCAAAACCACAGTGAAACAGGCAAACCTTTGTACACGCTAAATCCTATACATTCACCCTCTCAAGTTCCAGAACTGTATTCTCAGATGGTAGCCATTGGTTGCATGTGGCTACTTAATGGAAAGGAAAAGGAAAACTCCAGCTCCTCAGTGGCACTCACCACATCTCAAGTGCTTCACAGCCACATGTGGGCTAGTGGCTACCATGTTGGATAAGCACAGACAGAGCATTACCCATTGTAGAAGGTTTCACTGGTCAGTCCTGCCCTAGACTGACTGGGATTTTTGTTATCCTCATTTTACAGATGAGACAACTGAAGGTCAGAGAGATCACGCCCAAGGTCACACAGCAGGAGCTGGGATCTAAACTACTGATAAGGACATGAATAGAGCAGAGTAGGCAGGTCAACCTTTCCTTAGATCCAAGGAAGCTGCCCTCATTTTATTTCAAAACACACATGTTGTGAATATATACATCTATTGATCCCACTGCGTTTAACCACTTAAGCACTGAGTGTGTGTGTATCTCAATTTATTACACCCCAGAGGCTGCCAGTATTCTAAACCAAAAGCTCGAATCACAAACACTTGTTATCCATATCTTTATCAACGTGGGAAGTTTTGCTCGTTAGCATAATGAATATCAGAAACATTGGTGACATCAAGGGTTTGTTAATTACCCTGATAAAGGTGGAGAAAATGGGATCCCTTGAGTGGAATTAACAGTATTCAAATATGTGGATTGGTTAAAACATCTGAGTCGTTCCCTCCCCAACCTCGAATGAACACGTTAACGAAACAGCTTCAATCCCAAGCCAGTCTTGTGTGAATTTGGATGGTTTAGCTCGCCTGATACCGACCATAAGGCTACAGGCTCAAAGCAACAGAGAGCCCTGCCTTTAAGATATGATTCAGGTTTGGGGGCATCTGTCTGGCTCAGTCAATAGAGCATGCTACCCTTGATCAAAGGGCCGTGAGTTCAAGTTCCACGTTGGGTTGTAGAGATTACTTAAAATCTTAAAAAAAAAAAAAGATATAGATATTCAGGTTCAGGTTTGTTTTTTCATTTTCTTTTAATGCAACATGAAGGTTGCAACACCAAAATGGCCAGGATCCTGGGAATTCATAGAACTTATAGGGGTAAATAAATGCCCTTGTGCCTGTTTATCAAGTTTAATGTCTGCACAGCAGAATTTGACCAGAGGCCTTTTATCATAGCCTGGCAGCCAGATGGTGGAGGTGTTATCAGTCAGGCCCCCTCGAGGTTTCCAGGAATGACTCTGAGATTCCAGAAGTACCCAAGAGGTCTGTCAGAGATGCTGTGTAAGAGAAGTGGGCTTTACCTGGGTCTGCTGGCCTCCAAAGACTGGTCTGAACCTCCACTTTACAACCTGGAGTCCTTGAGCAAGTGCCCGGTCCAGGCCCCGGGGCAGGGCGGGGCGGGGGGGCTGCCTCCTGCTACATTGCTGCCCCCCTTCAGGTTCTATCTGCTTGGGGAGGGATAGCAACAGAGCCCCCCTTTCCCCTTACCCCCACCCCAGGCAGACAGTGCAGGAGAGGTAGACCTCCCAAGAACAGGGTGGGAAAGGAAGTCAATAAGCCAGGAAGATCAGTGAAAGCCTCGATTTAATTGGAGACAAGATCGAAGGATTGATTATCGACCAACGGACCGACTGATTGATCGTCGAAATGGACAACACAAGAGCAGCTCAGGGGGGTCCTGTGCCCCCCCCCCCGGGAGAGGAGCCCTGATTGGGGGTGGGGTTCCAACTCACCAGTCACACCTGGGTAAGGGGGAAGGGGTAGGCTCTGCTCAGCCCTCGCCCCTTACAATGACACGACTTCCCATCAAGCGGCAGCGCGGAATCCACCCTTTCGGGGTCTATGGTACAGTTTGTATAGTACAGTGGGAATGGGGACTCTCTCTCTGGGAGACCCCACCCCTCCTTCCCCTGACTGGGTCTGCTGGGGAAGGGCAAGTTTATTTTCCCTTTTTGCCTCTGTAGAATAATTTACAAACCAACCATACAATATGTACAAAAAAAAAAAAGAGAGAGAGAGAGAAAGAAAGAAAAGAAAGAAAACCAAAAAGAAGTCCCACTCCAGTCACTGGCTGGGACAGAAACTAATGTCGCTACAAAAATGAACCCTGTACAGCATCATGAGGGTGGGAGTGGGAGGTACTCCCCACAGGGATGGACAGACAGATGGAAGGCTGCGGGCAGCTGGGGGCTACAGTACCGTGTGCTCAGAATTGGGGGTGGGGGAATGAGAGAGAGGCCCTGCCTTGCCCAGCTGCAGAACTGGGCGGAAGGGCATAAAGGAGGGGGAGGGGGGGTCTTTCCTTCCAAACAGTCCCCCATGGCTTGGAGAAAAAGGGCCTTGCATCTGTCTGTCGTATTGCTCCAGGAATAGCTAAGGGGTGAAGGGGAGGCGTGGCCAAGTGGGGGCAAAGGAGAAATGACTTTGGTTGGTGCCAGGGTGGGAAAGGGCTGCCCAGAAAGGGGGTGTGGGTGTACACTGTTATTGCTTCCTCCTAGGGCAAAGGGTCATGAAGGGGGTCAGGAGGATGCTGGGGCGGGGGAGGTGCCCAGGATGGGGGCTCTGGGCCTGGTCCCACCCCACCCAAGGTGCAGGTGGGAGCCACTGCAAACCCCTCTCCTACAGCCGTGGGGATCATTAAGGCAGAAACAAGAGGAGAAGCAGCTGGAAGGAGGGGTGTGGTTCAGAGCCATCTCCCCCCTAAATGGAGAAAATTCAAACAGAACCCAAAGTGGAAGGGCAAGGGGATGGCAAGCGGAGGGGGGATCAGGCCCTCCTCGAACCTCAGACCCCAGGTTAGTGGTGTGAATGTCCCTCCAACACCTTCCCTCTGCTACATCTGAAAGCGCACAGCTCCCCTGTCCCCGTCCCTGTCCCTGTCCCCCAAGTTAGTATTGCCAGGTTTGTGCAAAATGAGGCGGAAGACTTCTGGGGGTGGGGGTGGTGGGCAGTGAGCCAGAGAGGGGCTGGAGCTGGGGCCTCCCCTGGTGACAGCCCCCCAGAGCCCCCGCCCAGAATGGCTATTCCTGGTTAGGTTCCAGAGACCCTCCAAAATTCAGAGGAAAAGCCTGGAGGGAGGGAGGGAGGCGCGATGCCTGCTTGGGCCCACGCGGGGAGCCCTAGGAGGCTGGAAGACTGAGCCTGGGACCTGGGGCGGGGGAGGCGGCTGGGGAGGGACACAAGGGGTTTAGTCCGGAACAGGAGCGTCTACAGTGGCTGTGTTTTATCCTGGTTTTTTTTTTTTTTTTTTCTTTTTCTAAAAATGTAACAATTAAAATTCCAAAAATAAAATCCCTTCCGGGACCTCCGCCCCTTGTTCCCCAGCCCCCACCTCCAAAAAGAGGCCCCGTGGGTGGGGGTGGGGGGGAAGAGGAAAAAAAGAAAAGAGAAAAAACCCCACTTTTCTGTTTTCTTTTTTCTCAGGAGGCCCAAGAGTCTTTGAGGCAGTGGAGGAGGTGGTCGGGGGGTGATGGTGGTGGAGGGAGGCGGGGAGAGCAACAGGGTGGAGGAGCCAGGGCTCAAGTAGGACCTCCAGCTGACCCCCACCCACCAGGAGCTGGGAGTGGGGGAGGGTCCTCGCCAGATGTTCCTGTGCAGGCGCTGCACACCCTCTTGGCAGCCTGATGCTCTTTTTGGGCCCCCACCTCGGCCGCCATGGAGGGGAGGCCCAGGAGGCCCGGGGCTTCCTCTGGAGGGGGCAGGGTCCTCAAGGCAGGCAGAGGGGGACTCTCAGCAGACAGGGCCAGGGGTCTGCTGCGGCCCCCAGCTTCCACGGATGCATCTGGGGACATGGACTCGTCCTCGCCCGCAGCCACACTATCTGCTGAGTCGCCTTGCTGTGTGAAGCGCGGTTCCTTTACCTTCACCTCTGCGGCCATAGCCTGGCCATCCACCTCCCATAGTTCCTCAGCTGGGGATGGATCCTGAGCCAGGGACAAGTGCCGCGCTTCAAATGCACCTGGGGAAGTAGACACGTCCTCCTCCTCCTCTTCCTCCAGCGTCAGCTCAAACTGGAACTTATCCGGTGGGGGTGGGTGGCCTGGCCCTCTGGGGTCCTCCTCGGGCGGTGGTGAAGGGCTCTGCCGGATGGCACTGTAGTACCAGTCCCGGTTGTCTTCCAACGTGTCCAGGATCTCCTGCGCATCTGGGTGGACCAGGTCAGCCCACGTCTCCCACAGCGGGTGTACAATATAGTCGATGAAACCCACCTGGGAGAGAAGGGAGAAAGGTACAAACTGGTGGCCCGCTGGTGCAGATCATCCTGCCATGCTGTGCGATCCAGGAGAATTTAAAAGAGGCTGATAGCGGTTAACCTTGCAATCTTGCTTCTCCAGATCCACCCTGGAAAAACTCTTGCACGGGTAAGAAAAAAAAAAATCTTTACATACGAGATGCCAACAAATACTAGAAACCTCAGGGCGCCTGGGTGGCTCAGATGGTTAAGCGTCTGCCTTCGGCTCAGGTCATGATCCCAGGGTCCTGGGATCGAGCCCCGCATCGGGCTCTCTGCTCCTTGGGAGCCTGCTTCTCCCTCTGCCTCTCTCTCTCTGTCTCTCATGAATAAATAAATAAAATCTTAAAAAAAAAATACTAGAAACCTCCATATATCTGTCAATTGGGAATTAGTTTTTAAAAATTGTGGTACACCACAGATATTAATGATGACTTTTTTTTTTTTTTGGCAACAAAGAAAAACTAGAAATAACTCCATGGCAGGGTATTGCCTAACCCACTTTGATATTATCTTCCCTCCTTATTTTTTTTAAGCTTTTTAAAAAATATTTTATTTATTTTTCAGAGCGAGAGAGCAAGAGAGAGCACAAGCAGGGGGAGCGGCAGGCAGAGGGAGAAGCAGGCTCCCTGCTGGGCACGGAGCCCGATATGGGACTCGATCCCAGGACCCTGGGATCATGACTTGAGCTGAAGGCAGACACTTAACCGACTAAGCCACCCAGGCGTCCCTCTTCCCTCCTTCTTATTAACAGAATCTTGATTTTTCTTGGTGGAAGCAATGCTTCCCCTACACAGCTGAAAACTACATTTCCCAACCTCCTTTGCAAAGAGAGAGGGTGGCCATGTGACCACAGGTAGATGGAAGATTGGAGCTGGGGTGGGAGTCGGGAGTAGGGGTGCTGCCTCAACTGGCAGAGACCTCTCCTCCCTGCTTTGTGGCCAGAATGGCTAGAGCTTCCACAGCATCCCTGACTACGAGAGGCATCTCTGGGGACAGAGGCCCCAAGCTTCTGATGATTGAAATCTCCTAGGTGCCTGACCATTTCATGAAGCCAAAGGGAGCGATATTCTTCCTCTAGGCTTTTTTACATAAGAGGGAACACAAATGAACGTTTATCTTGTTTTGAGTCACTGTGAATTTGTAATTCCTCAACACCTAAATGTCCAGCCACAGGAGAAAAACCATTAGCTAGTTTCCCCAGAAACCATTAGCTATCTAAATCTGTGAGAATACTATACAACAGTCAAAAGGGATGCACTAAATCTACGTGTAATAACTTGGACAGATCTCCAAGGCACTGTTTGGGGAAAAAAGCAAGCTGTATAAAAATACGTATATGTTGATAAAATTCATGTTTTTAAAAAGCAAAACCCATGGGGCGCCTGGGTGGCTCAGTCGTTAAGAGTCTGCCTTCGGCTCAGGTCATGATCCCAGGGTCCTGGGATCGGGCTCCCTGCTCCGCGGGAAGCCTGCTTCTCCCTCTCCCACTCCCCCTGCTTGTGTTCCTCTCTCGCTGTCTCTCTCTCTGTCAAATAAATAAATAAATAAAATCTTTAAAAAATAATAAAATAAATAAAATAAAAAATAAAAAAGCAAAACACATGAACTATTTAAGTTGCCTGTAAACATAACCATAATAAAATGTATGAAACTGGTTTTCCCAGGTGTTGGGAGGATGGGGGTGATCTGCATGCTCAGGGGACATTTGGAAGTGTCTATAAATATTTTTGGTGGTTCTAACTGGAAGGGGAGGGTGTAGGCCAGGGATGCCGCTCCACATCCTCTAAAGCGCAGGACGGCCCCCGCGATAGAGAATGATTGGCTCCAAATGTCAACAGTGCCAGCGCTGGGTAACTCTGGTCTGGAAAGGCATGCACAGTCAACTGGGAAAAATAGGTCTCACCAGGGAGGAGACTGGAAGTGGGGAGGGTGAGAATCCTCCACCAAAAATCAAGGACAAGATCGGTGGTCAGGTTACAGGGAAATTGAGAGGCCTTATCGACGTAAGGTCTGTAACTAAGAGCCGGGTAAGTATCATTATTAATGCTGTTTGGTGGCTACAAATGAGTTAGAACTTGTTTGACTCAGGTCTACAAATGGTGAGTCCAGAGGCCCAGTTTGGCTGTTCTGTAGGAGAGAAAATGTTGCAGATTTCCCATCAACATAGAAAAGGAAAAAAAACAAACACAGAATAACTTGGCTTTGTGGAGGGGCAGGTCAGGAGCATCTGGGCCTCTCGGAGCTCCAAGCCAGCATGGGATGGGGAGGGCCACCCTGCTGCCTTCCACAGGAGCCACAAAACTGTACCTGAGACTTCTCCACCGAGGCCGTGTGCTTGTCGCACATGGGGCTGATCTCCATGCCCCGCTCCCGCTCCCGGTCGCCCTGCTGGAAGAACTCGGCCATGATGCGGTCGGTCCACTGGCGGTACAGCTCCAGGGGTTTGGTGGGGTTGCTGAGGTCCGCACAGTGCACCATGTTCCGAAGGACCTGCATGAGGTGGGGCACCTTCAGAGGCCATGCCCCTGTCCCAGTGTGGGACCTCATGCTTCCTTACCTCCCCCTTTATGGGGAGAGCGAGGAGAAGGCGTGGTGGGGATATGGAGAGAGGGAGGAGAGGAGAGAGGAAGGGAGGGGGAGAGAAAAGAAAGAGATGGGTGGGGGAGAGGAGAGAAGGCAGTATTGAGGGAGGCAGTAAGAGGAAATGAGGAGGGATGGTAGGAGATGGGGGTTGGGATGGAGAGATGGGAGGGAGAGAGAAAAGAGACAGGAAGATGGACAACATGGGAGCTGGAGGCTGAGGGAGGGGAACCACCCAGACCCAAAGGGGAGAGAGGAAGAGAGAGGCTCTAGTCTCCCTATATGGTGGGCGAGGAGGCACCTGGATGCGGTCGGAGTAGTTGTCCAGCAGGAGGACCCCCGAGCTGGTCACTTTCTTGGTCTCCACCATGGTCTTCAGGTCTGCCAGGAGGGTCATGTGTTTGGACATGTCCGTGGCCAGCACCTGTGGGTGAGGGGGCATGACAGGGGACGCTGAAGCCCTGTTCTGGGTTGTACTGACCCGACCTGCGCCTCTCTAGTTTTCGCTCAGCACAACCTGTCCCCAGCCCCCACAAGGGACGCCTCTCCCGGGGCCTCCAGTCCTGGACTCAGACCCTGCCGCTCCCCACGCCTCACAGGCGACCTTTCCAGTCGGGTCCCCGCTCCGGCCCCGCCCACCATGTCGATGACCATCTTGCGCAGGCTCTGCCGCTGGCGCTTGCTGAGGTTCTGGAAGATGTCGCAATTGTCTTCCTGCAGCAGCTTGAAGCCCACGGCCAGGTGGTGATTCTCCAGCACGGACTCGTCGTTGTACATGAGCGCCAGCTCCGAATCTGCGGCCCAGGCCCAGGCAGGTGGTCAGAGGAGCGCAGGGGCCATCCGGGCCCGCCCCCAACCCGGCAGGCCCCGCCCCCGCGGGGGGCCACTCACTGGTGTTGATCAGGAACTGGTTGGAGACCCCAGGATGGTCCACGTCATGAATGGCAGCCGCGAAGAGGGCGGCAAGAATCTCCAGGTCCGTGAACACAGCCTAGGGGCAGAGAGTGGGGGTCGGAGAGAGACGGGTTAGAAAGATGGGGGTTCTGAGAGACGGGGTAAGAGAGAGATGGGGGTGTCACAAAAGAGGAGGGTCAGGAGAGAGGGATAAGGACCAGAAAGAGGAACAGGATCAGAGAGGGATGGAGGTCAGAGACCCAAGGCCACAGACACAAACGGGAGACGGGAGGCGGGCAGTGAGAGCCGCGAGGGCCAGGCTCACATCGAGCGCGGGTGTGGCCAACAGCACATGCGTGGACTGCAGCACGTCAGCCGCGTGCAGGCTGTTGTGGTAGGCCACGTCGGGGTGGTAGTGGTCCTCCAGGGTCAGCATATAAGTCACCATGGTGTCCACCGGGATGCGGAACTTCTTCAGCAGGTCCCGCTCCTGAGGGTAAGGTACGAGGAGGGGGGCAGTGACTCCTGCTGGCTCTCCGCTCTCCACGGTGCCCCCCTCCCTCGCACCCTGCACCACTCGGCCCACCCTACCTGAAATATCGTGTACATGATGCAGCTGAGGGAACGGCCTCCGGCGTATTCTGACACGCAAAAGATGTTCAGACCCCACTTGTTCAGGTTCTCTAGTTCCTGGCAGGGTTGGAGGCCAGAGGTCAGGAGCCCACAAGAACCAGGGCCAAGCCCCTACCCATTTGGGTCAGAAGTTCCTCTTGGTTGATCTTCACCCCTCCTGACTCTTTCCTAGCAGTTCAGAGCTCTGGTCTGAAAGTAGCACCGTTATTGCTCGCCCAGGGGGTGGCATGCTCAGGAGCATGGAATTTACCATGCGTGTCCTACCAGCTGGAAGATAACAGGGCAACCACAGCGACTGTGTACTGAGTGATTATTATCTGCCAAGCATTACACTAAGTGCTTGATCTCATTTGGTTGGTTTGAGAACCAAAGCCCAGAGGAGTGATGAGACTTCCCCAAGACCCTGTATCTCCCAAGTGGCCAAGCCATAATGTTAACTCAGCTAGACTGACCCCAAAGCACAGTTTAACTTCTGAGCTAAACTGCTCATCAGCGCCAGGGGGAAAGGAACAGGGGCTAGTTTTCCATGTCTCTCCAGGACCCTGAACAGTGCCAGCACACAGTAGGTGCTCAATAAATGCTGGGTGACTGAAGGTGGCACAGCCTAGTGCCGGCTTGCAGGTTACAATAAATGGCAATTGAGTAAGCCAACAAACATGCACCGCATCCGCCGTACAAACCCACGTGGGAGCCCCTTGGCTTTAGGTGTCACGGAAGAGCCAGGGGCTGAACCCAGGTCTGGCCGGTAGTGGATGCTATGGGGGTTCTGACCAGACCCCCTTCACTGATGGGTGCACCCATCCCCCACCTGCTGGGACTGTTGCCTACCAAGACTCATGCCACACTGTTCTCCAGAAAACTGCTCTTGCCCCTACGGGATCTACACAGAGGAGGTAATGCTGTCCACTCTGGGGGCAGCTCACAGCCAATGACTGACGCAGGGGTACAAAAGTCCAGCACTCTTGCCTTAAGGTGGGCTCAACTCTGGTGGTGTTCACACTCCAGAGCTCCATGATGGGTCAGGCTGAGGCCCGATGCTAGCTGACGCCACCTCCTGGCTTAGCTCCTTCCTATCCTGCTTCCTTTACTCCCCCTCTCCTGAGAGTCTCATAACCCCAGGATACCTGAGTCCTCATTTCAGACTGACCCAATGCCCAGTCCCTGTCTGGGCCCCAGGAGACACCTGTCCCTCTCTAGTCCAGCCCCTGCGGAGCTGCCACTCACTTGGGCCAGGAGCTCCTCTTGGTCGGTCTTCACCCCAAAGCGGGGGATGCTGGAATCATTCAGGCTGCTGCTGTGCATCAGCTTCTTCACCCCTGTGATCTGAGACATGGGCTGGAATTGCGGCCCAGGGGGCGGGGGCTGCTGGGAGGGTCTCTGCCGTGGGGCTGACTGTTTTTCTCGATCCTTCATTGTGGGTGATGGAATCTCCACTTCATTCTGCTTGTCTGCAGAAGATGGAGGAGAGACAAGCATTAGCACCTCACAGAGATGCCCTCATCTGGCCCTCAGTCCCCCTCCCCTGCTCCCCACCGTGCCCTGGGAAGGCTCACTCAGGAGGGCAGACCCCTTCAGGGTGTCATGCTTTTGGTTAATTATAGGCTGGAAACCAGAAAGAAGGTAGGAATTCTTCTGGGAAGTGGTGGGTTGGAGTGGGGACCCTGGGGCTGGCCCGGAGCTATGGGGTAGCCCCAGTCTGATCCCCAGGTTTGGCAGGGGGGTGGCATGGGAAGTCAGGAAGCGAGGTGGGGATGCTAGAGAGAGCCGCTGCCTGCCCTGTATAGGCAGGGAAACTTCTTGGGCAGGGAAGACACCTCCATGGTGACTAAGAGTGCTGGTGGGGGTGGAGAGCACTGAGAGGCGGGAGGGAATGGTAGTCTCTGGCTCCATGAACCCTCCCACCAGCCCACCCCTTTGACACCAGCCGCCTGGGGGCCAGCCCCAGGAGCCCTCTTCCTGAGCTTTCAAGGGCTTCCAAAGCCGAGCCCGGGGCCACCCATTGTGACCTGGGGCCCTGCCAGTCAATAACAGGGCCTAATAGGGGTTATTTGCATGCCGTGCTCCCATTGGCTGGATCTCAGAACTCTGCATGGCCACACCCCCATGGCGGGAGCATTTGAAACTCTGAACTTCTCTTGAGATCGGTGCAGGGCCATTCTCCAGAATTTGGAAACTTTTGGTGATAAATTGAGAGGGTGAAATTATCCTCAGCTTGGGCTCTTGGGTTCAGAGATTAGGACGAATTGGAGGTCCCGAGGAGCTTGAGGATTCTAGTGAATTTGAGGTATTCTGTATAACTGTACTGGGTATGGAAAATTTGGAGGAGTCTGCTGAATTTGAGGGTCATATCAAGTTGGATGATTCTACTGAATCTCAGCTTGGAGGTTTTTTAAAGTTTGGGGGTCTCTTCTGGGCTCTTAAGGACAGCGGTTCTTTTAAGTTTGAGAACTCTACTGAGGGTTTGCGGGGTCTCCTGAATTTGTGTGGGGGAATCCGAGTTTGGACACTCTACTGAATTCGAGGAGGTCTTTCAGCCTGGAGGCATTTAAAGTTTAAGAATTCTATTTGAGTTTGTGGGTTTCTTGGGGTCTTGAGTTTGAGAGTTCCATTGTGGTTCCACTGAGTTTGGAGGGGCTCTTCTGTTTGGAGAGATTTTTTAATGTGGAGGTTCTATAAAGTCGACATCCCTCTGAGTTTGGGGGCATCGAGAGTATGGGAACTCTTGAGCATGGTAACCTGGATCTTTGGGGAATTAGGAGTCAGGGTCCCTTGGGCAAATGTCAGCAATAGGACCTGCGGTCTGGGGCAGCCCCCTCCAGTCCAGGCGTGCAGCCTCCCCACAAAGTGCTGCCCTTCACTCACCCAGGAATGTGGTAGAGATGTACTCAGAGACCTGGTTTCCTGACCTGCTCATCTCTGACAGGTGTGTGAGTTCACGGTTTAACATCCTCTTGAACTAAGGTGAAGGAGGCAAGAAGGAAGGAATGATGGGGAGACCGGGCATCAGAGGGTGGGGGAGGTCAGCCCCTCCCAAGAAACTTCTGAAGACCCCACGAGTCCCTCCTACTTCTCTGCTCAGCCAACAGAGCCCTCAGCAAGCTGCTAGAGGGGAGGGGTCAGCCCTTCCTCTCCTCCCAGGTCTGGATGGAGGCCCCGGGCTGGGAAGTCAGGACTCAGCATACCCCTCCCTTCCTGAGGAAGGGGGGCACCCCTCCCCAGGCTTCCTCCTCCTCCGGCCCAAAAGGAGGAGCCAGAGGGGCACCTGTGGAAGGGAGGGGCTCCTGCCTAACAGTGAGCCAATGGGGTGTCAGGAGAATCCCATCGCCATGGTGATGGGAGTCTCCTTAGCAACTCCCCCTCCAACCAGCTGCTGAGCTGGGGGAAAAGGGGGCAGGCTGTAGGCCCCTTAACCCTTGCCTTCCCAGAGCTACCCTGGCCCAAGTCTTCCCAGATATGGACCCCACTCCCAAGGCGTCCTGGCCCCCAGCTCCAAACGCAGTTTGGAAGGAGAGAATACAGTCTCTCCTTTGCAGGAGAGAATGCAAGTTCTGGGTGAAGAGAAGGTTTGGCAGGGGCAGGGGAGAATAGTGAGCTGAGGAAACCTTGTTCGTTCACCCAGGGGAGGGGGGGGGTCCCATCATAGCCCCCTCTCCCCCAACCTCAGAGGGGTGGAGAGATGCACAGATGAACGGAGTATACACAGGACCAGGCCTGGCGGTCCCTCCTGGTCCCCCCACGCCACTTCACACAAGCGTCTGCCGTGACATTGTGCATGGAGGAGAAAGGGCATTGGTTCCCCGCCCCCAAGCTCCACCAAAGCACCCCCAAACCAGGAGCAGACTCTGTCCAGAGAGGCAGGAGGGACACCTGACAGGAAGGGTGAGCTCATGTAGCCCACACCAGGATGGGGCGCTTACTTCTCCCACTGCTGCCAGAGACCCCAGTTGCACAGAAAGATACACATACACACACAAAATGGACCCACAAAGTCACACAACCACACACAGAGTCACAGACTACCATCTCACACCGTTCTACACGGCCACAGACACACAAATCAAGGGGCATACACAATAAGGCGGTCACTGACACTTGGGGTCACATGCCCCAGAAAAATCACACAGCTCTGGGCTCACAAACATGTCCCAACACACACCACCACAAACAGAGCCGTATGATCTCAGAGAGGGCCACATCATGACCCAGGCAAATAAGCATATGGTCAGACAGCCCCACACCACTGCAGACACACACAGGCGACTGCTGACAGTCACACCCAGCAAGAGACCCACATCCCCAGCCACCCGCTCTCCCCGCCCAGCCCTGGGCCACACAGAGACAGACAGTCACAAGGTTCCATGTCCAGGCCACACACGTGCACAGCTGCACACACCAGCCCACACCAGGGGCTGGAGGCTCCAAGGTGGGAGGGTCAGCGCCAAGTCTCCTGCCCATCCTCCTCCCCGAGTTCCCCTACCTGGTCCCACCAGCCCACCAGCCACGGCTTGGAGCAGGTCTCACAGAAGAAATCCACCAAGGGCATCTTGGAATCTTAGCCCCGCTCGGGGCTGCCGCACAGAGAGGCTGGGCTTGGGGAGTCCCGGGGCTAACAGCCACTGTGTGTGTGTGTGTGGGGGGGGGGGGCGGTTCTGGGCAGGTGGGCAGTGCAAGGGGGAGCCGCGGAGGGGCCTGGGCCGGCCCAGCAGGGCTGGGGGCTCCCCTCCCCTCCGCGCTCCCGACAGCAGCCCTGGTTACATGGTCTGCCAGCCCCTGGCCCTGATGGGCCCCCCCGCGGCAGCGGCTGGAGGCGGCCTGGGACGCCTGCCCATGAGGGGGCAGGGCGAGGGTCCCGGGAGGTGGCTTCGGAGGCTCTGGGCTCCGTATGCGCGCCCGTGTGTGTGCGTGTGTGCGCTCCCTGCAGCACTGGCAGGCTGCATGCGACGTCAGGTGGTGCCGGGGGTGGGGGGGCGTTAAAGGGGCATCCAAGCCCGCAGGCCTAAGCCAAGATCCAGGTGGGGCTGCCAGGGATAGGCAGGGAGGCACACACACCCTTGAGAGGACACGTTCCCCCCGTGGACATACCCAGAGACAAAGACACACACCCAGACACTCTACACATTCACAGACACACAAACACTCTGAGACACACGTTTCCCACCAACCCACACGCAAACACACATCACACAGTCACAACTCTGATGTCCAACACATTTACAGGTAGTTGGTTGGGCATACAGGATCTAAACACTTTCAGACACACCCCTTCCAAGAACACAGACTCACACCCAGACATGGAGACACACACCTAGGGACAAACACCCAGATTTACTGGCACACTTAACACACACTCAACACAGCCACAGACACACTTTCAAACAAACACAAATACCCCTGTGACCTTGGGCACAAACAGACCCTGAGGAATCCACAAGGGAATGCTCACACTCACACCCACAAATACACACACACACCATTGCAGAAACACACCCGAAGACCTACATTTAGAAACAGTCACATTCTCAGATGCTCAATACACCTTCAGAGACACAATCACCCTCAGACTCGAATGTTCCCAGACAAGCCTCCACCCACAGGTTGTGTAGGCACCCCCCAACACAGACACCTCCACCTGCACATTCATTTCCTGATAGGCATCCTCCCACGAAGGCTACCACCAAGCTGCACAACTCCAGAAAACATCATTCATATTGCCTGCTTTCTGAATGGTGCCCTCTGGAGTTGTGCAGTACACAATCTGCACAGCTGTACATGGAAGCCTTGCACCCTCCCCTGCAGCCCTGTAAGCAAACACACGCACAGAGTCTCAAACACATGGAGATACACACTCAGATTCATTCCTAGACCAACTCACACTTGTAAACATACATACCCCTCTGGCACAGGCCCACACACTTACAACCCAGTATAATCGCCTGTGCACACCCATACATCCTCCGTAGGTACACATCTGCACACCACTCCTCCTGACTTCCTGATGCGCCCTCTTAAAACATCCCCTCCCACCTCACCTTGTGCTACAAATGTGTAGCCAACAAATTGACAGCCACACAGACCCACAATCACATATACACTTGTAGACTCTAGCATAGAACAACCCCCCTTAAGAGAGACGGTTGTCTACATACAGATGTACAGACACCCACACCCATACACATCCACACACACCAAGCTCCCCCACCCCTGGGAAAAGTCAGAATCCACAGGAACAGGCAGCCTATGGGGTCCGCTCCGCCTACGGATGGACTCCCACCTCATAGGCCCCATCCACAGGTTGGCCCCGCCCCATGGCTAGCCCCACCCCAGACCCCACCCAGCAGTTAGCCCCACCCCACAGGCCTAGGGAATGGCCCCACCTCGTTGGCCCCATCCAGAAACCAGCCCCGCCCCCAATGATGGCCCCGCCTACAGGTCCCACCCAGCGGTTGGCCCCCATCCTCAGGCCCCGCCCAGGGGCTGGTCCCGCCCTGCTGGCTCCAGGTCCGCTCACCTTGTGGGAAGCCATCTCGCTCACGGAGCGGTAGGTCTGCATGGTCTCCAGCTGTTCGAGACACCAGTCCAGCTCCTCCAGTGTCTCCCGGGCCAATTGCTGACATGTCTCTTCTAGAGAAGGGACAGCACAGGTGGTGACTCAGAGGCCCCAGCCCGTGATGATGGGGGTCCATCAGGTGAGAGGGGTGCTGGGAAAGGACAGTTAAGACAGCCACTCCGAGTGAGGGGACTCCCCCCAGCAGCAAGAGGGGCGCTTTCCCACCCCCCTGGGCTTTGTTACCTGACAGCGTGGCCTTGCAGACGGGGGTTGGGCCGCCCAACGGGGACCGTCTGCAAAGAAATGGGGCTCCAGCATCAGCCTGTGCGCCCCCAGATTCCTGCCTCCCCCTCTCCATGAATAATGCCGATTTTCCTTTTTCTGAGCGCTCACTGTGTCCCATGTACTCAGCCTGCAGCTTCTCACAGAGCCCCATAAGGACCCATTTTACAGATGAGGAAACGGGCTCAGGGAAGTGACAGGGCTGACCAGAGGCAGGGACAGGTCCTTCGTCTCCAAAGTTCCTGCTTCCTTGAGCATCTCTCCCAACTCCTGGAGGGAGCAGCAGATCTCAGCCACGCCCCTGCCCCCACGTAATAACTACTGCTATTTAGTGAGCACTTACTATGTGCTGCACAATGTTCTCACACTTTTCTATGTATCATCTTCCAGACTCCTCACAGCAGCATCTAATGGAGGCGCTATTAAATTCCCATTTTATAGAGGGGGAGCAAAGATACCACAAGATGCTATTTGCCCGGAAAGTTGGCATCGGGGCCTGGAGTGGCCCCAAGCCTGGGGTAACTGGCTACCCTTGGCTTCACCACCATGTGTCTGGACCCCTTGGTCTTTATTTTTAAGTTTCTGTCTTAGGCATTCAAACTGCAATGGTTTACTGGCTCAGAGGGAGCTGTTGCCTGAACAGAGGCTTGGAGAGGTCAAGTTCCTGCCTGAGGTCACACAGTGGAACTAAGAGTTGAACCCAGGTGTGCTTAGCCTTGTGATCATGAGCGCTGGGGCCCAGCTTTGACTTACCTGTTGCTGGGAATGGGCACATTGGTCAGGAGTGAGAAGTTGCTGCGAACACCCCGGAGACTGGCCAGCACCTGGGACAGGGAGCAGCAGTGAGGGGAGGGAGCCACCCGGAGGGGCAGCTGGGGCTAGGCCCTTGTCCCCAGGTGTGGGGGGAGGGTTGGAGCCCCTTCTCTCCTTAGGAGAGGGGTCTTACCTGGGCGAAAGGTGTCACAATGAGGTCCTCAGCGTGCCTGCAATCAAGGACAGGGGCAGGTCAGGCATCCTCACAGTGGGACACCCACGGGCCTGGGTGGAGAAGGGCTAGGGTGCCAGAGAAGCAACTCTCTAGAGCGGACACTCTGTGGGGGTTGGGCCTGGGGAGGTTGGTGGGCTGGGAGGGGAGGCTCCAACAGGTGAGGGGAGAAGGCACTTACTATCTCCCAAGGGTAGACACCCTGAGGGGGTTGGTCCTAAAGGAAATGGTGGTCAGAGAGAGGAGCTCACGTGGGTGGGCAGGGAGGGGTGTGCAAAGACAAAGGGGATGGCCACAAATACACTGCCAAGGCTGGGCTTGGTGTACACCGGGGGGAGGGGGGGGGGGGGGAGCAGGAGGGGGTGGGGGGGGCTGAGGTGGGTACCTGGATGGGTAGGGCCAGGGCTGGAGGATCCAGCGAGAGGGGAGGGGACTGAGCAGGCCTGGGGGTTGCTCACACCTCAACAGGTGGTCATGATAAGGGGGGGCGGGCTTAGGGAAGCCTGAGGCGGGGGGGAAGGAAGAGGGGGCTCAGCCAAGGTGGACAGTCTGTGGGAAGATGTGGCAGCAGGGAGGGGCTCAAGTGGAGTTCCCTCCTTGTTGGAGGGACAGGCTGGGCGGGACCAGGCCCCAGTTGCCCATGCGTAAGAGTGGCCTTTGGCAGGCTGGGTGAGTGGGACTGGGCCCTTGCTGTGGGCAAGGGGGCTGTTTACTTTTCCCTAGAAGGGAGAGGTGGCCCGGGGGCTTGGGCAGTGTCCCCACTCCCTGCTGGCAAGGGCAGCTTATGTTGGGAGCAGGCCTGGAGGGTGAGAAGGGGGTGCTCACGCCTCGCTGGTGACCGACGAGTTCCGGGACATAGTTTTGGGGGACATGTCGTAGTCGCTGTCTGAACGGTACAGGAAGGACTCCCGGCGCTGGCTGGCAGCGGCCCCAGCATGCAGCACGAGGCCCGGGCTCGCCTGCGAGTCCAGGGGGCTGCGGCCAGGAGATGGTGTGGGCCCATTCTCTGCCTCGAAGCTGTAAGGGGATGGGTGAGAAGAGGGGTCAGGGGGGCTGAGATGGCATTGGGGAGGTCAAGAGGAATAAGGGTACCAAGGAAATTCCTGGTAGAGGTGGGCGGGTCAGATAGAAAACATTAAAGAGAGACAGATATCCCGAAAGAGATGGGAGACGGGGAGCTGCAGAGCTCAAACAACTATTGAGCGCCTTTGTGAGCCAGACTCTGTAGAGGTGCTGGGGACACAGCAGTGACCGAGACAGACCCCTATCTGTCCCTCACAGACATGGCATGGGGAGGGCTGGACTATAAACAGGTTAGCCTAGCGGCAGTGCACATCCCAAAAGTGTGGGGGCCTTCTTGGCTCTACTCTTTCCTCAATGCCTAAGGCTATTCAGAATCTGTCCACTTCTCACCCCCTCCTTGGTCAGCCCTGTCTCATTGCTTGCCTGGACCAGTGTTTTTGTCTCTGCCCTGGCCCCTGGCTCCTGTCTTTGCCCCTCAGTCTGTTCCCCTCCATGTGTCAGGTCACATCCTTCTTCTGCTCAGACCCTTCTGTGGCTCCCAGCTCACCCAGAGCAAAAGCCAAAGTCCCCACTGTGGTCCACAAGGCCCTGCCCCATGACCTCCCAGTCTACCCCTCACTCACTCTACTCCAGCCACTGATGGCCTCCTTGCTGTTTCCTAAATATTCCAGATACATTCCTGCCTCAGGGCCTTTGCACAGGCTGTTTCCCCTCCCCAGATCTCCAATGGCTCCTCCTTTACCTCCTTCAGGCCTCAGCTCAAACTTTGTCTTCTCAGGAGGCCTCACCTGACCAACACATCTAAGATCTGAATCTCTGCCCTAATATTTTATATTTCCATTCCTTAAGAAAAAGAAATACTACTTACCTGACATACTCTATATGTGACTTCTTTACTATTTGCCTTCCTTTCTAGAACTAAGTTTTGCAGAGCAAGGATTTTTGTCTGCCTTGTTCATTGCTCTATCCCTTGAGCCAGGAAGATGGCCTGGCACACAGAGGACACCCAATAAATGTTTACTGAATAAATCATAAAATGTAACGAATGAATAGATGAACTGGATTCTGCCATGCACAGAATTAAAAACCAGGTGGGTGACTGAACGTTACTGGAGAGGTGATTTGAGCTGTAGCTGAGCCAGGCCTCTTTGAGAAGGGGACATGTGAGCAGGCCCTGAAAGATGAGAAGGAGTAGGCCACTGGTCAGGAGGTAGGAGAAAACACGTGGGGGGGAGGGGCTGGGGGATGGGATCAGCAAGTGCAAAAGCCCTGGAGCAGGATTTGGTTTTTGTCTGAGGACTAGCAAGGAAGCTCGTGTGGCTAGAGGGGAGATACAGACTGTGATGGAGATACAGCTACAGAGAGAGGGGAGGAAGGGGGACCCCAACCTGGTGGCACTGGGAAGACAGAGATCCTCAGGACGAGCCAGGGAGATGCTGGCTCTGCCAATTCCCAGAGGTGTGACTTGGGGGGAAATGGCTGAATTTCAGTTTCCTCATCCACAAAATGGGGACAAGCACCACCTCCCTCAGGTCATCCTGGTGACCAGTGTGAACACTGGTAAAATGCTCAGGATGGTGCCTAGCACAGAGCTCAGGAAACACTGCCAATTGTAAGTCAATCAGCCCCATACATGCCACCTGGGCGTGGACTCAGCAAGGCAGTTGATATGGAGAACTGAGGATGAGTGTGGGGAGCTATGTGCTGGCAGCATACTGTGTGGCCTTCGGAAGGCCACTGCCCTCTCTGGGCTGTTACCCTGTTGTTAAAGTGAGGGGGTCAGACTGGTCAGCTGACTTCAGGCTATGCTCTGGTGGGTGCAAGGGGGCAGGGGAAGGAAATGGAACCCTCCCCTTTCCAGTCCTACCTATTAAGAATCAGTGTAAGATTTTATTTGAATGATCCCTCTGCTAAGTAATAAGTCTGAAATCTCCTAGAGTAGGACAGCGAAACCAGCATCCGTATATTAACCTTTTTTTCTGGGGTAGGGGTACAGGGAGGGACTCTGCTGATTCCATTTTACAGATGAAGAAACTAAGGTCAGAGAGGATAATGATTAGCTCTGGGTCACACAGCAAAAGCACGGTGAGGTCAGAATTCAAACCCAAATCTTGTAACTCTTCAACTGTCACCCTCTACCAGCTCAAGTCCCATTCGAGCACATTCCCACCACTAAAGCAAATGTTCCCAGGGGCCAGGCAGCTGACACCAAAGGCAGGGTGATGCTGGGGGCCCTGAGCAAGCAGCTATTCCAATTTTAGGAAAGAAATAAGAAATTTTAGGGCGCCTGGGTGGCTCAGTTGGTTAAGCGACTGCCTTCGGCTCAGGTCATGATCCCGGAGTCCCGGGATCGAGTCCCGCATCGGGCTCCCTGCTCGGCAGGGAGTCTGCTTCTCCCTCTGACCCTCCTCCCTCTCATGCTCTCTGTCTCTCATTCTCTCTGTCTCAAATAAATAAACAAAATCTTTAAAAAAAAAAAGAAAGAAGAAATTTTGTTTTTTTTTAAATTATTTTTTAAGTAGGCTCCATGCCCAGTGTGGAGCCCAATCCTGGGCTTGAACTCATGACCCCAAGATCAAGCCCTGAGCTGAGATCAAGAGTCAGAGGCTTAACTGACTGGACCACCCAGGCGCCCCAGAAATCAGAAATTTTAAACAACCAAAAATCCAAACTTCTTTTAAAAAACAAAATGTCAAAAAACTTCTTAAAAACTCTGAAAACTTCTGCTCTGCAAAAGACACTGTCAAAAGAATAAAAAGACAAGTTACATACTAGGAGAAAATATATGTATGACAAAGGACCTGTATCCAGGCTATATAATGAAGTCTCCAAACTCAATAAAAAGAAGACAAGGAATTCAATTTAAAAATGCGCCAAAGTCTGGACAGATCGTCCAAGAAGATATACATATGGCAAATAAGCATAGGAAACACCATTACTCCTTAGGGAAATGCAAATTAACACCAGGAACTATCCCTTCACATCTACTAGGATGGTTCAAACAAACAAGAAACAACTGACGATAATGGCAAGTGGTGAAAAGGATTTGGAGCAACTGGAACCCTCCTCATCCGTTGCTGGAGGGAACACCAAGTGGTTTAGCCACTCTGGAAGGCATCTGGTCAGTTTCTTAAGCAATGAGTGTGATCCAAAATCCACTCCTATGTTTATACCCAAGATAAGTGAAAATACGGTAGACCTTTGAACAGTGGGTTAGGGGTGCTACCCCCTGCGAAGTTGAAAATCCACATATAACTTTTGGCTCCCCCAAAACTTGACTACTAACGGCCTACTGTTGACCAGAAACCTTACCAATAACAGAAACAGTCGATTAACATGTATTTTGTGCACGTATTATATACTATATTCTTACAATAAAATAGAGAAAAGAAAATGTTATTAAGAAAATCATAGGGGTGCCTGGGTGGCTCAGTCAGTTAAGCGTCTGCCTTCAGCTCAGGTCGTGATCCCGGGGTCCTGGGATTGAGTCCTACATCAGGCTCCTTGCTGGTGGACAGCCTGCTTCTCCCTCTGCCTACAGCTCCCCCTGATTGTACTCTCTCTCACTCTCTCTTTCTCTCCCTCTCTGTGTCAAATGAATAAGTAAAATCTTTAAAAAAAAAAATCATAAGGGGGGCACCTGGGTGGCTCAGTCAGTTAAGTGTCTTACTTTGGCTCAGGTCTTGATGTCAGGGTCCTGGGATCGAGCCCCGAGTCAGGCTCCTGCTTAGCACAGAGTCTGCTTCTCCCTCTCCCTCTGCCCCTCCCCCCACTTGTGCTCTCTCTGTCTCTCTCTCAAATAAATAAATTTTTTTTTAAAGATTTTATTTATTGGGGCACCTGAGTGGCTCAGATGGTTGAGCATCTGCCTTCGGCTCAGGTCATGATCCCAGGGTCCTGGGATCGAGCCCCGCATCGGGCTCCCTGCTTGGCGGGAAGCCTGCTTTCCTCTCCCACTCCCCTGCTTGTGTTCCCTCTCTCACTATCTCTCTCTGTCAAATGAATAAATAAAAAATCTAAAAAAAAAAAAAATTGTATTTATTTGACAGAGAGAGAGAGACAGCGAGAGAGGGAACACAAGCAGGGGAGTGGGAGAGGAAAGCAGGCTTCCCGCCAAGCAGGGAGCCCGATGCGGGGCTCGATCCCAGGACCCTGGGATCATGACCTGAGCCGAAGGCAGACGCTTAACGACTGAACCACCCAGGCGCCCCAATCAATAAATGTTTTTTAAAAAAGAAAATCATAAGGAAGAAAAAATGCATTTCCAGTCCTGTTCTATATATATATCAAAAAAAGTCGGCATCTAAGTGAACCCACACAGTTCAAGCCCATGTTATTCAATGGTCAACTATATATGTTCATTCAAAAACCTGCAGACAAATGTTTATAGAAGTTCTGCTCATAGGGCGCCTGGGTGGCTCAGTTGGTTAAGCGACTGCCTTCGGCTCAGGTCATGATCCTGGAGTCCCTGGATTGAGTCCTGCATTGGGCTCCCTGCTCGGCAGGGAGTCTGCTTCTCCCTCTGACCCTAACCCCTCTCATGTGCTCTCTCTCATTCTCTCTCTCTCAAATAAATAAATAAAATCTTTAAAAAAAAAAAGGGCGGGGGGCGCCTGGGTGGCTCAGTCGTTAAGCGTCTGCCTTCGGCTCAGGTCATGATTCCAGGGTCCTGGGATCGAGCCCCCGCATCGGGCTTCCTGCTCCGTGTGAAGCCTGCTTCTCCCTCTCCCACTCCCCCTGCTTGCGTTCCCTCTCTCGCTGTGCCTCTCTCTGTCAAATAAATAAAATCTTTAAAAAATAAAAAATAGGGCGCCTGGGTGGCTCAGTTGGTTAAGCGACTGCCTTCGGCTCAGGTCATGATCCTGGAGTCCCTGGATCGAGTCCCGCATCAGGCTCCTTGCTCTGCAGGGAGTCTGCTTCTCCCTCTGACCCTCCTCCCTCTCATGCTCTCTGTCTCTCATTCTCTCTGTCTCAAATAAATAAATAAAATCTTTAAAAAAAAAATAAAAATAAAAATAAAAATAAAAAATAAAAGAAAAAAGAAATAAAATAAAAAGAAGTTCTGCTCATAATCACCAAATACTGGAAACAACCAAACCAAACATGCATCAACCGGTGAATGGATAATTTGTGGCAGACCCATACCATGGAATACTATTCAGCATAAAAAAAAATTGGGGGGAGGCGGCGCATGGGTGGCTTAGTTGGTTGTGTTTGACTCTTTTTTTTTTTTTAAAGATTTATTTATTTATTTGAGAGAGCGAGAATGAGAGAATGAGAGAGAGAGAGAGTACATGAGAGGGGGGAGGGTTAGAGGGAGAAGCAGGCTCCTCGCCGAGCAGGGACCCCGATGCGGGACTCGATCCAGGGACTCCAGGATCATGACCTGAGCCAAAGGCAGTTGCTCAACCAACTGAGCCACCCAGGCGCCCAGTTGTGTTTGACTCTTAATCTCAGTTCAGGTCTTGATCTCTGGGTTGTGGGTTAGGCCCCATGTTGGGCCTGGCGCTGGGCATGCAGCCTACTTATTTTGATTGACTGACTGACTGATTGATTTGCCAGAGGCGGGGGTGGGGGGGGAGTGGCAGGCAGAGGGAGAGGGACAAGGAGCCCGATGTGGGGCTTGATCCCAGGACTCTGGGATCATGACCCAAGCCAAAGGCGGACGCTCAGCCGACTGAGCCATCCAGGCACCCCTGTGGAGCCTACTTTAAAAAAAAAAAAATTTTTTTTTTTTGAACTACTGTGAAATAATAAGAAATATATATTTGGTCTCTGCCCTGGTTTCCTGTCACACAGTTCCAAAAACCCTAGGAATCTCTGTAGTGAAAAGTGTCTTTCTATGCTAAGAGATGACTATCTGCTGGGGACACCTGGAGAGCCTCAAGGGGGAGCCAACCATGTGGTTAGAGGGTTGGAGCTTTCAGTCCCCCTCCCTGGACCGGAAGGGAAAGAAGGAGTCTGAGTGAATCACCAATGGAAGGGCCAATGATTTAGTCAGCTGTGCCAACAAGATGAAGCGTCTATCAACATCCCTGAGAGTATCTGGGTTGCTGAGCACACTGAGGGACTGGGAGGGTGGTGCACCTGGAGAGGGCATGAAGCTCCATGCCCCTCCCCTTATACCTTGCTCTCTGCATCTCTTCCATCTGGCTGTTCCTAAGTTGTATCTTTTCTAATAAACCAGTAATCTAGTAAGTGCACTCTTTTCCTAAGTTCTGTGACCAGCTCTAGGAAATTAACTGAACCTGAAGCGGGGGTTGTCGGAAATTTGACTTATAGCCGGTGGGTCAGAAGCACAGGTAACACCCTGGACTTGAGACTTATGCTAAAGAAGGGGCAGCCTTACCAGACTGAGCCTTTAACCTGTGGGATCTGTAGTAACTTCAGGCAGTTAGTGTCAGAATTGAAACAATGTAGTTCACCCAGTCAGTGTCACAGAGAGTTGCAGAATTGGTTGATGTGAGGAAAAAAACCACATATGTCTGGTGTCAGAAGTGAAGAGTCAGCAAGAGTAGAAAGAAATAACAGTTTCCTTTTTAACTACTGATACACAAAACAACTTGAATGAGTCTCAAATGAATTTTGCTAAGAGAAAGAAGCCAGCAGTGGGGATTACCTGTGTCAAAACTCAGAACTGACTAATAAATGAATTTAGCAAAGTTGCAGGATACAAAGTCACCAAAAATCTGTTGCTTTTCTGTACACTAACAATGAATAATCCCAATAGAGTATTATGAAAACAATTCCACGTACAATAGCATCAAAATGAATAAGATGCTTAGGAATGAACTTAACCAAGCGAACAAAAGTGCACGGAAAACAAAAATGTTGCTGGAAGAAATTAAAGGCACAAATAAATGAAAAGACATCCTGTATTCAAGAATGAGAAGATGAGGGGCACCTGGGTGGATTAGTCGTTAAGCGTCTGCCTTCAGCTCAGGTCATAATCCCAGAGTCCTGGGATCGAGCCCCACATCAGACTCCCTGCTCAGCAGGAAGCCTGCTTCTCCCTCTCCCACTCCCCCTGTTTGTGTCCCTCTCTTGCTGTGTCTCTCTCTGTCAAATAAATAAATAAAATCTTAAAAAAAAAAAAAAAGAAAAGAAAAGAATGAGAAGATGGGGCGCCTGGGTGGCTCAGTCAGTTAAGCGTCTGCCTTCAGCTCAGGTTGTGATCCCAGGGTCCTGGGATTGAGCCCACATCAGGCTCCCTGCTCAGTGGGGAGCCTGCTTCTCCCTCTCTCCCCTGCTCGTGTTATCTCTCTCTCTCTCAAATAAATAAATAAAATCTTTAAAAAAAGAAAAAGAATCTTGAAAAAGAAGAACAAAGTTGGAAGACTCACACTTACCGATTTTTAAATCTACTACAAAGCTACAATAATCAAAACAGTGTGGTACTGGCATAAAGACAGACTGACAGGCCAATAGAGTCAAGTAAACCCAGAAATAAACCCTCACATGTATTGTCAAATGATTTTCAACAAGGGCGCCAAGGCCATTCAATGGGAAAAGGACAGTCTCTTGAATAAATGGTGCTGGGAAAACTGGTTATCCACATGTGAAAGGATAAAGTTGGATCCGTACCTCACACCATATACAAAATTAACTCAAAATGGATCAAAGACCTAAACGGAAGAACGAAAAACTATAAAACTCTTAGGAGCTTCATGACATTGGACTTGGCAATGATTCCTTGGATATGACACCAAAAGCACAAGCAACAAAAAATAGGGACACCCAGGTAGCTCAGTTAAGTGCCTGCCTTTGGCTCAGGTCATGATCCCAGGGTCTTGGGATTGAGTCCCACATCAGGCTCCCTGCTCAGCGGGAAGTCTACTTCTCCCTCTCCTGCTCCCTCTGCTTGTGCTCTCTCTCTCTCTGTCAAATAAATAAGTAAAATCTTAAAAAAAAAAAAAAAAACGAAATTGCACCTCATCAAAATTACCAGGTTTTTTTTGCATCAAAGGGCACTATCCAGAGAGTGAAAAGGCAATCCATAGAATGGTAGAAAATTTTTGCAAATCATGTATCTGATAAGGGATTAATATCTAGAATATATAAAGACCTAAAACTTAAGAACAATAAAAAAGAAACAACCCAATTAAAAAGTGGGCAAAGGAATGAAATAAACATTTCTCCAGAGAAGATATGGGCATACCTCGGCGATACTGCAGGCTTGTTTCCGGAACACTGCAATAAAGCATGTCAGATGGATTTTTTCTACTTCCCGTGCATATAAAACTTAAGTTTACACTACACTGTGGTCTATTAAATGTGCAGTAGCATTATATCTAAAAAGTTCATTACCTTAATTGAAAAATACTTTATTGCTAAAAAATGCTAACCATCATCTGAGCTTTCAGGGAGTTTTAGTCACCGGTCACAGTTTGCCATAACAAATATAATAATAATGAAAAAGTCTGAAAAATTGCAAGAATTACCAAAATGTGACACAGAGACACGAGGTGAGCAAATGCTGTTGGGGAAATGGCACTGATAGGCTTGCTTGATGCAGGCTTGCCACAAACCTTCAACGTGTAAAAACCACAGTATTTGTGAAGTGCAATAAAGCGAAGCACAATAAATAAGGTAGGAGTGCACACAGATGGACAATAAGCACATGAGAAGATGCTCGACACCATTAGTCATTAGGGAAATGCTAATCAAAGGCACAATGTGATATCACCACACACTCACCAGAATGGCTAATATTTTTTTTAAAAAATAAGGGCTCCTGGCTGGCTGAGTCAGTAGAGCATGTGACTCTTGATCTTGGGGTTGTAAGCTCAAGCCCCACGTTGGGTGTAGAGATTACTCAAAAATAAAATCTTTAGGAGGTGTGCCTGGGTGGCTCAGTCAGTTAAGCCCTGCATCTGGCTCCCTGCTTCATGGGGGGGCCTGCTTCTCCCTCTCCCTCTGCCCCTAACCCTGCTGGTGCTCTCTCTCACAAAATAAAAACAGATAAAATCTTTTTTTTTTTTTAAAGATTTTATTTATTTATTTGACAGAGAGATAGAAGAGCACAAGCAGAGGGAATGGCAGAGGGAGGAGAAGCAGGCTCTGCACTGAGCAGGGAGCCCGATGCGGGACTCGATCCCAGGACCCCGGGATCATGACCTGAGCCGAAGGCAGACGCTTAACGATCTGAGCCACCCAGGCACCCCAGATAAAATCTTTTTTAAAAAAATGAAATACTCAATACTCAAGAATTGAAAGCAAGACTCAAAGAGATATTTGTAAACCAATGTTCACAGCAGCATTATTCACAATAGCCAAAAGCTGGAAACAAGTCAAGGGTCCATGAATTGGTGAACAGATAAAGGAAATGTGGTATATATTACCAATGGAAGAGTACTCAGTCTTAAAAAGAAAGTGAAATTCTGACACATGCCACCGCATGGATGACCTTTGAAAACATTATGCTAGGGCGCCTGGGCGGCTCAGTCGTTAAGCGTCTGCCTTCAGCTCAGGTCATGATCCCAGGGTCCTGGGATCGAGCCCCGCATTGGGCTCCTGCTCCACGGGAAGCCTGCTTCTCCCTCTCCCATTCCCCCTGCTTGTATTCCCTCTCTTGCTGTGTCTCTGTCAAATAAATAAATAAAAATATTTTAGGGGCGCCTGGGTGGCTCAGTCGTTAAGCATCTGCCTTCGGCTCAGGTCATGATCCCAGGGTCCTGGGATTGAGCCCCGCATTGGGCTCCCTGCTCGGCGGGAACCCTGCTTCTCCCTCTCCCACTCCCCCTGCTTGTGTCCCTTCTCTCGCTGTGTCTCTCTCTGTCGAATAAATGAATAAAATCTTTAAAAAAAGAAAACATTATGCTAAATGAAATAAGCCAGACACAAAAGGGCAAATATTGTGAAATTCCACTTATATGAGGTCCCTACAGTAGTCTTATTCATAGAGACAAAGTAGAATGGTGGGAGCCAAGGGTTGGGAAAGGGTGGGAAGTTAGTGCTTCATGGGGACAGAGTTGCCGTTTGGGAAGATGAGAAAGTTCTGGGTGGTGGTGATAGTTGCACAACAATGTGAGTGTACTTAACTACACTGAATTGTACACTCCGTGAGTGATTAAAAGGGGTAATTGTATGTTATGTATATTTTCCTACAATAAAAACCCCTCATACAGCGTATACTAAAAAGGGTGAATTTTACTATATGTTAATTGTTTAAAGTAAATTAAAAAAAAAAAACTCATCAAAAACTAATGATGTGATGTATGGTGATTAACATAACAATAAAAAATTTAAAAAAAAAACTCTTAAGGGGCGCCTGTGTGGCTCAGTCAGTTAGTTACACATCTGACTCGATATCGGCTCAGGTCTTGATCTCAGGGTTGTGAGTTCAAGCCCCATGTTGGGCTCCATGCTGAGTGTGCAGCCTACTTAAAAAAAGAAAAGAAAAGAAAAGAAAGAAACTCTTAAGATGGAGTATTCTTCGATCATGAGCTTGGGCCTTTGGTGATAATGCCCATTTACTGAGCATCTGCTGTGTACTGGATGCTAGGTTAGATCCTTTTAGGTATAAAGCAATAATAACAAGACACTTACACTGAATTTTTGCCGTGTGCCTGTCACTGTCCCAATGCTTTATGCACAAGGAACCCAGTTATGTCTCCCGCCAACTCTGTGAGTTGTGTTAACAGCCCAGCTCAACAAGGAGAGTGAGGCACAGAGGGGTGGCAAGGGGTTGGTGGCCTCGCTGCCAGAGAACTATGTCCTGCTTCCCAAGGCACAGCCTGGATGTTTTGGCGCTGCTGAGCGCCCCTGGGAAGGGGAGAGGAGCATACCTACATACTCAGGACTCCACCCTTGCCCCAGACACTGAAGCCAGGTTAGGGAAGGTGAGACCCACGTCCCAGAGGGCGCCCAACGAGCACGGCTGACCGATATTGCAGCCCGAGGGGGCTCCGCTCACGTAAGCAGGAGCCCAGAGGCCAGGATGGGAAGAGGCTCCCTGGGGCCCTGCTGTCTGTGCTTCCAGGAGCCCCTGTCCCCTGGGCTTCGGAAGGGCAGAGGGGAGGGGATGAGGCCTGGGGAACTACAGGCTGAGTGAGTGTGTGTGTGTGGTCAGGGGCGGGGAGGTCTCAGCTGCCCTCCAGAATTGCACCCTGGGGCTATGTGGAGTCACCCTTCCCTGACCTGCTGCTGCTCAGGGTGGAACAAAGTCGGGCTGGAGGCTGCTCCATTAATGTCCCAACGGGACCCAAGGCCATAAAGCGGAGTCAAGGGCAGCCAACAGGCCTTGACATCACAGCCACGTGCTCAAACACTCCATCATAAGGGGAATAACCTGCCCAAGACTCCCCTTCAGACAGGCTGACCACTTGGTGGCATCCTCAGGCGAAGCTGCCGCCTGCCTTCACCCCTCCGGGGCCCCTTGGCCTGCCCACGTGGGCTCCCCAAGCATCGAATTGGGCCTCTGGAGGACGGCGCAGCCCAGGAGCAGATCAAGGCTTCAGAGAGTTCTGCTGCAAGGGGCCAACAGGCAACAAACAAGCCGGGAGGGGAGCAGAAGGAAAAGGAGACACGTCCCAGTTGGTAAAAATCATAACAACAACGAAAGCAGTCAACTGCTCTTAGATGCCACATGCTCGGCACTGCGCTGTGTCTGGACACATACTAATGCCCCTTCTTCAAGAGAAGTAAACTGAGGTACAGACAGGACGAACAGCTTGGCTGGTAGTAGAAGCAGGATTTCCACCTGGGCAGCCAGACTACAAACCTGTACGCTAAATCACCGCGTGTCTGTCTCTCCCCCAGGCAGGCCTGGCATTTGCTTTGGGAAGGTCACACAGAGGTCGAGGGCGGGCGCTGGTGTGTGTCTGCCAGGCAGGCGCGTGGTGCCAGGTGACACGGCTGTTTGTAAGGGCTGGGTGTGCACAGGGGGTCTGTGTCTCTGTGAGTCACAGCGTACGTGTGCTCAGGGGTCCCGGGGTGTACAGAGGCCTCCGTGTGCGTTTGTACATTCGAGCATGTCAGTGCGGTCTGGGCATTCATGGGCACCTGCATGCATCTGTGTGTCGATATCCAGGCCTCTGAACCTGTGTGACCTTGGAAGAGTGTACCTGGGTGCCGCACCTCGGCTGCGACTGTGCCCGAGTCCTCCATGGGCGGCGTGAGGTGTGTTCCTGTGTGTGGCCAGGCACAGGTGGGAAGCCGGCGTGGGCATGTGCCGTGGTGAGAGTGCTCCTGCAGGCAGTGTGGTGCGCCATCCTGTGTGAGACTGGGGTTTCTGTGGTTTGTGTGGCACTGCACCCACGGGTCAACCGTGAGAGTCTCTTGGTGTCCCCACCAGGTAAGAGACCCATACCGTTTACACGGTAAACACTAGGTGACCCCAAATACCCCGTGTGTGGGCATGTCTGTGTGTGTGTGTGTGTGTGTCCAGGTGTCGGAAGGGGTTGGTGGAGAGAAGCAAGACCAAGGCTGGAGTACCCCGAGACTTCTGAGAACTTCTCTGCTCCAGCACTGTCCAGCTGATTCTAAATAACCTCCAGGAGTTCCAGCAGAAGCCACCCTCCCTCCTCCACCCCAGCTTGGTTTTCAGCCTGGCAGCCCCAGTGAGGAGGGGGTGGGGAAAACTGGAGGCACTGCGCAGAGCAGGGCCAGAGGGACCTGGCTCCAGGCCGGTGGCCTGGGAGTGGAGCCCAGGTGATGCTGGACACCCATATTTGCTGCCAGGATGGGTGCCAGAAACCCAGGTTTAGGGGCACAAAGAGGGTGAAGAGATCCCATCTTAAATAGGAAGGGGGCAGGACCGAACACTCGGTTGGAGGGCTATCACCTGCAGGACGCCCTTAGCAACACCAAGAATTTTAGAGCCAGGAAAGGGGGTGGGGCTCCAGGCAGACCCTAGAAGCCACTCTGGGAACTCCCCAAGGCAGACTGGGCACCCTCTCCCCCCAGCCAGAGCCCTTGATGGTAAAAGAGGAAATTGGCTGCCCGCCACCCACCTGACAGATCTGCCTGGAGGGTGCCAACGGGTGTCCTCGTCGCTGAAGGAGAAGTGGACCAGGGACTCAAGGCCCGCGGGGGGCAGTGTCAGGTCAGGGGGCCGGGGCCTTGCCCGGGGTGCTGTCCCAGAGCGCATGGGTGCCAAGCGCCGTCGGGGTGAGCATGGGGACAGCGGCACGGTGGTGTGGCGAGCACTGCTCTCAGGCCTGAGGTGTCTCTGGCCACCGCCGGCGCCGCCTCCACACCCGCCCTCCCAGTGACCCCCCCAGGGACGGCCCCGGGCGTTCAGGCGTCTCCGTGTCCCCAGCGCCAGGGAGGGCTCTGCACGGGCCTCCTCCTGCGGAACTCTGAGCACACTTCCCGCCTGCCCCCCTCCCTCCAGGCCTGGCGGGGGTGCCCAGGCTCCGGATTCCCGGGCTCTGGCCCCGGCCCCCCCCGCCACGCCTTGCCTCTGGCCCCGCCTTCCCCCTCTCCCCACTCTGACGTCGAGCTGGGTCGGCTGGAGCCCTCTGAACGCCGTGCGCCCCTGGGGGAAAGAGATTCCCCCGCGCCCGTGGAGTGCGGGGCCGGTGACAAAAACCCCGGGGAGGGGCGACGGATGCGGGGAAGGGGGTGGAGCAGGGACAGGAAAGACAGAAGTGGAGACAGAGACACAGAGAGAAACTCGGAGAGAGGCACTGATTTCCACAAACATACCCCGTCCCCGACTCCACGCGGGGCTCCCGACCCCTCCTCCTCTTCTCTCCCCTCCCGGATCTCTGCCCCGGGGCCAGATGCTGAGCCTGTCCCCGCAGTGTCCTCTCCCAGTATGTCTCTGGACTCAGGTTCCAAACAAAGTGCGTGCGGAGAGTAGGGGTTAAAGGGGTAGGCAGACGACCCTCTCCTGGTTCTGGAGAAGCCCCCAGAGCCAGCCCGCTCCCACCTCCGGGCTGTCAACCTCCGTTTCCAAGATAAACGGACACTGGGGGCGCCTGGGTGGCTCAGTCGGTTAAGCAGCTGCCTTTGGCTCAGGTCATGATCCCAAGGTCCTGGGATCGAGCCCCACGTTGGGCTTCCTGCTCAGTGGAGAGTCTGCTTCTCCCTCTCCCTCTGCCTGCCTCTCTGCCTACTTGTGCTCTCTATCTATCTGTCAAATAAATAAATAAAATCTTTACAAAAAAAAAAAGATAAACGGACACTGGGAAGCCAGGCCGGATGTGGTCTCCAGGCTCCTCACCCGCAAGCTTCCAGCCCCCGCATCCCACCCCGCGTCTGGCCAGGAAGAGAAAGTTCATTTGCCCTCCGTGCCCGATGCACCCGGTAACGTCACCGTGCCTCCTGGCAAGGCAACCCGCAGATGGCAGCGCTGGCCCCATTTCACGGGCCTTTACACTGAGGCTAGCAGAACTGAACACACGTCCCCAGAGCACCCTGGATGGCAGGCTGGCCTCATTCCTCCAAAGCCTGACTGCAGCCTCAGGTCTGCACAGGAAGTGGGAGGAACAACGTTTATTGAGTGCCTACTGAGTGCCCTATCAGATATCTCCACAGCAACCCTGGAGGGCAGGGATGATTTTTATCGCTGCCCTGTGACGGAAGAAGGGCAGTTAGGCTGGGGAGAGCCAGCTAGGAACCCCAGACCCGGCACGCGCCAGGCGGTCAGGGGAGATTCGAACCCACCGGCGCTGGGCGCACTTACCCAGCCCACGCCTGGCGGCCAAAATCCTGGAAGCTGCGGAGAAGCCGAAGACGCCTGCGGAAAGTTGGGGACGGGATGGCGAAGAAGACCGGCGAGGAGGGCGGCGACCGTGGGCGGCGGGGTGCGCGCGGGGCCGGTGGTTCAGGCAGGAACGCCTCGTCCTCGGCAGCCGCCACCGCCGGGAAGGCCGCCAGCTGCAGTTCGGGGATGCGGCGCAGGCCTCGCGGCCGCGCCATAACCACAAGGGGCGCGGGGCGGCCCCGCCTCGGCGGGCGCTGGGGAGCAGAGCCGCCCTCCAGCCCCGCGCAGCCCACGCAGGCCGGCCGCCCAGCCCTGGGGCCCACGGGCCCCACCCCGCCCGGCCGCCTCGGCCCTTCCGGCTTCGCTCTGGGGCCGCCCCGGGGGCGGAGCGGGCCCGGGGCGCCCACGCGGCTGCGGCGAGACACCCCTCAGACCGCAGGGGCACCCGCAGTCCCCTTGAGGTCCTTATAATCGCCGGAGGCGTCTCTACAAACATCTGGGGTGCCCCCCAAATCCCTGGGGTGCTCTCACAAACCGCTGTGGCTCTCACAAACCTCAATGGCATCCCCAAAGTCCCTCAGATGTCCCCACAATTCCAGGGAGTGTCCCAGCTATCCCTGAGGCGTCCCCACAGAACCCAGAGGTGCCCCCAAATCTCAGAGTTCCCCCCAAAAGCCAGAGGTGCTCTGAGAGGCCCCACAGACTCTGGGACAATCCCTTAGCTTCCCAAATGTCCCCTACTAGTGTCCTGGTTGTTACTGATATGTTCCCACAAACCCCAGGGGCACCCCAAGACTCTCAGGATGCACCCGCAAATGAAACTCCTTCAGATCCCAGGACCATCACCAGGTTTCCTCAGATGTCCCCCAAGTCTCCTAGAGTACCCCCACCATCCCTGAGTCAGAGATCCCCAGAGCACCCCTAGAATTTCCCACAGCCACAGAGTATTCCTACAGACTACATGAGGGCACCCCCAAATTCCAGGACCCCTCACAGATCCTAAGAATGCTTCCACAGTCCCTCAGATGTCCGCCAACCCCCGAGTGGCTCCACAGCATCCCTTAGATGCCCCCACAAGTTCAGAGACACCAAAATAACCTCGGGGGTGTCTTCAGATTCAAGGGGTGTTCCCATAAATATGTTGCTGCCCCCCAAATCCTAGGGTGCCCCACGGACCCCAGGGACACAACTAGATTCCTCCACAGTTCCTAAGACAGTCCTATAACCCGAGGCTACCTTCCAAAACCAAGATGAACCCACAATCTTTGGGACACCTCCAGAATGCCCCCCCACAGCTTCTGAGACATGCCTTATAACTCTGAGATACCCCTCGACGCTGAGTGTGCTCACAGCCCCTAGACACTAAGATTCCCCCACTCCTTAGAATCTCTGAGGTATCTTAGAATTGGGGCCCTCCACAGCTCATGAGGTGGCCCCAAGAAGCCGACCTCCCCTGGGCAGAGCAGTAAAAGCAGAGAGGGACTTTCTGGAGACCCTGCAGTGGCTCTGCACGCCCAGCCACTATGACTCTGTGGGGGGCACATGATTCCCTTTCACAGACGAAGAAAGGGAGACTGAGGAGGTGAAGATTCTAGAACAAAGTTAGCCAGCTGGTTATAATTCCAGAGACTACCCAAACCTGTCTGTGGCTGTTTGGGGTTAGGAAGTGGGAGAAGCTTGTTTTAGATAAGAAAAATGGGGTGCCTGGGTGGCTCTGTCGTTAAGCATCTGCCTTCGGCTCAGGTCATGATCCCAGGGTCCTGAGATCGAGCCCCACATCGGGCTCCCTGATCCTCGGGAAGCCTGCTTCTCCCTCTCCCTCTCCCCCTGCTTGTGTTCCCTCTCTCACTGTCTCTCTCTGTCAAATAAATAAAAATTAAAAAATAAATAAATAAATAAGAAAAATGGAGTGAATCTCTATTTTAGGGCCCTGCCTCTGTAAATACCTTTCTCTACCTGTTGGCTCCGTTGTCATGAGCCCCCGAATTGGCTGGCCTAGGCTTGAGTCTGGCCTCCGGACACTTCTTAGTCATTTGGCTTTGGGCCAGTCACTTCATTTCATGCAGCCTCAGTTTTCCCACCTGTAAAATTGGCGTAATAATACTATGCATCTCATGAATGGACATGTAAAAAAAAGAAAAGGCTTGGAAAAGCGTTTGGACACAGTAAAGCACTCACTGAATATTAGCTATAATTATCTGACAAAACCTTTTTTGGAGAGCTTATAATATGCAAGCCACTGTACTAGCCAGAGAATACAGATGATGAAGATGAAGATGAGGAAGGTGATGACGATGATAGCAGCTAACCCGGACATTCAGCACCTCTATCTCTGATCTCTTTTAATCCTCACAAAAGACCTGCAAAGTGATATACTGTTGTCCCTATTTTACAGATGGGAAAACTGACTCCTGGCGAGAAACAACCTGCTCAAGGTCACACAGCCAGTGAGTGTCTGAGCCAGGCTCTATGCCAGTGTTTGCCACCCTTTATTTCATTAACCCCTCCCCGCCTGGAGGAATAGCCTGCTTAGACAGTCCCGACCCCCTAAATTGCCTTCTCTATGAAATGGTACAGCCCCCCATACACAGGCATACCTCAGAAATACTGCAGGTTCTGTTCCAGACCATTGCAATAAAGTCAACATCCCAACAAAGCGAGCCAAACGAATTTTGTGGTTTCCCAGGGCACATAAAAGCCATGTTTACATGACACCGTAGTCTACTAAGTGTGCAATAGCATTATGTCTAAAAAGGTGTATGTACCTTAATTTAAAAACGCTTTATTGCTAAAAAATGCTGACCACCATCTGAGCTTTCAGCGAGTCGTAATCTTTGCTGGTGCAGGGTCTTGCCTCCATGTTGATGGCTGCTGACCGATCGGGGTATTGTGGGGACTTCTTAAAATAAGAAAACAGTGGGGGCGCCTGGGTGGCTCAGTCGGTTAAGCGACTGCCTTCGGCTCAGGTCATGATCCTGGAGTCCCTGGATCGAGTCCCGCATCGGGCTCCCTGCTTGGCAGGGGGTGTGCTCCTCCCTCTGACCCTCCCCCCTCTCATGTGCTCTCTCTCACTCAAATAAATAAGTAAAATCTTTTTAAAAATAAATAAATAAAATAAGAAAACAGTGAAGTTTGCCACATGGATTGGGCCTTCCTTTTAGGAGCAGTTTCTCTGGAGCATTTTACCCACCGTAGAACTTATTTCTTTTTTTTTTAAGATTTTATTTATTTATTTGACAGAGAGAGAGAGCACAAGTAGGCAGAGTGGCAGGCAGATGGAGAAGGAGAAGCAGGCTTCCCGCTGAGCAGGGAGCCGGATGTGGGGCTCGATCCCAAGACCCCAGGATAATGACCTGAGCTGAAGGCAGCTGCTTAACCGACTGAGCCACCCAGGCGCCCCCGTAGAACTTCTTTCAAAATGGAAGTCAATCCTCTCGACCCCTCCTGCTGCTTTATCATCTAACTTTACGTCCTATTCTAAAGCCTTGTCATTTCAACAATCTTCACAGCCACTTCACTTCTTCCAAACTCCTGTTCCTGCTCACACTTTGACCCCTTCCCATGAGTCAGAATGTTCAGAATGGCGTCGAGGATGGTGAGTCCTTTCCAGAAGGTTTTCAATTTCTTCTGCCCGGATCCATCAGAGGAGTCACGGTCTGTGGCAGCTATGGGTTACCGAAATGTATTTCTCAAATAATAAGACTTGGTAGTCAAAATGACTCCTTAATCCATGGGCTGCAGAATAGATGTGGTGTCAGCAGGCATGAAAACAACATTAATCTCATTGTGCATCTCCGTCTGATATCGTCAGTGACCAGGCGCATTATCAATGAATAGTCATATTTTGAAAGGAATCCTTTTTTTTTTTTTTGAGCAGCAGGTCTCAACAGTGGGTTTAAAATATTCAGTAAACCATGTTATAAACCGATGTGCTGTCACCCAGGCTTTGTTGTTCCGTTTACAGAGCAGACCGACTAGGTGTAGCCTAATTCTTAAGGGCCCTAGGATTTTTAGGATGGCAAATGAGCAATGGCTTTAACTTAAAGTCACCAACTGCACTGGTCCCTAACAAGAGAGACGCAGCCTGTCCTTTGAAGCCAGGCACTGACTTCTCCTCTCTAACTATGCAAGTCCTGGATGGCATCTTCCAATAGAAGGCTGCTTTGTCTACACTGAAAATGTGTTTAGTGTGGCCACCTTCATTAATCATCTTAGCTCGAGCTTCTGGATTACTTGCTGCAGCTTCCATATCAGCACCTTGCACTTTTATGTAATAGAGACGTCTCCTTTCCTTAAACCCCATGAACCAACCTCCACTAGCTTCGGACTTGGCTCCTGCAGCTTCCTCACCTCCCTCAGCCTCTACAGAACTGAAGACAGTGAGGGCCTCGCTCTGGATGAGGCTTTGGCTTAAGGGAGTGTCGTGGCTGGTTTGATCTTCTATCTAGACCAAACTTTCTCCAAATCAGCAAAAACGCCATTTTGCTTTCTTATCATTCCTGTGTTCGCTGGAGGGGCACCTTTAATTTCCTTCAAGGCTTCTCCTTTGCCTTCACAACTTGGCTCACTGGTCCAAGAGGCCTAGCTTTCGGTCTATCTCAGCTTCCAACATGCCTTCCTCATTAAGCTTAATCATTCTTAGGGCATAGGGAGGCGCAAGGAAAGGGAGAGAAGGGAAAGGGGGAAAAAAACTGGTTGGTGGAGCTGTTAGAATACACGCACAGTATTCATGGATTTAATTTGCCGACTTATAGGGGCCTGGTTCGCGGTGCCCCAAAATGATTACACTGGTCACATCAAGTTGATCACACGTGAACCTAATAAAATAATAAAAACAACGAAAACGCTTGAAAGGTTGCCAGAACTACCAAAATGTGACACACAGAAACAAAGTGAGCGAATGCTGTTGGGAAAATGGTGCCGAGGGACTTGTTTGACGCGGAGGCAATTTGTAAAAAATGCAGTTTTTGTGAGGCATAATGAAGCGAGGTATGCCTGTGTTGTATATCTGTTTATGTACTATGTGTATACCTGGGCTTTATATATAAATGTAAGGGGGTTTTTTTTTGTTTTTTGTTTTTTTCCCCTCACACACCCAAGAACCAATTTTTGCTCCCTTGGAGGTGATCACCTCGTTGGGAACACAGGGTTTCCCAACCTTGGCACTGTTGACATTTAGGGCCAGATAATCCTCTATCTACTAGTTGCCAGTAACACCTCCTCAGTCATTAAACCAAAATGTCTCCAGCCTTTGCCACATGTCCGCTGGAGGCCAGCCTTGCCCTCAGGTGAAAACTCCTGGTCTCAACCCACTAAGACCCTTTGCGCTGGCCACTGGGACCCCCTTGGTCCAGCTACAAACAGAAAGGAAGAGCATTCTCATTTACCTGCCCTCGGGCTTCCCTCCTTTGTTTTGCTGACTCTTCAGTTCAGACTTTGGAAATAGGGTTCTGCATAGGCCCATTTCAGAGACGGGGAAACCTGAGGCCCAGGAAGAAGTGACGTGGCCAGGGTCACCCAGACTAGAAAGAGCAGAGCTGGATGATAAGTCCAGTTGTCTGACTCCAGAGACTGGGATTTTAGCCACTAGGCTACACAGGCCCTTCATGGTTCAGTCTCCTGCCAGCTCAGTGACCTTTGTCCCTTCCTAAAAAGTCAGAGACAAATTAAGGCCTAAAGCCAACCCTGACCATAGCCTGTAAGGCTCTATATGAGCTGCCCTGTCACCTCCCTGCCTCATTTCTTTTCCCGCATCCCTTGTTCACTCCTGCCACCTTTGCCTCTCTACTTTTCCTCTAACATAACAGACATGCTCCCACTCCAGGACCTGTGAACCGGCTGTTCCCTCTGCTTGTCACCTTCTTCATCAGGCTCACTTAGCATCCAATGTCACTTCATTTAGGTCTGTACTAAAATGTCACCTCCTCAGAGAGCCCTTCCCTGACCCCAGTATCCCTCTTCTCTTCCTGTCCCCTGTGTCACCATCTGGAATTATCATATGCCTTTACTTGCTATTTCTTCCTCATCCACTAGCCTGAGAACTCCAGGACAGGAGGGACGGGGGCTCTGTCTCATTCTTTGCCACAGCCTGAAGATGCTCACTGTGTGTGGCATGAATGGCCCCATTCCAGATGAGGAAAATGAGGCTCGGTCAGGTGGATTCTCTCCGCAGGTCAAGGGCAAAGGCTGGATTTGAGCTCTTACTCAGGAGTGAAGACAGTGGGCTCAGATGCCCCCCGAAACTCTGTCCTCACTTGTCAGTTTGCAGTTTCCTCAGGCCCGAAGCCCTACCTGCAATTCAGAGGAGCCTGCAGTCAATCTGTGACTGGTGAAGGGGGGGGGGGGGCGCCCTGGCAGCCAGGGCCCAGGATTGTGGCTTGGAGGACACCCCCTTCTGTCTGCAGACATCAGAGAGATGTATTTTGCAGAAGTGCAGTTCTCAAAACACCAGCTCCTGGCTGCCCAGCCCCAACGACAGCCCTCTGAGCCTTACCCACAGCCCTGGGGGTGGGCAGATCTTATGCATGTGGGTGTAGTAAGAGCACAGAGGCTCATGGAGGCATGAATGGGCGGGGGGGGGGGGGGGGGGGGGGCTCCTGGTCCCACAGCGAGTCAGTGGGCAGGTTTACAATCTGATTCTCACCCACCTATCTGGAGTCCAGGAGACCTGGGTGTTAACCCCCAACTCGCTGTGCGACCTTGGGCAAGTCGCTTCTCTCCGTTTCCTCGGCAGGAATGGCGAGCCAAAGACGCTGGGAGTTAACAGGCAGGTTGGTGTTGGGAGGCCCTGGCACGGGCACGGGCAGGGACACGGGCAAGCGCCGAGGTGAGCCGGAACTCCGCGTCCGCAACTTTTCCGCCAAGTTCCTCTGCATCCCCCAGGCGGCCGTCTCCACTGCGCTGGGCTGGACGGGGAGAGCCGCCTGGTGCCGCCCGGGGAGGGCGAGGACCTCACCCGCAGCCTGCGGTCGGCCGGCCTGGCGCCCACTCTCCGAGGCGCTCGATACGCATGAAATAATAACCCGGGGCGCCACGCTCGTGGCGCCGGCCGCGACTTTGCTCTGCTCGGGGACTAGAGCCCCACAGGCGGGTCCGGACTCGGAACGCACACTCAGCCTGTGCCTTTCTCGTCACCCAGCAGAGGGCGCGCGGAGGGAGGGGCGCGAGGAGGGACGGGTTCCCAGGACACCGCAGGGATGAGGGAGAGCCAGAGATGAGAGGAGGCGAGGACCCAAGTGGAGACAGAGGCCACGGGCCAGAGAGGGACCCCAGTCCAGCTGCCTCCACCCCTTCCTGGGGCCCCGGCAGCGCCTCCCTCGGCGAGAGGATTTTGGAGGTACAGAGGGGCACAGGGGGGCGGGGTAGGGGTCGGTACGTTGGCCCTGCCCCCAATTCAGGCAAGCCCCCCCTCCCCGCCCCCACTACCACCGGAGTCGTTCTCTTCCTCCAGCTCCATCTGCCTCTTGACAGATCGTGGTGGTGCCGTGACTCAGCCCCGCAGGGCGCCAGGAGCACAAGCTCATACATCCCCAGGTCTGGAGGGGAGTTGTGGATGCCATCTCACATGGAGGGCAGTGCCCTCTCTCTGGGGGTTCTTGTGACTCAAGTCTAGGGCTGTCTGGATCCCCTTTTTGGTGGCTGCATGAACTGCAACGTGGGTAGCACTGGAACGCCCTGCGTGCACTCAGAGAACCCCCTTTCTGGAGAAACAGGCTGGCAGGAAGCCCATTCTAAGAAGCGAGGTTCCCACTGGAGGCCTCTCAGTTCCCCCTTCCTCCTTCTGCCTAAGGGTGGGGGGAGGACGCTGGCACCCATGCCTTCCCTCTGGCCACAGCCACTGGAGGCTACGCAGGCCCACAGCGAAACAGAAACCTGAGCCCTGCCGGGATGTGGTTGAGGTTCCTGTTTTTAATTCCCACCCTGGCAGAGCAGGGTCTACTCAAACCCCACCTCCTCTCCTGAGTCCAGGTGCCTGAGTGACTACCTACTGAGCACTCACTGTGTTAAGTCCTTTACACACATCCCCAACCTCACAGAACTCTCAAACACCCCCCCCAACAGAGCAGTACCAAGAGACCCACTTCACAGATGGGGAAACTGAGGCCCAGCGAGGGCAAGACCCTTGTGCCAGGACCCCAGGCATCAGACAGAGGGGTGCTGGGATCTCAGCTGTGCCATTTCCTGCTTGTGTGAGCTTGGGCACGAAGGAGGGACTTTGCTCCTCTGGGCCTCAGTCTGTCCAACAGGAACACTTCCTGAGGCTCTGGAGACAACACATGTGGAAAAGTCCCCGGCATGGAGCCTGAGGGTGAGCCATGAGGAGATGGATACCACCAAGATAATGATGATGATTACCACTCAGCCACTGCCCCCAGAGAGTCAGCACCCCAGACACCAGGGTAGGGGGAGTCCCCGGGGTCTTAAAAAGGAAGAGGGCCCAGTTCTGACGGCACCCCACTCCTTCAGTGGTCTCTCAGGACAGTGACCTGAGCTAGTTTGGCGTTCAGCCCCGGGTCTTGGCATTTCCTGTTGATTCCAGCTTCTGTTTTCCTTCAGCTTCTCTCCAGTTCCCTTTGGGAAATAGCAGGCTGTGTGTGCCGGGCCCATGACACTCGCTTCCTGCCTCGGGGCAGGGGTGCTGGGGCTGGGTATGTCTCCAATGGGAGTGTGTGGGGGTGGCCCAGGGAGGGGGGGCGGGTAGGGCCTGCTGGAAGGCCCCAGAGAGAGCTAGAATTGTAGGGTCACAGCCTAGAGGGGCCTCCCTTGGGAACTCCAGGAGGGAGAGGCCCGAATCTGACCATCTTAGCGATGTCGCAAGCAGAGGGGCACCCGTGGGGGGTCAGACAAAACGCACAGTCGAAGCTGTCGGTCACAGAGTCAGACCCCTGAGGACCACTAGAGCAGATACTGTAACTAGAAACACCAGCTGGTTCGAGGACAGCACGGTGGGCAAATGGGAGCGCACCCCAGAACTCAGACGACTCCTGGACGCAGGGAACAGAGGCAGCTGAGAGCATGTCAGCGTCTCAATCAGTGTCGCTGGGAGCTCGGACAGTCCCGCTGATGCGATCACACTGTCCCAGGGCCACCATCACCGCCTCCCGGGAATGCGTGCAGTCACAATCGGTGCCTCAAGAGCACACGCAGTCACTGTCACAACCGCCGTCCCAGAAGCACACAGTCACATCGTCATGGTCCTGGGAGCTCACACGGTCATCCTGCCACAATTCCTGCCACCCCTAAGTACACAAGTCACACGGTCACAGTCACTGTCCTGGAAGCACACCGTGTGTCACAACCACACTGTCCTGAAGCACACACACAGCCATGATGTCACAAGCACCATCTCAGGAGCACATATGGTTCCACAGCCACAGTCACTGTCCCCGGAGCACACACAATCCCATGTCACAGTCGCGGGTCCCCAGAAGCCCAGGCAGCGCATGCAGCTAAGGCAGACACACCAGTCGTACCCCAACAGCTGGAGCCAACCCAGGTCAGTGAGAGGGCGCCGTCAGAGCCAGCCCAACACCTGCCCTCTAACACCGTCCCCTGTCCCCTCGGGGAGGCAGGGACTCCCTTACCCTGTGCCGGGACCGTGCACCCTCTGCGCACGGTCCCTCCCTCTGGTCAGCTACTGAACCCTAACACTCCTGCCCTGAGAGGGAGCGCCAACGCAGCACACAGGCCCCCAACACGGTGCTCCCCCAAGAGGCTCCCTCTGGATTTCTGACCCCAGTTGCTTCAGGGCGAGTCCCCGAATGCTCCCCCCACCCCATACAGTCCTCCACCCCTTAAGGGGACTCTGAGAGCCCCTCAGCCTGGAGGAAACATTGTGATCCCAGCAGGCGCCCCCTACAGTGCCCTCTAGGTCGTCCACAAACATAATGAATCTAGCTGCCAGTACAGTGCCCCCAGGAAAGTCCCTTCAAGTAGCCAACCTATAGCCGCTGTCCTGCGCTGTCATCAACTAAGGTACAGACTCCCAAAGCTGCAGCCCGCAACCAAGACGTCGTAAATACTACACGCAGCATGGCTCCCCCGAGGTCGACCCCAGGACCGGCTTCAGTAGGAAGGGTACTCGTGTACGGGGCACCACCAGGGTCGCGTCCCCGACGCCCCCACAGCAGAACTCCCCCTCCCCTCCACACCCCCGCCAGTCACTCGGACTCCACCCGCAGCGCAGCGCCGCCTGCGGTCAGCGCGGCGAGTTGCGTCCTCTCTGCGCGCCTATCCGCTCCTCGCGCGTCCGCCGCCCGGAGTCTTACCGCCTGCAGCTGCCTCCGCTCGCGCCGCCGCTGCCGGTGCCGGTACCGTGGAAGGACGAGGGCCAGGACATGCGGGAAGTGCGCAGGCCGGGCCGGTCGCCGGTGTCCACGGCGTCGGCACGCTCTATGGGCCGGTGTGGGGACCGTGCGGGCTCTGCGCGCTCCGCGCTGTCGGAGTAGCCGCGCTGCTGGATACGAATGGGGGTCCGCGGCTGCCGCCACAGGTGCTGGGGGGGCGGCTTCAGGGTGGCCTGGCCCTCCCGGGGCCCGGGCAGAGACAGAGACAGGCTCCTCTCCGAGGGGGCGGCCGGGGGCTCCATGGCGCCGGCCCCCTCCTGCGCCCTGGGGGGCCCCGGCCTCTCCAAGCTTCCCCCTGCTCAGCGGCGCGCTAGCCGACGCGCCCGAGGCCCCGCGGGTGCGCCTGGCCTCGGTGGGGCCATGGCGCCCCGGGGACAGACCCGGGGGCGCTACGGGCCGGTCGCCCCCGGGCCGGGCGCCGCGGCTTTCTGTCGGCGGCTGGCGCTCTGCTCGGCGCCCGGCAGCGCTCTCCGCGCTCGGCACCCCGCTCCGCGCCAGCCCCGGCTCCCCCGCCCCGTCCCGCCCCTCCCCGCCCCCCGCCCGCCGCTCTGTCAGCGCCGCCCCCCTCCTCCTCCTCCTCCGTCCGGGCCAGTGGGGGGCAGCCACCCAAGGAGGGGGGCCCTCCCCGCCCACGCAGAGCCCCGCTCTCGGAGGGGAGGGGGCGCCGGAACTCGGCTCTCTCCTGAGCGCCCTGCCTAGCCGCGGCGTGCACGGGAAAGAAGGAGTTAAACGGTTAATCCGATCAGGAAGAAGACACCCGACTGGTTGCCGGTGTGTCAGTCAGTCCATCCATCATGGCGGGGGCGGAGCCCTATGCTGGCGTGTCCTCGCCGCTACCCCTGGCCGGGGGGGGCGCATGTGGGGAGTGGTCCCGGTGCCACCGACGCGGTCTCTGCTGCAGGCAGCGGCGACGTTCGGGGATTCTCCCGTTGGTGGGTCGGAAGATGGTGATGGTGTGTGCCCAGGGCGGGATGTGCGTGCACGTGGCCCCTTCCGAGGGTTGTCTGTGTTTTTGGTGTCGGCTGGAAGTGTGTGTGCGCACGTGGTTGGCTGCTGCGGTCTGCCTGTTTCTCTGGATTTCGCTGTGTGTGTATCAGTGTGTCTGTGGGTGAAGGATGTGTGCGCACGTGTGCTGCTTGTTTGGAGGGTGTGCGCCGCTGTGGGGTCTGTTCTGGTGGCCTGGGGCTGTGCATGTGTACCCACGCGTTTGGGTGTGTATTGTGGTCGGTCCGTGCTTGCGGAGTTGTGCAGGCAATTCAGCCTCGGCTGTTTGACTGTGGTGTCTGAAGGAGCCTATACGTGTTGGTCTGTGTGTGGTCGGCCTGAGGGCCGCTTTGGGGTGTTTCTGGGGTGTGTCCCTTTGGTTCCCGTGTGGCTCCAGGAGGACACCCCGGCTGCCCGCCCACCGCTCCGTGTATCGCTGCCTCTTGTAAAGCGCTTCTACAGAAGGTAAACTGAGGCAGGTCTCCGGCAGCCGCGGGATGCACCCCCATGCCCTTTTCAGGCGAGTAAACAGCCGCGCCTCCTCCCCGCGGCCCCCGCCGGCAGAGCCCCCCTTCCGGCACCTAAATCGGGAGTCGCCGTGACTCACGCTCCCGCCTCCCCCAGCGCCGCGCCGAGCGAGGGAGCAGAGAACGAGCGGGATCCGAGCGCCACCCTCCCCCCATCTCTGCCGCCCCGGCCGCGACGGAGCCCTGGCGGTGGCCGGGCTTGGGGAGCGCTATCGCCCGGGTGCCCCACCCCCGGGGCCGACGCGCGCTCGGACGCTAAACGGTTCTGGTGCGCGTCCCCAGAACCAGGTCCCCCCCCCCCCCCCCCCCCCCCCCCGCCCCCCCGGGGCAGGCCGTGCTGTCTGCCCCCCCCCCCCCCCCCCCCATCCCCCCCAGCACTGTTCTTATTAAAAAAAAAAAAAATTGGCCATCTCCAACCCCCATAGCCGCTTTTCTCCCCGCCCGAGGGGCTCCGGGCGTGGGCGAATGCGGAGCAAGAACCCGCCCCGCATTAGCAGCCGCGGGGTATCCCAGAAGCCAGAACTGTGTCTCCCACTTCTCTCAGGGACCCTGCCCCCGCAGTACATAGTCAAAACGGCTTCTGGGGATTGGCAAGGGCTGCCAGTCCTCTCCAGATCATTTGAGGGTCCTGGGCTGGGCCAAATTCTTGGGGACTGGAGGCTGTAGCGTTGGCCGGAGCTCTGGGTAACAAGGGATGGGGGCGGAGGGGGCGGATAGACCACAGCGGGGTGGGGGTGGGGCGGTTTGCGGAAGAAGGACACAAGGCAGTGGGCTAGGGCTGGTGTTTGGAGCTCTGGTCTGAATCCGGGTTAGACCATGCTGGCCCTGAACCTGGCAGAGGGTAGAAGGATGATTTGGGGGCAGGGGGAGTTGGAGGGAGATACATTACACCCAGGGAGGGGGGGAATGACAGTCACTTCCGTCCCCCATCTGGAAATGAAGCATTATATCATGACCCAAGCAGAGACCCTGGAGACCTCCAAGTGAGTAGATAAAGGGTGGGGAAGATGGAGGCTGCAGAGAACAGTGGCCTGAGGAGGGCAGTAGGGGCAGGGGCCTGGCCAGCAGCTAGGGCAAGCTCAGCTGTCCAGCTTTCAAACTCATCCTCCAGCCAAGATGGGGGCTGAAGTGCCCTCGGAGGACCCCAGATGAGAAAGAGCAAGGGGCCCACACATACCTCTTACATCTACCCCCAAGAGAAAGAAAAATGCCAGTCCAGCCCTCCTCCAGGGTCTCACCATCCCTTTAAGTCCTGGAAGGAAGTGCAACCTCCCAGGAGAAATAGAAGCACACAGCTGACTGGTGGGAGACCCACTCCCTAACCTGCCCCAGCTCTCTGATTGTGGGGGCATGACGGGACTGGAGGGCTGAAACCCTTTCCACAACCCTGCCTCTTGCTGACTCAGGCAGCTGCAAAATGGAAGACGGGATTCCTAGAGGCTGCAAGGGGCACCCTGGGGAAGGGGCGTCACAGCCTGACCCACAGGGCTCCAGAAGTTTCAGCTGATTTTGTGAAAGGCCAGGGGCCTGGAGCATGGAAACGGCTGGTGGCTGGCCCTGAATCTCCACCCCACCTCCCAGCCTGGCCCCCTCCTGCCTACCTGTCAGCTTTGGTGATGGAAATCCGTGGAGGGACCAGCAGTGGCAACGTGGTGGGCCTTGGCGGCAGTGGGACCCCAGGGTCTGAGGGCTCAGTCTCGGCCCAGCCCAGGCCCGGACCCGTGGAAAGGCGACGGCGAGGTCGTCGGAGGTCGGCCCCCAGCATTTTGGCACTGGTGGGCTCCGGGGTCTCCCACGGCCTCTGAGGAGGGACAAGGACAGGATAGGGGCATGGCCTCACCAGGCCGTTCTGAGCCCCTCCCTCCAGTAACACCCTTCCCTAGCCACCTGAGAAAGTGGCTGATGGGGATATAGACTCCTTGTGTCCCCCTCACATCTTAGCCACTCGCTGATCCCTCCCACAGGGAGGGCGCTTTCTCACCCCTTCTCAGCCATAATTCTTATAGGGCTCCCTTTTGATGTTCCGGCCCTGGGGCTCTGGACCCACTGTGTGCCTCACTGTGAAGCCCCTCTAACATATCCCCACCCTGCACGCCTACGAGGCCCCTCCTGGCCTTACAGTCTGTGGCTCCTCCCCCCATCTTAGACCCTCAAGACCTTACCCCCAGCACCCCTCCTTCACCCTACAATCCTCTCCCCACCCGGGAAGCCCCTTGGAAGCCCCTGCCTTCTGTCCCGGAGCTGAGAGCCTCTTAATCCAGGCAGCAGGAAAATTATGGCATCAAGGGAGTAAACTGAGGCACAAGGCGAGGACAACTCAGATTTGAGGATGTGAAGCCACACTTAGTGAACCGCCATAGTCACAAGAGGGCGCCCGTCTCCCCCGCGGCCCAAGCCCCGCCCCCAGCCCAGGCCCCGCCTCTCTCACCTCGTCCCCGGGCCCGGCCACGGACAGGACACTGCGGCTCCTCTTCATCCCGCCAACCTAGCGCGCCGTTGGGGCTGCGGGCGTCATGTCCGCCCGGGCCAGCGCCTCCTGAAGGACCAAGCCGAAGGCATCCGCCATTAGTGCCCTGGGGCTCCCCCTGCCGGCCGAGCCTGAATCATACCCTCCCTCGCTGGTTTTCCTCTCCGGAGGCGTGACGTCAGCAGGTGGCTGACGCACTGCCCGTCGGGTGACGTCGCCCGCCCGTTGCCAGAGCTACAGCTGACGCACGGCTAGGGTCTGGACGGCGTCAATGCCCAGGTTGGCCACTGGGGGGCCGGGAGCCTCGGGACCGGGTCGCCCCAGCCCCCACCGGTCCTCCCTCGGGGGCTTCCCCCGGCCTGGGGATCCCGCAGAGAAGACCGGGAGCTCCCAGGAGCGGCCGCGTGTGGCGCGTGGTCCGAGCCGGGGGCCGGAGGAAGCGTCTCCTCCGAGCTGTTGGGCTTTTATGCCTAAACCCGAAATAGCTCCGATGTGCGGGGGCCGGGCGCAGCGAGACGGCGGCTTGGGCACAGATGGGGGACGCACAAGCAGAGGCGCGCGGAGACAGACAGGGACGCGTGGAAATAGAAACAGACAGACAGGGACACAGACGCAGCTCCCGATGATGAGTGCGCTCTGCTGCCGGCGATCCTTGCCTGAAAGCCTGGAGGAGGGGGAGGCTGGTTCGCTTCACCTTCGCACCCAGGTGCTGCGAATTATTGCTGTGTGGCCATGGGTCAAGGACAAACTCTCTGAGCCTCAGTTTCTCCTCTGTGAAATGGAATGATAATCGCTACAGGGTCCATGTGAGAATGAAATGAGATCAGACCGTACTGAATTCTCACAGGACAGTGTCTGGCACTCAGGAATTTGCTTAATACTAACAACATCTGAGCCTGAGAGAGCCTGTTAGAACCCAAGTCAGATCATGTCCCTCCTCTGGTCAGAGCCCTCTATGGCTTTTACTTCACTGAGAGGAAAAATCAAAGCCCTCAAGAGGAGGCCCACACAGTCCTGGCACAGTGTGCCCAGTCACCTCCCGGTCCTCACCTCTTACCACTCCCTCTCAGCCTTTGCTCCATCCACACTGGTCTGGGCTGTTTCTGGACACACCAGTCACACTCTAGCCTTAGGGCCTTTGCACCTGCTGGTCCTGCCTGGATCTCTTCCCTTAAATATCCACAGGCTTCTCACATTCTTCAGTTCTTTGCTCAGATCTCACCTTTTCAGGCTTTTCTCCTGGAGGTTCTCTCCATCCCACCCCTGTTTAAAGTTGCTAGCCCCTCAGAGCAGGATAAGAGGGATTGGGAGTCCTATTTTTCACAGGTCTTATCGCCTGATAATGTACTATGTAATTTATCTATTACACTTACTGTCTCTTCCCACATTAGAATATCAGCTGCAGGAGAGCAAGAATATTTTATCTATTTTATTCATTACCATATGCCCAGTGCCTAGAACCGAATCTGGAACATAGCAAGCTCTTAGTAAGTATTTGTTCAATGTCTGGTTATTATTTTGAGGACATAATAGCATAATTATAAAGTTCCTAGCAAGGTCTGCTATGGACTATTTTACCCCCTACTTTGGCTTTTATTTCTTTTTCTTGCCTTATTGCACTAACTAGCATTGCAGTTCAGTGTCAACTAGTAGAAATGAATGTAAACATTATCTCACCAACCTTGGCAAGCCTTTGACAGACAGTTGTCGAACAAATGGATGAATGTATAAAGATAGCTTAAAGGTCACCTCCACTTCTCAGCCAAACTGAGACAGTCCATGTTCTGAGCTCCCGCTGCTGCTTATTTTGCCCCCATTAAAGCATTCATCATTCTGAGTTGTAATAATCTGTATAAATGGTACCCATTCATTATGGTCCCCCACACATGGTCTCAATGAATGCTGAACGAATAAAGGAATGAATAAGATAGACACAGGGAGAAAGAGGCACCCCCTCTCTCTGTATGAAGTCAGATGCATGCACTCAGACAGGCAAAGAAAAGGCCATGTAGTAAGTAAGGGCCAGGCTCAGGCTCCAAAATTATGCTGACAGGGGTGCCTGGGTGGCTCAGTCAGTTAAGTATCCAACTCTTGATTTCCGCTCAGGTCATGATCTCAGGATCCTGAGATCGAGCCCCACACTGGGTATGGAGCCTGCTTAAGATTCTCTCTCTCCCTCTCCCTGTCCTCCACCCCTAACCCCCACCTCCACGCAGCATGGGTGCTCTCTCTCTAAAAAAAAAAAATTACACTGACAGCCTTGCATTCAAATCCTAGCTCTGCCATTTATTAACCGTATGTCCTTGGGCAAGTCACCCAGCCTCTCTGAGCCTCGGTTTCCTTATCTGTAAAATGGGAATGATATCCATACCTATCTGAGGAGGTTGTTGTGAGGATGAAGTGAAGCAATGCATGTAAGGTTCTAAGCACCATGCCTGGTTCATAGTGGGTGCTCACAAAACAGTAGTCAGCATCCTAGTAATAATAACAATTATCATCATTGTTGTTGACCTCACATGGAGCTATAGACAGACATGGAAGATAGCAACACATTCACAGAAACCTCACCTCCTCCCATCCTCCCCCTAGACTCACCAGCTGACTCTGTTCTGCAAAGACTTCAAGCATATTCAGACCTCAGGGTTTATGTACTTGCAGTTCTCATTGACCCAAAAAACCAGGCTCGGATGTCGTGTTCCTCCCACTTCCTGATCTCCTTGACTCTGCTTTCAGTTTGTTTGTTTCTCTTAGACTTCTAACATTCTAACAAGATAAAGAATGTACCTACTATTTTTGTCAGCTGTTGCTCATCATTTGATTAGGACTTGAGGTCAGGATGTTGATCTGTTCTGTCTCCAGCTGGCTCTCCAGTCCTAGGGCAATGCTGGCATACAGTAGGCGCTCAACATATATCTCTTGAAAAGAACGAATAAATCCAGTTGATGCCCTTACCTCCTCAGGCCTCTGCTCAAAGGCACCTCATTCCAGAGGGCTGATATAGATGCCTCCCTCCACCCCATTGCCCTCATTCAGCTTTATCTTTCCTCTCAACTGTCATCATCCCTGACGTATCATATATTAACATTTCTGCTGTCCGAAGCCTGAGTTCCACGAGGGCAGGGGATTTTTCAGTGCGATTTTAGCTATACCGAGAACCAACTTCACAGATATGTGACCTGTGCAGTCCTCACAGCCCGCGCTTAGAAGGTTTAACGCCCTGCCCTTGTCTTGAAATGCTTCATTACTTTGATCAAGGGCCCTGCATTTTCCCCTTGCCCTGGGCTCTTCAAATTCTGTAGCCAGATCCCCAGTGCCTGGAACAGCCCGTGGATTTGCAGAATAAAGGAAGGAATGGAGGAGTGGATGGCCGGGAGAGGACTGCAATCCAGGGAAGAGGGGCAGAGACACTGAAATGAGCTAAGAAATTAATTGACCGAGTAAAGTCAGGCTCGCATGCATGATACACCGCCGCTGTCCGGACACCTGTTCACGTTTGCAGAAATCAGCCTTGGCAGAACCCCAGGCTTGGAAGGCAGGGCATCATGAACTGGCCTGAGTGCCCAAGGTAGAGGGGTGCCTCTAAGCCTGCCTTCCCTTCTTCCCCTGGGCAGCAGGCCGGCTGGGGAGGGGGGTCCAGATGGCAGAGCAGGCTGCTCTGGGCAGCTCTTCACTTCATCCTCACAGCAAGGCCCACCAGGCTCAGGCGCAGAGAGAGGCGGCCTCCCTTACCCCAGCTTGTCAGCTCGATCAGCCAGTGGCCCAGCCTGGGAGCCCCTGGCGTGGCTTGTCAGTAAAGCACAGGATTCCCCCAAGCCCACCACCCTCAGAAGAAGGATGCCAGGCTAGATGGCCAACAAGAGGGAAGGAGGTGAGGATAAATGCCCTTATCCACACCTTGGCCCTGAGCATTCAGGCCTGAGAAGGAATAGTTACTAACTAGCTCTATGCCTGGAGCTAAAGCAGGGCCAGGAAGGATCATCAGGGGCCCCAGGCATGTGCGTGTATATGCATGTGTGTGTGCATGAGAGTATACACAGCTGTCCGTGTGCCGCCGAGCAGGTGGAACTTTCTGTGAGTCTGTGAGTGTTGCACAGCTGAAACCAGACCATACCTGCAGGAGTATATGTATGTGACAGGGCGAAGCCACATCAGCCTATGTAGGAATGAGACTTGACGTGCCTCGTATACGGTGTTTGTTTGGTATGATTATGTCCGTCTGGATTTAAGTGTGTGTGTGTGTTTGAGGAGTATTCAACTCCTCTGGGAGGTCCTCCTGGATACCCAACCTGAAGTGGGCCTCACCATTTTGCTCTTTTGACACAGCCTTCTATTTCTATCACAGTCCTAATCATAATTTGTTATATATTTATTTGTTTATGTTGTTTCTTTTTCTGTCTTCTCCATTATATGGCACCTCTGTGGGAGCAGAGAGTTTTGTTCTGTTCCCTGCTGTCCCCAGCAACTGGCATATAGTAGTAGGTGCTGAATAAATGCCCGTTGAGTAGATATTCATCACAGTAGGGTTGTGTCTGTGTGGTATAGAGAGGCGGGAGCTGGCTGCTTATCGTTAGTTCCTGGGGGGGGAGGGGAGCGCTGTGCTCAAATCTGGCCTTCACTTTCTTCCTTTCCCCTTCCTTCAGCCACGCTCACTTTATGGGAATGATGATACGCCATCAACTCCCTGTATTGCCTTTGACAAGCTCTTTCCCCTTTTCTGGGTCTTAGGGACTCACTTACCCCATCTGTACAATGGGAGGGAGGTGGATTGGTTCATGATAAGCCTCCTTCCTGACCTAAAGTACTATGAAAATAGTCTTGATCTAATACCCTAATTCATTCAACATTTATTGAGCACCTACTGTGTGCCAGGCACTGTTCTGGCCCTGGCCCTCCCTCATATAAGGAGCTGAATGAAGGGCATGAATAAGGCAGATACCAACCAGAAACCCCATTCCATCTCGAGCACCCTTACCCCCAGTCACTCTCTATGCCCTATGAGATTTTAGTCTTTACAGTCTCAAATCACCAGTGGGTATTCCTCGCTTTACACACTGATCTTTCTCCCTCACCAGCCTCAGGTATAAGCACAGCAAACAGCCGGCTGTTTTTGCTGGTTGCTGTAGCCCCACCACCTGGCTGCAGTGCTGGGGCACATAGTAGGCACTTGGAAATATGTGTGAAATGAGCTAAGAAATTAATTGACCGAGTAAAGTCAGGCTCGCATGCATGACCTCAGGGAATCCTCCGTGTCGTTACCCACTTTGCAGAAGAGGAAATTGAGGCTCAGGGAGGCAGAGCTCATGCCGGGGTCCCACCGCTGCTAAGGAGTGTGTGGCTGTGGGATGCAGCAGAGAAAGCTTGGATAGTCCAGAGGACCACTAGCAGCCGCCCACCCCCACCTCACAGGTACGCGAGACACAGCAGAAGATGCGCCGATGGTGGTGGTGTAAGAAACCGAGAGTCGGTGCAAAGCGACTCAGAGGGCTGTCTCAGTACCCAGGTGGACATGCTGTGCTGGCAGATTAGGAAAGTCTTGGCGTTTATGGGGAAGCTTCCGGCGCCCTGTCCCCAATTCTGGGAGCTCAGGCTCCCAGGACCCCGTTTCACAGGGGCCCGTCGGCTCCAGTCTCGGAAGCCAAGGAAAGACCTCCGCGGAAACCCGGGAATCTCTGGCATCTGGGGTCCTCCCCGCACACCCACAGCCCGGAGGCCGGCCTGAAGCCCTCAAAGGGCGTACCGGTGGGCCCCGGCTTTCTTGGGGGAGCGGGGAACCTCACAGCGTCCTGGTCCCCTCCCTCCGGGGTGCCGGGTCCCCTTCCCCACCGCAGCTCGCAGCCCCGAAGCTTACCTTGCAGAGGGGCTGGGGAAGGGATGCCCCGCCCTCTCCGGCCTGAGGGGCGGGAGGGGACAGGGGTGTCCAGACCCTTTGTTTGCTGTTGTGTGTGTATGTGTGTGTGCGCGACTGTGAGACCCGCTGGGGTGTGGGTCCGTGCGCGCGCGTGCCCGGGCCTTGACGGCCGCGGAGATGCTGGACAGCCTGGCCAGCAGGGGGAGGGGGAGGAGAGGGGGACTCCCCCGCCCCCGCCCGCCCACTCGCGGGTTTGAAAGATGCTCGAGGGGGAGGGGAGGCAGCGGGCGGGCGCTTTTGTCTGGATGGCCCCTCCCCTTCCCTGGGCAGGGAAATCCCCCCATCTCGAGTCCTTTAATACATTCCCTCCAGCCCCCTCTCTCCAAACACCCTCTCAAACACTAGTCTGGGAAAAAGCGCCCCTCACTCGAGGGGCCGGAGCTCCTCCCATCCCACCCGCCCCCACGGAACGCCCTTTAATCTGAGATAATCCTGGCTCTAGGCTGCAACACGGCCTTTTATCCCAGTATCAAAACGAAGGTTGGAATGCACGCAAGTGTGCAGCTGGGGTCGCCCAAGCTCGCAGTAATGGAGTCTTTAGAGCCCCGGCCAACTAAGGGGGCTCCAGACCGAAGGGGAGGGGCTACGAACGATTCTAGAGTACCACCACGAGGAAAGCTTCCATCCGCACCTCCACGATCCCCTTCCCGTCCCCCGGCTGCGCGGGGCTGAAGCACAGGCCTTTGGCTAGACATTAGCGACACCCAGCGACCACACGGGGAGACGCCGCGGACAAGAGCGCGAGATCCCTTGGCTTGGGTGCGGGAGGAGGGTCCGGGTAATTTTAGAGGTGGCGTGTGTGCGCGAATCCCCGCTCACGAATGGCAGAGGATGGTGACGTGAGGGGGAGGCTGTGGGCCGAGCCAGGGAAACACCAGGTCCCAAGGCAGGACTACATCACCCCCACATCCGACCCCCCCAAGGGCAGGGCCATATCCCTCCTCCGCTTAGACCTTTCCAGGGCAGGGTCCTGTACCCCTAGGACTGGGAAAATGCTCTGATCAGACACCCCTCCCCAGCGCAGGGTTAGGTCCTTTTCTCCGGGGGCAAGGGGAGAGGTCTTCCCGCCGAAGCCCGCCCCTGCAGCAGGCTCGGGCTGACGTCACTGCGGCGTGGCTAAGGGGACAATCCCCTGCTTCAGTCTCGCCACCTGCCCCGCCCCTCGCGGCCGCCGCAAACGCCCACCGGGGGGCAGCGGGAGATGAGGGGGGCTCGAGTTTGGAACGCCAGCCCATATACCTCCAAGGGGTGCCCAGCGGAGGCCCCGCGCCCAATGAGGCGGGGTCCTTACGGGGACTCCCGGGGGCCGGAACACGTGCGCCTGACCCTTTAAGGCAAGCCGGGTCGCCACTGCCGCCACCGCGGTTACTAGGGATATAACGTCATGCGCGGGCGGGGAACGTGCGCGCCAGGGCGGAAGCGGAAGGGGCGGGGCTCCGCAGGCCGAGTCTCCAGCGCTGCCGCCGCCAGAGTCAGACCCGGAGCCGGAGCGGGCTGAGCCGCCGAGGCAAGATGGTGGACTATAGCGTGTGGGACCACATCGAGGTGTCTGACGATGAGGACGAGACGCACCCCAACATCGACACGGCCAGCCTCTTCCGCTGGCGGCACCAGGTAGAATGCGCGTGCCCATCCCCTTCCCCCCACCCCCACCCCCGCCCGGGACTCCGCTCCAGAGTTCTGACCCCTGGTACTGCCAGGGACCCCCACATTGACACCTGGGATTCCCAACGCATAGTCTGGACTTACAGTATCGCTTGAGGGGTTCCTCGATTCAACTCCAGAGCGCAGAACTGCCAGGGCGCTGCGTCCCTACCAGAGATCCCGGGCCTCCCCTCCGATTTCTGCATGGAACTCCCAGTTGACCCCTAGGGCACCTTTTTCCGAGTCTAAGCTGCTAAGATAAGCTTTGGGGGTGTTCCCTCAATCCCTTCTGGGACCTTCCACTTACACGCAGAACTCTGCCTCAGAGTCTGGACCCTGATCTGTTCTGGGAGACGTTTCTGATCTTGGATATACCATCCGCCACTCCCCAAATCCTAGAGTCCTCAGTACTTTGAATTTATTCTGAGATCTTCCTCCCTAGTTCTTGACAGGGATTCCTATTCAGATCCAGAGATCTGGCTTCTCCTCCCAACAGAACAAGGAAGTCTGTCCTCCCCTGAGATTTCTGTTTCTGGCTTGGGAGTCCAACCCATACCGGGGACCCCTTCCCTAGAATGTAGACCGGTGCTCCACCAGGGCCTTAATTCTCATTCAGGACTGGAGTTTTGGAACCCATTTTCTCTCCAGACCAAACCACCGGTTCGACCCTGATGGAGCCTTCCAATTCCAGCCACTCGTTAGCGTCACCTACTGTGGACCCCATTTCCCATTATACCAGGAAACCCTACCCTGCAGGGCTTCCGGCCGGTCTAGAGCCCCTGCCCCTCCTTGGTATTGCAGGCCAGGCACCACCCACCCCCAGCAGTTTCCTGTAGGAGCCTCTGGCAGCCTTGGAAGGCCTTATACCAACTCCAGTCCAGCACTCAAACCCACCCGGCCTTCATCCTGACCCCAGCTCAGTCTGCTGCTCTCAGACACCCAGACTGTCCCTGCTCTCACTAGGGACACTCCCAATTTGATTCCAGATTTACTGCCCCTTCTGTTACCTATTTGTCCCCAAATCTGGATCCCAGAATCCTGTCTGGGTGTCCTCCAGCCTTTCTCCCTGCCCAGCAGTGCTCACAGGCCAGCAGAAGAGCTCATAAGTCCTAACACTCTAACCTCTTGCTCCCCCAAATCAGAGCTCCTACACCCACATACTTGTGTATGTTGTACTCTCCCACTGAGGGTGAGCTATCTCACAGAACCTTCCAGTTAGGAATTCCTCACCCCACCCTCGCCTATGGCAACTCCCAGTCATTTATCCAGAACCTCCTAGAAGGGCCCTTCCCCGGTCCTGTGTTGTCTAGTCCCTACATCTGGTCTCCAGTCCCATTTCCAACCCTTACCCTAAAGCAGTAATCTCTTGGGTAGCGTACCTGCCAGGCAAGCCACTGAGTGTAAGAAGAAAGTTCTAGCACTTCCATTTCTTGCTGTGTGTAACATTTTATTATGAAATGCTTGAGACCTGCGCAAAGCTCTAAAAAGACTATTCTTGGGAACACCTACTTTTCTCACATAAAGCGGTTAATCTATACAGCTGTATGGAGAACATTTTGGTCCTGCTGGGTGGGAAGCCAGCGCCCCGTCTCCTGCAGAGTCCTCCCCGCCACGCCTTCCTCCCTCCTGGCACAGGACCCTTTCCTGTCCTGCTGAGGACCCTGGAGCTGTAGTGGAGCCTAGTGAGGGTGGGGGTGGGGGAGGGAAGATAAGCATCTCCAGCACCAGCTTCAGTTCGGCAAGCCTGGGTTCTAATCCCAGCCCTACCACTTACTGCTTTTACTTTCCCTGCCCCTAGAGACCATCCTGAGAATGAAACGAGATTAGGCCCGACAAGAACTTGGCTCAGGGCCTGGGAGGGAGTAAGCATATGGGAGCAGGAGGTGGGATTAGTAAGAAGGAGCCTGGTGAGCTTCTGAGCACAGGCCTGCACACCTAGGTTCCAGTCCTGGCTCCAGAATCACTGACTTAATGGATGACCTCCGGCGACTCGTTTGATCTCTTTGTGCCTCGGTTTCCCCAGCTGGGAATATTAAGGGTATCCACCTGATCGGGTTCTTATGAGGGGTTATCTTATTTATTTAATGTGTGTGATGTCTTTGGGATAGATAGCATCTGGCATGTGATAAGCTCTCTGTAAACTTTAGTCGTTATCATCATTGTTATTATTCAGGTAATCTGTGCTCCTGGGAAAGAAAAATTCCGGAAGCACCAGAAAGAGACAAGGGAGTCTCCCAGCCCCCTGCTCCCTTGCCCTGATAGAGCTGCTGTTACTGGTTTCTTGTGATTGCTTTCATCGAACTGGATGGCACCGAGGTTCTGGGAGCCTCAGGGTTTCTTTCTTTCTTTTTCTTTTTTAAGGTTTTATTTATTTGACAGAGAGAGACACAGCGAGAGAGGGAACACAAGCAGGGGGAGTGGGAGAGAGAGAAGCAGGCTTCCTGCCGAGCAGGGAGCCTGATGCGGGGCTCGATCCCAGGACCCTGGGATCATGACCTGAGCCGAAGGCAGACGCTTAACGACTGAGCCACCCAGGCGCCCCGAGCCTCAGGTTTTTTATCTGTAAGGCAGGGGGGTGGGGACACCTGCAGAGCCCCCCGCTCCCTGCCGAGGTGTCTGCTCAAGCCACCCCTCCCAGAGGTGTAAAGCCCGAGCCGGGCAGGCTCTGGGAGCCTTTATTTAGCTTTAGTCTCCCTGGCGGCCACTCAGAGGACACTGGAAAGAGCTGGGTGGCTGCCCAGCAGGAACCAGCAGGGTGGTAGATTCCTGCTGCCCCCTGAGGCCAGTGATAATGCCAACACCAGAGAGCCCCTCACAAGGCAGCAGGGAGCCTCCGGGGCAACACAGGCCCATCGTGGAGAATGGGAAGTGGCAGGGCCCAGGGCCTCTTTCTCTTGTCTCTCCACGAGGCAAAGGCCTTCTCGACCTTTATCCACATGGGCAAAGTGAGACTCGCGATTGACTGCTATAGCAGTCCTGTGGGGCGTGAGTGAAGACTCCAGGTTTCCCAATTCCCACCCACCGCGGGCCTGGCTCTGTGCTGGAACCTGGAGATAACGGCCTCAGAGAAGGCCCAGAAGTGAGTTGGGAGACCATTCTGGTGGCAGTGGCCATGACGATGGTGATAACAGTGGAACATGTTTGGTACTGAGTACTGGGTTGCAAGCAGTTTCCTGGGAGTAACTCCTGAGGCCCCATTTCCCAAAGAGGAACGCCGAGGCTTGGGAGCGTTTTAAGTGTTTTAGCCAAGGTCATGTTGCCAGTAAATGGTGGAGCTGGGTGACGTGACCGTGCAGTAACAACCGCTCCCAGTTATTGAGCATTTACTCTGGGCTGGAAATCGATCTAAACACCTGAAGTACATTTTCTTGTTTGAGCCCCAGAATGGTCCCCAGAGAGAGAGAGATTGTCCCCTTGGATGGTAATGGCAGTCGCCAGCACAGGAATGGGGCTTGCTGAGCGTCCAGCACGGCTCTGGACTGTTGACTTCAACTTCTCATCTCCTTTGCTTCTCCTGGTGCCACCCTGTGAGGTTGGTGTGGTGGTCGCCTTTGACAGATGAGGAAACGGAGGTCCCTAGAGGTTAGGGGATTGACCCAAGGACACCCAGCCTTTACTCTGGTGGCCATGGATTATGACCCCACATTTGGGGCCCTGAGATTGTCCTCCAGCATCTTTTTTTTTTTTTAAAGATTTTATTTATTTATCTGAGACAGAGAGAATGAGAGACAGAGAGCATGAGAGGGAGGAGGGTCAGAGGGAGAAGCAGACTCCCCGCCGAGCAGGGAGCCCGATGTGGGACTCGATCCCGGGACTCCAGGATCATGACCTGAGCCGAAGGCAGTCGCTTAACCAACTGAGCCACCCAGGCGCCCTGTCCTCCAGCATCTTATCATGTTACCTGGGGATCATGCAGGGGCCTTTGGAGCACAGTGATGCGGCATGGGGGCTCTTGGGGGAGGCTCTGTTGAAGCTGAGACCTGGGGACAAAGTAGGTGGAGCGAGGGGAAGAGAGTTCCAGGTGGAAGGAACAGCCTGTGCAGAGGCCACGAGTCAAGAGCGAGCTGGTGCATTTGGGGAACCATGAGGGCTAGCATCTGCCTAGGACCCAGAGTTGGGAGAGGAGAGTGGGACCCAGGTCCTCATGGGGCCTTGGTGCCATCTGGGCAGCTTGGGGCAAGGGTCAGGGTTCCCGTCTGAACCCAGACACTCCAGGTTGGGGTGGCAGAGAGGGCTGCAGACAGATGTGGATATTTCAAAGACTGGCAGCTTCTGAGTCTAGCTTGGGGGAGCAGCAATGGAAAGTGGTGGCACCTCTCAGGACTCAGTCAGTGGCTCTGGATTGAGCAGGCACTGCTGAGAGCCAGGGGAGGTGATGGAGCCAAGCAGGCCTGGAGAGCAGACAGGGCCGTGCCATGTGAGGTGGGGTCCAGTGGGGACCTAAGCAAGAGGGGGAATGAGAAGGGGCACCATCTGAGCTGGGGGGTGCAGCAGAAGAGGAGGTCTGGGGAGCAACAGCTGGGGAAGGGGGGACAGGAGGCTGGTGGGCACCGAGCTAAGGCTCAAGGAGGTGTGCCGGCCTGGAGACAGAGCTGAAGGGGCCTCGGGAGTGGTCCAGGAGCAGTGCTCTGGGTGGAGCGAGTTGGAGAGACATCTAGAAGTGAAAGTAGTCAGGACTGGGTAGCAGAGAGGGAGGGAAAAACAGGGCCAGTGAGCAGGCCTCAGCTAGGGGCAGAGGTGGCTCGAGGAGGTTGCTGGGCAGGGAAGGGCACCCGAGTGTCACTGAGGGCAGCTCCAGGGAGGAGGGGGAGCCTGAGACCCCCATCCAGTATTTCATCAGTTTATTCATCCAACAAGTGTTTCCTGAGTCTTTACTGTGTGCTTGTGTGTGAGACACAAGAGTGAGCAGATCCCCACCTCCATGGAGCCAGTATCCTGGGAGGGGGACACATGGAAAACACAGTAAGTAATTGTCACCAGATGTTAGCAGGTAATGAGTGCTGAGGAGGAAGGTGACAGAAGACAAGAGTAAGGGGAGGTTGCCATCTTCAGCACGGTGGTCGGGGAGGGCTTCATCTGTAAAGTGACAATTGAGCCAAGATGGTTAGGATGCGAGGGAGTAAGTGGTATGGGGGGCGGAAAATCTGGAGGGAGAGCTTTCCAGGCTGCAGAAACAGCCAGTGCAAAGGCCCTGAAGTTGGCAGTGGGTTCAAGAAAAGGTGAGGCGGCCAGTGTGACTGGAGGGAGGGGGGCAGATCCGCAGGGCCTTGTGGGTCATGGATAGGACTTAGGCTTTTGCTGAGTGTTGTGGATGCCAAGGAGGGTTCTGGTTCTGAGCGGGCAGGCCGGGGTGGGGGTGGAGTGTGCCCAGACTCAGGTGTGCGCAGGTATACTGGTGGGGGTGGAAGCCGGGGGTTGGGCCACCGAGGGTGGTGCAGACATTCCCTGGGGCCGTCCCAGGTGCAGTGGGTGGGAGCCCCGGGTGGGGCCCGGCTGAGGCCCGGGCCTGAAGGGCTGTGTCTGCCCCCAGGCCCGGGTGGAGCGCATGGAGCAGTTCCAGAAGGAGAAGGAGGAGCTGGACAGGGGCTGCCGCGAGTGCAGGCGCAAGGTGGCTGAGTGCCAGCGGAAGCTGAAGGAGCTGGAGGTGGCCGAGGGCGAGGGCAGCAAGCTGGAGCTGGAGCGGCTGCAGGCCGAGGCTCAGCAGCTGCGCAAGGAGGAGCGGAGCTGGGAGCAGAAACTGGAGGAGATGCGCAAGAAGGAGAAGAGCATGCCCTGGAATGTGGACACGCTCAGCAAGGATGGCTTCAGCAAGGTGGGGTGGGGGGGTGCTTGGTGGTGAGACAGGTGCGGGGTTGGCGGGGAAGGCCTCTTCAGGTCAAGGGGTGGAGGAACAGGTATGTGGGGCCGGGTGGACAAAGCACCCCACTGGTACCCCCCTCTGATCTGCCCGAAGGCCCTAGTCCGAGGCCACATGTGCCACACCCACGCTCCTGCCACACTGATGCTCATGACACCGTCACCACCTCCGCCGTGGAAGGGATGGGCGCTGCGGCCTCGGCCCACGAGGCCGTGCTGGACACGCCCTGCGGCCTCGCCCCAGCCCACTCCCCCTCTCGCCCCATCACAGAGCATGGTCAATACCAAGCCAGAGCAGGCGGAGGAGGAGTCGGAGGAGGTGAGGGAGCAGAAACACAAAACCTTCGTGGAGAAGTACGAGAAACAGATCAAGCACTTCGGTGAGCTGGGCACCGGTTGGAGGGGGGCCCACCGGGGGGCGGGGTTCATAGGACAGGGGCTGGCCCTCTGCCTCCAGGGCCCTTCAGCACTTTGCCAACACCCTCTGTAGGCATGCTCCGCCGCTGGGACGACAGCCAGAAGTATCTATCAGACAATGTCCATCTGGTGTGTGAGGAGACGGCCAACTACCTAGTCATCTGGTGCATTGACCTAGAGGTGGAGGAGGTGAGTGGAGCCTGCCCTGGGACTGGGGAAGAATCCTTCTCTGAGGCCGCCACTTGGTGACATCCTGCCTGTATTCTCTCTGGGCAGAAATGCGCACTCATGGAGCAGGTGGCCCACCAGACCATTGTCATGCAGTTCATCCTGGAGCTGGCCAAGAGCCTGAAGGTGGATCCCCGGGCCTGCTTCCGGCAGTTCTTCACTAAGATCAAGGTAGCATCCCTGAGGAGCCTGGGTGGGGTGGGGTGTGGCTCTTTCCAGGGCACCAGCCTCTGTCTACAGGAGGGGTGGACGCATGTCCACTCAGACTCACGGCCGTGGGATCAGAGCCTGCTCTATCAGGGGAGGGCAGAGACGTGGAGGGGCCAGTGGTCGGCCCCCATACAGAGTTTAAGAGACACGGGTGAGGAACAGAGTCAAGGACACCTCGGGGTTCCTCAGCTGAGCACCTGGAAGAACAGAGCTCCCCGTGCTGAGGTCGGGGAGACTGAGGGCAGGGCAGCCCGTGCAGAGCGATCCAGACAGAACTCGAGTGAGGCGTGTTGAGTGTGGGGTGCCTGCAGGCCCCTGCAGGCACATGTGGAAGAGGGGAGCGTGGCCGGCCTGTGGTTTGGGTGGGGGGTGGGCAGGCAGGCAGGCAGGTGATCCGTCACCAGGGAAGCGACAGCGTCTGCGGGTCTGCGGCGGGCCGGTCCCGGGGCCGGCCCAGTGACCGTCTCTCGGCCCCGACCCTCCAGACAGCCGACCGCCAGTACATGGAGGGCTTCAACGATGAACTCGAGGCATTCAAGGAGCGTGTGCGGGGCCGCGCCAAGCTGCGCATCGAGAAGGCCATGAAGGAGTACGAGGAGGAGGAGCGCAAGAAGCGGCTGGGCCCGGGCGGCTTGGACCCCGTTGAAGTCTATGAGTCTCTCCCTGAGGTGCGGCTCTCCTGCCCCAGCAGGGGGGTGGGGGCGGGGGGGTTGGGCAGCGGCAGGCGGGCCCCCCTGGGGACCCAGGCTCTGACCCCCGGCCCATCTGCACCCACAGGAGCTCCAGAAATGCTTTGACGTGAAGGACGTGCAGATGCTCCAAGATGCCATCAGCAAGATGGACCCCACCGTGAGTAACAGCGCCCCAGGCCCGCCCACCAGCCGAGCTGCGCCTCCTGAGCAAGCGATATGTCCTGTCCCCCTCCAGCCCTGCTCCCCACTTGGCTGGGAGAAGCGTCCCTTGTGGGCTTCACGGAAGAATAGGGGAGGCTTGCATCCACACACTGGCTTACACGTATTAAGCACCTACTGTGTGACTACACCCAGCAGTGAACCCGGAACTTTCAGCGTGTCCCCTGCCATGGAGTGTCACCGCCCCTGTGGGCCGTTTATGAGCCTCGTGTGCATTCCAGGTTGGCCCCACCTTTGTCCAAGGAAGGGGTGCTCCTCCCTGGCCTTGGTTACCCCATCAAACCACAGTTTCTCTGGATACTGACTTGGAGCATGCATGGGGTGGGGGGGGCTGAGCTCACAGTACACATCAACTGCGGTTGTATGTACGTGTGTATTTTAAAGTAAGCGCTATGCCCGGCATGGGGCTTGAACCCATGACCCCGAGATCAAGAGTCCCATTCTCTACTGACTGAGCCAGCCAGGCGCCCCTAACTATTGTTAATATTAGGAGCAGTGATCGTGCTGGTAGACAGGACCTTCTGTCTTAGTAGACCCTGGTTTGACCCCATTCCTGCTGCTTGGCTCACTGGTTGGCCACACTAGTTTCCTCATCTGTGAAATGGGTCTAGTTGCAGGACCTGGTCCAGGATTTCTAGAAGCTTCCATGAAAAAAGGTATCTAGACCAAGGGTCTTCACCCTGCGGTTCACAAGCTCACTGCCTGTCTTTAAAAAGTAAAAGTTTTACTGGAATGCAGCTTTATTCTGGATGTACACTATTTAAATTTCAGTTCACGTTAAGTGAAACGTAAAGTTCTGTTCTTCACCTGAACTAGCCACATTTGAAGGAGTCGGCAGCCACATGCGGCTGGTGGCTACCATGTCGGACGATGCATATTACAGGCCCCTTCCATCATTGCAGAGTGCTCTGGACAGCTCTGGTCTAGAATAAGCAGTGAGCAGGCTTAAGGATGCGCAGGGGGATAGGCGGGCCAACTGGCGGGGGGCAGCCCGGCCTCACCACCCTTCTCCCCACAGGATGCGAAGTACCACATGCAGCGCTGCATCGACTCCGGCCTCTGGGTCCCCAACTCCAAGTCCAGCGAGGCCAAGGATGGGGAGGAGGCGGGCCCCGGGGACCCCTTGCTGGAAGCCGGCCCCAAGCCAGGCGACAAGAAGGATGTCAGCGCCTGACGCGCCCCAGCTGCTGCCCACCTGCCTGCAGGCCCCTGTGTGCCCCTTTTCAGAAAACAAAAATAGATGCCATCTCCCCAGCTCCTGGCTTCCTCCATTTTCCCTGCTCCCGCCCAGCCTGGGGCCGGGAGAAGGCCTGTCCCCACCCCCACTACCCCCACCTCCAGTGCTCATCCAAGTCTCTGCTTTGAGTCAAGGGGCTTCACTGTCTGCAGGATGTTACCCCCTCCCCAATCAGCATTATGCCAAAGGCCTGGGGGTCCAGGGAGGGGCGGAGGTTGCTAGGCTGGTCCATGAGGTGGGGGGAGGGTCTCCAGCCCAGAGGCCTGCTCCAGTCACCATGGGCTCTGTTTTCACTGTTCATCTGCTGTCGAGACTTCTATATGGTAAACAGCAATGATCTTCCAATAAAGGATTTCAGATGCTCAGGGGGGCGTTTCGAGGGCTGTTGACACAGCTCTTCTCTTGGAGTGGGAGGGAAACCCAGTGAGTGTTGGAGGCCTGGCCTGTGATGCCTCAGGCTTTATTCTCGAGCTGTCTGGGCAGCTCCCTCTATTATGATTCTAGGTTCTTGCATGTGCTATTCCACTGCCTAGAACATTCTTCCCCAGGATTCCTTTACATCGGAGTTCTCGGCCCCACCCCTCCACTCTTTGGCTTGTCCCCCAAGCCTCCCTGCCACTGCCCATTCAGGAGCATCTTTCATCTCTGACCACTGCCCTTTGCGTCCATGGTCTCCACCCTGGTCCAGATCCCCATCCCCTCTGGCCTGCAGCCCGCCCCAACCTCTTCCCCGTCTCCCCCCTTCCCCATCAGACCCCAATAGACAGTAACTGGAGGGTAGTCGTGAACACGTGAGTCAAGACACATACCTCCCTGAGCATAAGCCCAAAGTCTTTGCTCTGGGTAGCTCACAAAGGCCTGCACCATCTGCCCGGGTCTCTCTGTGTCCTCCCCTCTGCTCACCCTCTCTCCCGCTCCCTCCTTGCGGGTCCTTGAGCACTTTAAATTTCTCTCTATCAATGTGACCTTGGGCAGCTTACTCAGCCTCCACGTACCTCCCCCTCCACTGCACAATGAGTAATGTTAGTGCCTTTCTCCTGGGGGTAGTGCTAAAATGAGATCATGCCACAGGCAAGCAGGGCGCCTGGCACTTAGATGCCCAAAATGTGGGCCTTGGCGTGTGCCTGTTTCTCTCCCCGAACACCCTTCCTGCAGCCCTTGTGGGGCTCCTTTAAAAAATAATAATTGGGCCACAGGAAAGGGCCTAAAGAATAGTATGATGAACAGGGACATCAGTTTAGGATAAACCAAGCAGCAAGGCCCTCTGCCTGCCCCTTCCAGGGTGCCTACCCCTTTCAGGGTGCCTACCCCACCCCTGGCAGCTGCTTGTCCCTCAGGCCAGAGCTCAGTGCCACCTCTTCCCTGGGACCGTCGGCCCACCTGAGTTGCCCCTCACACCGGGCCAGGCGGCTTGCCTCACCTGCCATGTGCCAAGCTTTGCCGACCTGTATGCTGTCTTCTCCCTCATGCTGTTGAGCACCACCGGGGCACAAACAGTCTTCCGTGGTCCTGAGGTACTCACAGTACCCTGGAGGGGCCCTGGCCCTTGGGGGGCGCTCAGTAAACCTCTACTAAAGCAAAGAGCACCTAGATGCTGTTGTGTGCAGGCTGATGGCCGCCAGGGGGCACTGGTGAGCTGCAGCCCCTGCTGGCATCCCCTAAAGGTTTTATACGGTGGGAATGGCAGGCGCAGATCTGCAGGATCTGCAGGGCTTGGAGAGGAGGAAGGCATCTTAAGGCCCTGGGTAAACCTCGCCCATCCAGGATCTGTCCAGGATTGGCAACTTCATTATTTACTGTGAAAACTTTCAAAGATGGAATCCATATTACTGGTTTTTCCTTTTGCCTCAGGCTCTAACATAACTCAGCACTGTTATGGATTCTCTACTTAAAATTTCAGTATTTTGTTCATGGGTGGTTTTTTTTTCCACATTGTGCTTTTTAAAAAATATTGCATTAAAGTATTTATCTTGGTTACTGAGCTTTTTGGCGCCCTCTTTGCTTTCATGCCTCACCTCCCTCACCCTAGTGTGGGCTCTCCTAAGACAGAGGATTTAAAACATCAAATGCTATTAAGAGACACTCGGGGGGACTAGCTCTGTGTCTGCTCATCCTCCACCCAAGCGGTTCCCCGCCCCCAATCACAGGAGCCCATGGGAACCCACTGTCCACACTTTCTTCTGACTCTATCCAAGGTTTCTTTTTGTAAAATTGTGTTATTTTATTTTTTTAAATTGAATGCGTTCTTATCCCCTCTCCTCTCCTTTACCTAAAACATACCACGTTCCACATTCTGAAATGCATCTTGCTTTTTTCACTGAACAATATGACCTGCAGACCCTCCTTTATCAGTCCATCAGCACTTCCTCATTCTATCCTGTGTGGGAATCTCCACGGTATGCCTATCTCAGCGTTGGTTTCATTCGGAGGTTTCCCAGTCTCTCTTTTTACAAACAAGAAATACCCTTGTGCACCATTTCCCATGAGCACAGGCATCCTACCTGTAGGAAAAATTCCCAGAAGCAGGATTGCTGGGTCTCAAGTGAGAAACAGAATTCAACTCAAAAGGGTTTCACAGAACAAACTGTAATGAAGGGATTGATGTCAGGGATGTGAGCCGGGTTGGAGAACCAACAGATGTATGTCGAATGTATTCGTCTTCTGCAGCTGCCGTAACAAACTCTGCCTCCAACACAAATTTATTGTCTTCCAATTCTGCAGCTCAGAAGCCTGACACTAGTCTCACTGGGATAAAATCAGGACATTGGCAGAGCTGCGATCCTTCTGGAAGCTCAGGGTGGGATCCATTTCCTTGCCTTGCCCAGCTTCTAGAAGCTGCTCACATTCCTTGGCTCCCGGCCCTTCCTCCATCTTCAAAGGTGGCGAAGATAAGTCAGGCCCTCATATCCTATCACTCTGACTTCTTTTTCTGCCTCCCCTTTCCACTTTTTTTAAATTAAGATTTTTAATTTTATTTATTTGAGAGAGAGAGCGGGAAGAGGGGCAGAGGGAGAGGGACAGAGAGAATCTGAAGCAGACTCCACACTGAGCGTGAGCTTGACACAGGGCTCAATCTCACGATCACGAACTGAACCAAAACCGAGTCAGTCGCTCAACTGACTGAGCCACCCAGGTGCCCCCCCCTTCCACTTTTAAAGATTCTTGTGATTACCTTGAGCCCAACAGGATAATCTTCTTACCTTAAGGCCAACTGATTAGCAACCTCAATTTCCATCTGCAATTTTACTTACTTATTTTTTAAAAGATTTTTATTTATTTGTCAGAGAGAGCGAGAGAGAGAGCGCGTGCGCACATGAGCGGGGGGAGGGGCAGAGGGAGATGCAGGCTCCGTGCTGAGCAAAGAGCCCCATGTGGGACTAGATCCCAGAACCCTGGGATCATGACCTGAGCCGAAGGCAGATATTTAACCAACTGAGCCACCCAGGTATGCCTCCATCTGCGAGTTTAATTCTCCCTTTTTATGCGTCTCCCTAACGAAGCATAACATATTCACAGATTCCAGGGATTAGTCCCTACATGGGCATTTTTAGGGGTCTGTTACTCTGCCTGCCACAGGGAGGCACCACATCCAGGGCTCGGGTGCATGGACAGGAAACAGAATGAGCAGAACTCATTGAGATCTGGAGCCATGAAGAAGGCACTCCTTGCAGAATATGTGGTTGCAGAGATATAGCCACTGCCCGCCCCACACTGTGGCCAGCAGGGAGGGAGTAGGGGAATAGATATCCCTCCTTGGTCTCCCACTTCTGGTCTCTAGCCGGGCAGAACCCACCTGAAGCCAGGGATGTGGAAGCTGGGTGAAGCACTTTCATTTCTTGTGGCCATAGGAGGAAGCCCTCAGTACACAGCTGCTCATAGGCAACAAATATCCTGGGTGCTGGGGATAGAGCCTAGAACAAGTTACTCCAGCCTCCCATACCCCTTACCTGGCCAACTTCTTCCCTCCCTACCACTTACCACCTCCCAACATATCATAAAACCCACTTATCAGTATTTATCTGGTTTATGTCCACTCCCCGGAGGCAGGGATTCCTGTGCTTTGTTCATGGCTAAATCGTCAGATCCTAGAGCACAGCACACAGTAGGCGCTCCGTAAGTGTGTGTTTTTAAATTGCAGTAAAATGTACATGCCATAAAATTAACCATTTTAACCTTTTTTGGATGTGCGATTCAGTGGCTTTAAGTACAAGAAATTGTTCTCGTTAAACATTTAACCCCTCATTCACAAAATATCTGTAATTTTGTGACTGGCTTATTTCAACTAGCATAATGTTTTCAAGGTTCATCTGTGGTGTAGTGTGTATCAATTTCATTCCATTTTAGAGTTGAATAGTATTCCATTGTAGGATACACCATATTTTGTTTACCATTCATCCATCACTTGAATTGCTTCCACTTCTCCGTTACTGTGAATAATACTGCTGTGAACATGGGTGTGCAAATATCTCTTTGAGTCCTGCTTCCTTTTGCATATACACCCAGATATGGAATTGCTGGATTACATGGTAATTCTACATTTACCATTAGGAACCACTAAACCATAAACGTATTATGAATTCAGTAATTCATTGTCAAGGGCCCAGAAGCAGAGTAAGAACTTGCCCTCAAAATCCTTTTCTGCCTTTTCAATTCAGAACCATGTGAATGAATTACTTATTAAAATAAGTAATTCTTTTATTTTTATGTTTATTTTTTTTTTAAGATTTTATTTATTTATTTGACAGAGAGAGACACAGCGAGAGAAGGGACACAAACAGGGGGAGTGGGGGAGGGAGAAGCAGGCTTCCGGCCAAGCAGGGAGCCCAATGTGGGGCTCGATCCCAGGACCCTGGGACCATGACCTGAGCCGAAGGCAGACGCTTAACGGCTGAGCCACCCAGGCACCCCCCAAAAAATAAGTAATTCTTTTAAAAAAAGAATGACAGTATAAGAATGTTTCTTGGCACCACTTGGAAACCACATGACTGTCCATCCATGGGAGAAGAGACAGATAAATTGTAGCCTATTTTTTTTTAAAGAATTTTATTTTTTTGAGAGAGAGAATGAGAGAGAGAGCATGAGAGGGGGGAGGGTCAGAGGGAGAAGCAGACTCCCTGCTGAGCAGGGAGCCTGATGTGGGACTCGATCCCGGGGCTCCAGATCATGACCTGAGCTGAAAGCAGTCGCTTAACCAACTGAGCCACCCAGGCGCCCCACTTGTAGCCTATTTTTTAAAAAAATTTTTATTCTTTTTATTTTTTTTTAATATTTAATTTATTTATTTGACAGAGAGAGAGACACAGCGAGAGAGGGAACACAAGCAGGAGGAGTGGGAGAGGGAGAAGCAGGCTTCCCGCTGAGCAGGAAGCCCGATGCAGGGCTCGATCCCAGGACCCTGGGATCCTGACCTGAGCCCAAGGCAGACACTTAACCGACTGAGCCAACCAGGCGCCCCAACATACTGTTTTCAATGTTCATCCATGTTGTGGCATGTGTCAGAGCTTTCATTCCTTGCTATGACTGAATACTCCATCATATGGCCATACTGAGTTTTGTTTATCCATTCACCTATAGATGGACATCTGAGTTGTTCCCACCTTTTGCCTAGCTGATGTTTTTATGTATTTCCAGCCCCTTGTTGAGTGCCTGAAATATGTTCTAATCAAACAATTCTGCAAAATAGATCTATATGCAGGGGAAAGGAAAGATCACCAAAAACTAGCATTAAATGAAAAAGATAATGGCATTCACTCTGCACCTGGTTCCAAGATCTTACATGTATTAACTTGTTTGATGTTTCTGACACATCTTGGAGTTTGAGACTCCAATTAGCCCCATTTTGCAGAGGAACAGACTGAGCATGAGAAGTTAAACGTCTGCCCAGGATCCCACAATGGCTGAGCTGAGATGTGAACCCAGACTTTCTGGTTCCAGCCTTTGTGTGTATAACTCCCGTTTCCTCCCAAGACCAGCAAGGAGTATCCAGTTTAAGGCTGCCCGTGGGAATTTCCTGGAGGCATGTATTCACACATGTGCTCGACAGGGTATGGCACTTCCTTGGAAGGATTCCCAGGAAACTGACCAGCCTCATTGCTGTTTTGGGGAAGGGGCTGACTGTTCCATGAACCCTCCAATTCAAAAGAACACAAAGGGGTTTTGTTTTTAATTCACTGACTCTTGGCTTTTGCGGGGTCTGGCGGGAGCTCTGGGAGGTTCCCCCCCCTGCAGGGTCAGGGGAATCCCCCAATTCTAGCTTCCTCCTGAAAACCCTCTGGGGACAGGTGGCCAATCGTCGCAGTTTGCTCAGGACCGTCCCAGTTGTAACCCCGAAAGTCCCTTGTGGGAATCTCCCTCAATCCAGGGCAAACCCCGATGGTTGGTGGGGTGACCTGGAGCCCCCCTGCTGGTCCAGTAAACTGTCTCTGATTGAGGAGTTTGCAAAGGAGGCCTTGGGCCCTGGGGGCAGGATACTAGCCTTCCCAGCAGTCTCTGTGGTCTCTTTTTTATTCAGCTGTCAGGTGGGTGTGCTGGTCTCACTCTAAGAGAAACTGAAAGAGCTCAGCGAATTCTCAGCACATCCAGTCTGGGACACTGTGAGCTAGTATTATATTTTTATTACTGGGGTCATTAGCATCATTATTATTAGTCATGATAGTCACCTGGCACTTGCTGTCCCCCTGGGATGCTGGACACCCAGTCCCAGGCTCACCCCATGCTCTGTGGTCCAGCCTCTGGGTCCAGTGGAGGCTGCCTCACCTCACCCAGCTGGCTGTTGAGGAATCTGGCAACTTTGACTTCCTGCTACTGCACTCTGAAGGGCAGAGAGGAAGCTGAGGCCAGAAGGCCATGGTCAGCATTTCTGAAGCAAGCAGGACAGCAGCTCAGGCCCAGAGGGCTCCCTAGGCCATTCACCCACCCCCCTCCACCTTTCAGGCAGCTACTGGGGCCCAGGCATAATTTCAGGTGCGGAGAATGCAGTGGAGAACCACACAGACCCCTCCCTTGTGGAGCTGACATTCTAGAGTGGAAGACAGGCATTAAAATCACTGCTCGAAACTTCCAGTGAAATGTCAGGTTGTCATGAAGACTGCAGAAAAAAATACAGCAGGCCAAGAGACAGAAAAATGGGCTTGCTGATTTAGAGTGAGGGGATGGGTGAGAGTTTATTTCTTGGCCTGGGTAGTCAGTTTATTACTGTTGTTCTTTAAAACTGGGCCCACAGGCGAAGCCAGGGAAAGCCTTCCTTAATGCATGGTAAAGGAAAACTTTCTCTACTCACAACACTTCTGATACCCAATATGTGGGTTTTCCGCACCAAACAACTCTCCAATTTTCTGTGGACACCAACTGGGAGGAACTTGATCAGATATCAAAGGTGGGGGATGACTTTTTTTTTTTTAAGATTTTATTTATTTGACAGAGAGAGAGGGGGAACACAAGCAGGAGGAGTGGGAGAGGGAGAAGCAGGCTCCCCGCGGAGTGGGGAGCAATGCTAGGCTCGATCCCAGGACGCCAGGATCATGACCCAAGCTGAAGGCAGATGCTTAACGACTGAGCCACCCAGGCGCCCCAAAGGTGGGGGATGACTTAAAAGGATTCTTTGCTCCCACCGAACCCAGCAGGCTGAAGATAGGCTCAGGCCAAGGTGGAGGGCTAGTCGAGAAGAGGGCTCAGATTAGTGTGGTCAAGGAGAGGGTCTCTGTCACCTCTCTGTGCCTCAGTTTCTTGCTCGGAGAAATGGGGATAACATAAACCCCCAGAGGACTGCTGCCAGGCTCAAATGAGATACTGCATGAAAACACTCAGTGCATAGCCTTCTCGGTAAACGACAGCGACTTGCTGCTGCGTGTTGATTAGAAGTCAGATCAGGTGGCACTTCCAAGCGGCTACTTTGACAGCCTCAGAGGAGGTGATCAGGAAGAGGATCTGAACAGGTGGGCCGGAAATGCCTCTAGCGAGTGTGTGTGTGTGTGTGGGGGGGGGTTCTTCATCCAGCTAGGGGGAGCTGGCCAGGCGGAGATCAGGGAAGGAATGGAGTCACACGCCAGGGGGTCGGACCAAAGTGAGGACAAGAGGTTTACACCAGGTCCGAAAGTCTCACTTGGACCAGCCGCCCGCGTAAGAAATCGATGTCACCGCGCCTTAGGATGGCCGCACTCTTGAACCCGGCCTACTAGCTACCACTTCCGCATCTCCGCCCACTCCCCCCCCAGCAGCCAATCGCTGACGCTGCGGCGCATCCAGGTGCCGACCCAGCCAATCGCAGTTGAGGGTTAAAAAAAGTGAAGCTGAAGACCAATAGGAGCGCCGCTATTGCAACGAAAGGACCAATGGTTACGTGCGACGGGTCACAACGGCGGCCAATGAGTATGCCCATTTCAGGCGGCCAATGGGAGGCGGTGTCTCGGAGGCGATTTGGCGGTGGCTGCGGGTGACTGCGGGGCGGGGTCCGGGGTTCGAGCCAGAGTCCAGGGGGAAAGGGTGAGCCTGGAAACCCCGGGAGGTCCTCTGGAGGGCAGCGGCCGGCGGGGGGTGCGGTGGGAGTAGCGGCGGGAGGCTGTGCTTGGCAGGGGGGTGGGTAGAAACACCGATGCCTGGTGGGTGCCCATCGCGGCTCCTGCCCCAGCCAGCCAGGCTTTGTGGCGGGGGGGGGGGGTGGGGGGGGGAAGGATGCGGGCCTCCTGGGTGCAGACGTCACTCCTACCGCATCTGCCAAGCTGGCTCTGCACGCAGTGGGAATGAGGAAGAAGGAAATGGGCACCCCCCAGAACCCCATCCGTATTTTCTCCGATGTTAGCATAAAATAATAGCGAACATTTATTAAGTACGTACCGCACGCCAGGCTCTGTGCAGAGCGCTTCCCCTTCCTCATCTCACTGAATCCTCCCAACACCCCTTTGAGGGAGAGACTGCTGTATATGCCTATTTTCCAGACCAGGAAACAGGCTCAGAGAGGAGCTGATTCCTGAGGAATCTGACATTGTGCTATGACGACATGCTCTTCTTCCCATCACTGTTTATCTTAAAACTGGAGAACTTGGAGGCCTGAGCCCCGGGCCTGGCTCTTGAAAAGTCTGGCGGCTGGATGAGGGGAGAGTGGAAACAACCCCTCCTAGGCTCAGGGGAGTCAGCAGGGCCTGGGGTCACTCGTGGGGGTAGATGTGGGAGGCAGGAATCTTGGCCTGCAGGAGAAAGATGATGGGTTCGATGGAATCAATAATAATGATTTTATTTTTGTTTCTGTCATGTTTGTTATTTTTTCATGCCTGCATTAAGGGCTAGGTGCTGTGGGGATGTCACAGACTTCTTTTCGTGGCAATGCTCTCCGTGTCTTCGTTTTCTGATGGGGAAACTGAGGCCCAGTGTGGCTAAGTGACTTGCCTGAGTTGACACGGGGAAAGCCAAGATTCACTCCCTGGTCTGTCTGACCACACCTGCCTGCCTGGTGATTTGGGGAAGGTGGGTTCAAAGCAGGTTCTTATATTGGTGCAAGTTTGTCCAATAAAGAGGTTCAGTGTTGTTCATGACAAACCTAACAGGTGTGGACGTGTACCCTAACTCCATCAAACAGATGTAGAAACGGGCTCAGGAGGAGAATTGGATGCCTAAAGTTACACAATGAGGGGGTTCTAGAATCTTCCCCTCAGGCCTAACGTCTGGGGGCTGATGGCCTGTCTCTCTCTAGCCAAGCCAGCTGTCAAAAGCATGCCTCTGTGCCATTGGGGTGCCACCACCAGGGACAGCAAGCCTGATGGAGATGGAGCTCAGCCCATGGCCACCAAGGGAGGCCTGAAGGTCCTTCTGCACTGGGCTGGCCCTGGCGGCGGGGACCCCTGGGTCACCTTCAGCGAGGCCACACTGACTGCAGAGGAGGTCTGCATCCACATTGCACAAAAAGTCGGTGAGTCTGGGGCATTAGCCCTGTGGCAGTGGTGGAGGTGCTGACAGCAGCTGGGCCCATCCATCTGTCCGTCCGTCCGTCCATCCGTCTGTCTGCCCGTTCATTCAGCAGACATTGAGTGAGCAACTACAGTGTGCCAGACCCAAATCACTGCCTTTGTAGAGCTGATACTCCAATAGGAAAATGAGCAAGAAACGCAATGAATAAGAAAACCATGTGGGAGGGACGCCTGCGTAACTCAGTCGGTTAAGTGTCTACCTTCGTTCAGCTCAGGTCACGATCTTGGGGTCCTGAGATCAAGCCCCGCATCAGGCTCCCTGCTCAGCGGGGAGTCTGCTTCTCCCTCTCCCTCTCCCCACCCCAACTCGTGCTCATTCACTCGCTCGCTCTCTCTCAAATAAATAAGGTACTAAGAAAAAAAAAAAACTGGGGGCGCCTGGGTGGCTCAGTCGTTAAGCGTCTGCCTTCGGCTCAGGTCATGATCCCAGGGTCCTGGGATCGAGCCCCGCATTAGGCTCCCTGCTCAGCGGGAAGCCTGCTTCTCCCTCTCCCACTCCCCCTGCTTGTGTTCCCTCTCTCGCTCTCTCTCTCTCTGTCAAATAAATAAATAAAATTTTTTAAAAAAAATTAAAAATAAATTAAAAAAAAAACTGTGTGGGAGAGCAGAGGTAGATGATGGAGAAAAATTAAAAATTCAGGAGAGGAGCGCCTGGCTGCCTCGGTTGGCAGGGCATGTGACTCTTGACTCCCAAGTGAGGTGGGAGCCACAGAGGACTGTGAGCAAAGGAGGGACGTGACTGGACTCAGGCGTCACGGACGCTCTCTGGCTGCTATGCGGGGAACAGACTGTGGCGGGTGAGGGTGGGAGCCGGGACACCAGGGTGGCAGTGACCTCCAGGTAGGAGATAAGGGGGAGAGGTCAGCCAGGGCCAGATCTTATGGTGCCTTAAATGCCAGAGGGAGGAGTCCAGCATTTACACTTTCTCCTGAGAGCAGTAAGGAACTGTGGAATGGCTGAAAGAGCCCGTAGTAGAGGTACCAAAAGTTATCATTTCTTCTTCCAGAGGAGAAGAAGGTCTGTCCCACTAGACCTTGCTTATATTCCCCTTCCTCTGGGAAATCCTCTCAAACGCCCTTCCCCACAACTGGATGGGGGCCTCATGGTGGATTTCTACCACACCTCGTACTTTCCCGTTGGTGGCTGATCCTTCAAGAGCTCTGATGGGTGTGCTGGGTGATGTGAAACATGCCCAGCAGAAGAAACAGTATGTGTAAAGAGCCCAGACAGCCTGATATGTTTAAGGAAACAAAAGATCTTAAGAGTAACTGGAGTGTTGGTTTCAAGAATTTGAAAAGGGAAGTAGGAATTGAAAGTGGAGCATAATTGTCAGAGTCCAGGTCATAGTTATTATTTTTTTTAAGATTTATTTATTTTAGGGCACCTGGGTGGCTCAGTTGGTTAAGCGACTGCCTTCGGCTCAGGTCATGATCCCGGAGTCCCTGGATTGAGTCCCGCATCAGGCTCCCTGCTCGGCGGGGAGTCTGCTTCTCCCTCTGAGCCTCCCCCCTCTCATGTGCTCTCTCTCATTCTCTCTCTCACAAATAAATAAATAAAATCTTTAAAAAAAAAAAGATTTATTTATTTTAGTGAGGCAGGGGAGGGGCAGAAGGAGAGGGAGAGAGAGAGAATCCCAAGCAGACTCCCCGTTGAGCGCGAAGTCCGACTTAGGGCTCCGTCTTACAACCCTGAGATCATTACCTCATCCTAAATCAAGAGTCAGTTTAACCGACTGAGTCCCCCAGGCGCCCCCCAGGTCATGGTTATTCTGTGCTGAGGGGGTTGAGCTTTCTCATGGGGCAATGGGGAGCCATGGAAGGTTTAAGCCAGAGAGTGAAACAGTCAGATTGGTTCTTTAGGAAGTTGTCTTGCCAGGAGGCAGTCTCCTTCTGTGGGTGGCAATACACTTGGCCCCAGCAACTTTGGAAAGCCATTGGCATCATCCAACATTGTTGGAACATCCATTCCCTGAGGCCACACAGTTCCACTTCTAGATATTCATTGTTCAGATGCTCAGCTCATGTGTTCTAGGAGACACATATGAGAATGTTCGGAGCTGCTTCATGTATCTTAGTGAAAAGTGGGAGACCATCTCAAAGTACCCTCTATAGGAGAACACACAAATTGCAGTAGGTTGAATGCTGGAAAGCTATACAATCAGGAAAAAGGAAATTAAGCCAAAGTTACACACATCATTTGTGGAGTGTTTTGGTTTTTTTTTAAATATAATTTTTTTAAGTAATCTCTACACCCAACATGGGGCTTAAACTCATGACCCCAAGATCAAGAGTCACATGCTGTACCGACTGAGCTAGCCAGGCACCCCTCATGTATGAGGTTTTAAAACCTGTTGTAGGGGCGCTTGGGTGGGTCAGTCGTTAAACATCTGCCTTTGGCTCAGGTCACGATCCCAGGTCCTGGGATCGAGCCCCACATGGGGCTCCCTGCTCAGTGGGAAGCCTGCTTCTCCCTCTCCCATTCCCCCTGCTTGTGTTCCTGCTCTCGCTCTTTCTCTCTCTGTCAAATAAATAAAATCTTTAAAAATAAATAAATAAGGGGCGCCTGGGTGGCTCAGTCGTTAAGCGTCTGCCTTCGGCTCGGGTCCTGACCGAGCCCCGCATCAGGCTCCCCGCTCAGCGGGAAGCCTGCTTCTCCCTCTCCCACTCCCCCTGCTTGTGTTCCCTCTCTTGCTGTTTCTCTCTCTCTGTCAAATAAATAAATAAATAAATAAATAAATAAATCTTAAATAAATAAATAAAACCTGTTGTAACATGAAAAATTGTAGAAGGACACCTTTGTGTAATATTGCATTTAGAGTTTATAACATTTGAGACTAGGTCATAGAGGATATGGGAATGATAAACTGTAGTTCAGGAGTATGGTTAACTCTTTGTGGGAGGGGAAAAGAGGTGGATGTAGGCAGGGGCAAGTTTTATGTCTTGTGGCTGTACTTTGGTGATGATAAATTGTTCTGAACGGACTTAGATAACATTTTCAAGTGATGTGTATAAAAGGATGCCTTGGGTAGCCGGTGTGGGGAATGGCAGCAAGTCTGGAGGCTGGACTAGGGCTGGGCTTTGGATTTGAAGGATCCCAGAGATGGAGGATGCAGCAAGAGCAGGCCTTGGGACCCATCTGACATGGGTTGCGGGCAAAGTGGAGAAACAAGGACCAAGTCCTAGCTTAAAAAGCTGGGCAGACAAGAGGCAGGTCTGGGGACCAGGGATGAGGCCCCTTTAGAACAAGGCACGTCTAAGGGGCCTGTGATGTCCAGGGGGAGATAGCCAGGAGGTAGTTGAATATTCCTCCAGGGTTGGAGTTCAGAGACAGACCAGGCAACATGTCAGCAGTTTGTAGAGTTGGGCTGGTTGGTCTAGGGTAGGTTCTTGCTGAAGTTAAAAGCAGCCCCCCACATTTTCCTGGGTCAAGACAATGAAGGTTTACCTAAAATCTAATGCAGGTCAGGTGATTCACCTCTGTCTCGTAGCTTTGGCACAAGGGGTCTCTAACATCCCTGAGGCAGAGGAGATGGTAAGAGTTTATTTCCAGGCCTAGAAATCTGTGTGTCCCTTTCGCCAACATCCCATTGGCCAGAAACTGGTCCTGTGGCCCCATCCCAGCTGCAAAGGAGGATGGGAAATGTAGTCTGTGAAACCACAGCCTGGTCACCTTGTTGCATTGTCCTCTGTGGGCAGGAGGAGGCCCAGGGAGGGAAGGCCTGTGATGGCAAATAGCAGGTCTGGGCGTCCACAAGGCAGATGACAGCAGATGCTGCCTCCTGACCCTCTTTCTCTGTTCCTGACCCTCTGTTCCAGGCATCACTCCGTCCTGCCTCAATCTCTTTGCTCTGTTCGATGCCCAGGCTCAGGTCTGGCTGCCCCCAAACCACGTCTTGGAGATCTCCAGAGACATGAGCCTGACATTGTACTTCCGCATGAGGTGGGTGATGACCCCTTGGGAGCCTTGTCCCCTTTTGTTCTGTCCCCTTGCTCCCCTGCACCCCACCTTCCCGGAGCTGGTCTAAGTCCATGCTAAGCCCCAGCTGCGACCTCTCCATCCCGTCTTGCAGGTTTTATTTCCGGAACTGGCATGGCACGAATCCTCAGGAGCCGGCTATATACCGCTGTGGACCCCCAGGGCCCAAGTCTTCCTCAGAACAGGCAGAGCAGGGGATGCAACTGCTGGACCCAGCCTCCTTTGAGTACCTCTTTGAGCAGGTGTGTGTAGGGCTGGGGAAGTAGGACTATTTGTGAGGGACTTAAGGGTAGTTGAGGAGCCCCCCATCTCTCCCCAGTTCACTAAAGCTAATAGATTTCAACTCATGCCTTCTTGGATCCTTTGGCCACCTGAACCAAAGGGTCCTGAGACACGGGATTGCACGGGAAAAAGTGCTGTGATCAATTCGTGATGTCTGCCACAGGCCGAGAGTTGAACAGAGGAGGCATGCGTGCTGTGTATTTGACCTTTCCGGAAAACGGGTTCCCTCCCATGCCCAGGGTGGACAGAAGCTGGGGAGCGAACAGGTGCTCATGCCTCCCTTTCTGCCCAATCCCCCCCCAATCCCCAGGGCAAGCATGAGTTTGTGAATGACGTGGCATCACTATCGGAGCTCTCGAGCGAGGAGGAGATCCACCATTTTAAGAATGAGAGTCTGGGCATGGCCTTCCTGCATCTCTGCCACCTTGCTCTCTACCATGGCATCCCCCTGGGGAAGGTGGCCAAGAAGATCAGGTGTCTGGGAATGGGGCGGGCACGGGCGTCTGGGAGCCGCGAGAGACCTCGCAAACTGCCGTGTCTTCATTCAGCACTTATCTAGTACCTGCTTTATACCTGTCGTGTTAGCAGCACTAGTTGTGGGTGTTGGGGCCACAGTAGTAACAAGTCAGACAGCAGCCACTGTCCTCCTGGGCTCACATCTGGTGAAGGAGACAGGCAGTAAACAAAATACAGAAGTGAAAGGTCCAGTGCTTCCAACGGTGATAAATGCAGAGGCAGGCAATTAAGCAGGAAAGGAGGAAGAAGGAGAGCGTCAGAGAGGGGGGGGGTGTACAGTTTCAACTTGGGTGGTCCGGGACTTCCTCACTGAGAACGTAGCGTTCAAATTCAAAGGTGTGAAGGAAGTGAAGGCGGGAGGCTTGCGAGTGTCTGGGAGAAGAGCATTCTAAACAGACGGCACAGGCCGTGCAAAGACCCTGAGGCCTGCCTGATACGTTGGAGGATGTGTGGCTGGAGCAGAGTGAGCCTGGAGAATTCCTTAGGATTCTGGGGAAGGACAGACACAGGAGTGTGGGGAGCTGGGAGCCAGCTGTGGGCTCCGCCATTGCCGTGAGGGCCCGGGTAATCAGGGTACACTGCCTGGAGGAGGTAGTGGGAGATGCGGATCTTTGAGGACCAGCAGTCCTTCTTAAAGCATGCATCTTTCCGTCCCTGTTGCGTTATCACTCTGGAAGACTCGGGCCGGGACAGCGAAGTCCAGGGTGCTGGCAAGCCCAGAGGAAGTACCCTCTCTAGCCTGGATGGCAGAAAACGCTTCCCGGGGGAGGTGACATTTCTGCTAAGACCTGAAGGTTGAGTCAGCTTTATCCCGGTGTGGAATACATTGGCAAAGCATTCTAGGCAGAAGGAAAAGCATATACAAAGGCCCAGAGGCAGTAGGCAGCAAAGGCCTGTTTCTTGGGGATCTGAGCTTGGAATACGAGGGCCCGAGAGCAGGAGTCCACGAGGCTCTAGTCAGGCGGCCTTTCTCCCAAGGGCCGTTGGGAGCCCTAGGAAGCCTGGAAGTGGGGACAGGAGGCAGCTAAAACCTCGAGCTTTAGGATCCCTCTGGTCAAGGGGTGGGGGAGAGGGACGCGGAGAAATCTGTTACGTAAGGGAGCTCTACCGGTTTGGGTGCCGGGCAGGCAGTGAGGGAAGGCGTGAGGGGGTGGGGCTTTGGGAGGAGCAGAGGGAGATTATCTGTTGATAATCATAACTCCGGTGATAAAGCAATATGACTTCCCCAACAGTGACAGCCCCTGACGGTCACATCTGCCTTAGGATGTGCCAGTCAGCCGCCCTAATTGTCTCAGCCTGGAGCTGGGCCCTGTCTGACCCCACCTTACGGAAGAGAAGACAGAGCCCTTTAGGGCCTAAGGAAGTTGTCCAAGAGCTGGGATTTTAGCCCCCTCGTCTCCTCCGGAATTCTGACCCCTCCCAGCCTCCCTGCGCCGGCCCTTCCTTGTGTTCTTGTCCGCCCTGCATGACAGCCTGCCCATTTTCTAGACGAGGCAGCTGAGGTTCAGAGAGGCTAAGCCACTTGCCCAATGGCACCCAGCTAGGCCTGCAGCCCCGGGCTCCTGACCAGCCCTTCCTGGTTGCCCCCCCAGCTTCAAGGACTGCATCCCACGCTCCTTCCGGCTGCAGATCCAGCAGCACAACGCGCTCACGCGGCTGCGCCTGCGGAACATCTTCCGCAGGTTCGTGCGGGCCTTCCAGCCAGGCCACGTGTCGCAGCAGGTCATCATGGTCAAATACCTGGCCATGCTCGAGCTGCTGGCACCCCGCTTCGGCACCGAGTGCCTGCCCGTGTGCCACCTGGAGCTGCTGGCCCAGGCCGTCGGGGAGCCCTACTACATCCAGGACGGCGGGCAGGCTCCCCCAGAGCCTGGGCCGGAGTTGGCCACTGGGCCCCCCACTCATGAGGTGCTGGTGACGGGCACGGGTGGCATCCAGTGGCGGCCGATACAGGCAGAGGTGAGCAGAGTGCCTCCTCCATCTAGCGGTCCAGGTCAGGCTGGGGCTGGGGCTCCTGCTCAGCTTTGGCCTTGGCCTCCGAGGGGGACTGCCGTGAGCCTTTTCCCCACGTGGCTCTGGGCTATGTCTGTCTGTCCCCTGGGGTGGTTTTTTGGGGAGTGTCCTCTGTCTCTACCCCCTGGGGACCTAATTTCTGGGGTCTGCACCTCTGAGGAGTCCCTGTCTGGTATCTGGGGGTGCGAGGGCCTGGCTCTTCCTGTCTTCCTCCCTGAGGTTCTGGCTTCTGGCATGTGGATCTCTTGGGGGAGGGTCCCCATCCCATCTGTGACACAGACTCGAGTGGGGATGCCTGAGGAGCATCCCCAGTCCCTCCAGCTCTGGCCTCCCCCCAGGGAGAATGTGTGGGAGACTAAACGGGCATAGCCCTGCTTCATCCACCTGCCCCACGTGCTGGGTTTCCAGGGTCCCAGAGGCGACGGCAGCAGCAGGAATCCCCGTGCTGGCCCATTTGGGAAGAAAACCAAGGCCCCGGAGGTGGGCGGTCAGCCCGCGGACAGGCCTCAGGAAGCGCCCTGGGCCTACTTCTGTGACTTCCAGGATATCACGCACGTGGTGCTGAAGGAATGCCACGTCAGCATCCGCTGTCAGGACAACAAGAGCCTGGTGGGGCCTGGGGGTGGGGGCCTGGCAGGGGGTGGGGGCGCCTCTGGCCTGCGAGGCCTGCCTGATGTCCATCCGTCCGTACCCACCCCACCCCCCACCGCCCACCCTTGGCCTGCAGGAGCTGACCCTGCCTTCCCGGGCCATGGCCCTGTCCTTGGTGTCGCTGGTGGACGGCTATTTCCGCCTGACCGCCGACTCGAGCCACTACCTGTGCCACGAGGTGGCTCCACCACGGCTAGTGATGAGCATCCGGGACGGTATCCACGGACCTCTGCTGTGAGTGCTGGGGATGGGCACGCGGGTGACGGGGGGGCGAGGTGGCGGCCGCCAGCTAGACTGTCAGCTCTAGGCATGGGGAGGCGTGAATGTGGTGTGTGCGCCTGTTTATGTGTATTCACGTCTTGGTGCACATTCATGTTAGTGCGTGTGTGTTCGCGTGTGCACGTGTGGGAGTGCGCGCACTCGCGTGTGCATGCATGCAGATGTGCACGCCAGGGGTGTAGGGGGAGAGAGGGCGCCCGCGGTGGTGTGGACACGTGTCGTGACGGTACCGGGGTTTGGGACTGTCACTGTGCACTTCTGCACGTTTAGCAGCCCGCCTGGCGCGTGGCTGTGCTTTATGACTGCGAATAAAATCGTCGTTGCCTGTCGTCGCGGGTGATGGGATGGGTGGTTTTTGTGGAGCTATGAGTTGCACAGACTCATGTCCGCGTGAGCGTTCACATCCCTGCGGGTGTGTGTCTGTCCCGGTCACTGGAGGTCCCTGCCTGTGCGGTTCCGTCCGGACACGTGGGGTGGAGAATGTGCGGTGTCTGGGCTTCAGGGTCTCCTCAGACATGCGTGTGGCCGTCCTGCATGCTGCTGGGTCAGAGGGTGTGACTCTGAGCTTATGTGGTCATCATACCTGTGCCTGGCTGTCCCCCATCCTACCTGTGACAGCGGGACTAGCCGTTGAGGTGTCTTGAGAGGTCTGACCCCTAGGAGCCTAGTCTCTACGCCAGAGGAGGGTGGAGTAGCCATTCTGTCTCTCGAGGGCCAAGGTGGTGCCAGGTCACCGCCCGGTGTGCGCCCCCCGGTGGGGGTCTGTGGGCCCCATCCGCGGGTGTCCTTGTCTGTTGGGGTGGCTATGACAGTACCGTTGAGTGGGTGATGCAAAAACAGTGGACCCCACAGGGCACCTGGGTGGCTCAGTCGTTAAGCGTCTGCCTTCAGCTCAGGTCATGATCCCGGGTTCCTGGGATCAAGTCCCACATCGGGCTCCCTGCTCCGCGGGAAGCCTGCTTCTCCCTCTCCCACTCCCCCTGCTTGTGTTCCCTCTCTCGCTGTGTGTCTCTCTCTCTGTCAAATAAAAAAAACAAAACAAAAAAACAGCGGACCTCGATTTCTCACGGTTCTGGAGGCTGGAAGTCCTAAGTTCAAGGTGCAGGCAGGTCCAGTGTTTGGTGGAGAGCCCCCCGCCCTGGTCCACAGACGGCCAGCTTCCGGCTGGGTCCTCACGTGGGGCGAGGGGCAAGGGAGCTCTCTGCAGTCCTTTTTGTAAAAGGGCACGAATCCTATCCGTGGGCTCTTCACCCTCTCCGCCTACTCAGCCCCTGGAGGCCCCACTTCCTCGCTCCATCACGTCGGGGGGGCGGGTTTCGGCACGGGGGCTCTGGGGAGACACGGGCGTTCGGTGGACAGGAGCGTGTGAGCCCCCGCGTGTGTGGGTGTCTGGGCCCGGGTGGTGGCGTCACGTGTCGGGCCTGTTTGTGCTCATGACGGTTGTCACCTCTGGGCCTGGGATGTCGAGGCCCCTATGCCACCCTGTCACAGTGGGTGTGTCTGTGGTGGTTGTGGTGGTTGGGGCCTCTGCCCCCCACTCGTAAGATGCCCTCATACACATTGGTCCTCGTGCCTTGGCCCAAGTGGGACAGCTGGAGGAACAGGGCAGAGAGCATCTCCATGACGGGAGATGTGCGGCGCGTGTGTGACAGACTGCCCACCGTGTGGCAGAGTGGCTGGCTGGGCGTGTGTCCATCCGGTATCGGATCGCTGTCCCCTGTCTCTGTGCGTTACCGGTCGGTGGCGCTGCCTGACCATGGCCCCGCGCGCGTGCCTGTCCTGGTGCCTCTTTCATCCCGGGAGTTGTCCTGTGCGTGACAGCGTCACACTGGTGTGTGTATGTGCTCAGACTCTGCGTCACCACCTAAGTGCCCATGTCTGACATTTGTCCCAGCTGGGAGTGCCCCCCTACGGGCAGGTTCTGTGTGCCCCTGCTGCCAGGCGGGGGGCCCGCAGTACCCCCCCATTCCCTGACAGTGGCCCCCTTGTCCCCTGCAGGGAGCCGTTTGTGCTGGCCAAGCTGCGGCCTGAGGATGGCCTCTACCTCATCCATTGGAGCACCAGCCGCCTCAACCGCCTCATCCTCACGGTGGCCCAGCGTGAGCAGGTGGGCCTGGGGCGGGGGTCCTGGGCCGGGGCTGGGCGCGCTCCCTGCCTGGACCCCTGCTCACCGCCCCCCGCCCCGCTCCCCACCGCAGGCCCCGGGCACACAGCACGTGCACCTGCGTAAATTCCCCATTGAGCTGCAGGCCGGGGGCTTCACGCTGGAGGGTTGGGACCGGTCCTTCCCCAGCGTGTGGGAGCTGCGGGCTGCCCTCCAGGGTTGCTCCCTGCGGGCTGGTGATGACTGTTTCTCCCTGCACCACTGCTGCCTGCCTCGGCCGGGAGGTACGATGTGGGGGGCCCTAGGGTGGGGTGGGGGTGGCATCTCAGGCCACCCTTGGTGATGCCACCTCAACCCCCCAGAGATCTCCAACCTCATCATCATGCGGGGGTCTCGGGCCAGCACTGGTCCGCCCAACCTCAGCCAGCTCAGCTTCCACCGGATCTGCCAGGATGACATCACCCAGGTACGTGTGGTCAGAGCTCTCTGGGGCCCGGGGGGCACTGGGGAGGGCAGCCCCGAGTGCCCGTCATGGAGATGCTCTCTGCCCTGTTCCTCCAGCTGTCCCACTTGGGCCAAGGCACGAGGACCAATGTGTATGAGGGCATCTTACGAGTGGGGGGCAGAGGCCCCAAGGAGGGCACGGCCGATGGTGAGGACCCCCCTACGCCCGGTGGGGACTGTGGGCAAGAGCTCCGAGTGGTACTCAAGGTGCTGGACCCCAGTCACCACAACATCGCCCTGGTGAGTGAGCACAGCCGGGGGGGGGGGGGGGGGCGGGCAGGGGGAGGGCTGCAGGGGTCAGCGTCTGCGGCTGCCTGACCTGCCCCGTCCCCCCAGGCCTTCTACGAGACAGCCAGCCTCATGAGCCAGGTCTCCCACGTGCACCTGGCCTTTGTACACGGCATCTGCGTGCACGGCTCTGAGAGTGAGTGAGCCCCGGCGCGCCCACTCTCAGCCCCGCTCACACCCGCCCCCGTGTGCTGGCCGTGCCCCGCTTGTGCCCACTCCCTGGGTTGGACTCCGACCCTCAGCCTGTGTCTTCCTCACCCCTGACTCCATGCTCCACCTTGCCCTATACCATGATCCCTGACTACACACCTCAATCTGTGACTGCTTGACCTTCGATCTGTACCCCAACCGCTGACTATATTCCAACACTCCCCGACTCCACCTTGACTCTTACCTTATCTCAGTGCTGGCTACACCCACACCCTGACACCTGGCTATATCCCTAAGCTCCGTCGCCACCTAACACCTCTACCACCCAGCCTCTATTTACCCTTTGACCCCACCGGCACTGTGGGACCCCATGCGGACGCCAGCACTGTTGGGCACCCCAGTCCTCCCAGACCTCAGCCCCTGCTCTGCCCCCACCCCTACGCTTACTCTGCATGTACCTCAAAACTCCTTGTCCAGCTAGTAGCCCCCAGATCCTCAGCCCCATGTGTCTGTCTCTCTTGCTTCCCCTCCAACACTGGTCGACACCCCATGAGCACCCCAAGCCTGTGGGGTCCTCTCATCACTCATGCCCCAGCCTCAAGCTCCGCACCTCCACTTGTCTGCACCCGCCCCCAGTTCCCCAGTCCCGTCCTCAGCTCTGTCACTTAACGTGTCAGCTTTGCCCAGCTCCCCCTCCTAGACTCAGATGTCAGCATTCACCTCTTCCTCACCCTGCACCCACATTGCCTACCTCCCTCCTGCATCTCCCCTCACCCCCGAGTCGCTTGCAAGCCGCTCCCCGCATCTCTGCCCCAGCGCCCTCCCCACCCACCGTCCCAGCCCCCATGTCCTGACCCCCGAGTCCTGGAGCGGGGAGGCGGGTGGGCAGCCTCCGCAGCGGCCGGGCCTTTGCAGACATCATGGTAACAGAGTACGTGGAGCACGGGCCCCTGGACGTGTGGCTGCGGCGGGAGAAGGGCCACGTGCCTGTGGCCTGGAAGGTGGCCGTGGCCCAGCAGCTGGCCAGCGCCCTCAGCTACCTGGTGCGTGGCCTGTGGGTGGGGCCGGGATCGATGGGGGGTGGCCACGGTGGCCTCAGCATCGGGTGTGGGGGCCTCAACACATGACTGCATCTACACACTGGCCCTGGGGGATCTTTCCACGAACCTCTTCTGCTCACACACCCCTGTGGCTCTCATCTCCCCCAACAGAAGAACACCTCACTGCTCTATGTCCCGTGGGGCCTGACCTCAGCCCCTCTGTCGCTCCCTCTTGCCATTCGTCCCAGCTCCTCCTGGTCCCCAGTGACCCCAGTTTCCAGAGCACCTCTGGGTGCCTGGCTCTGTCCTAAGCCCTGAGGATGCACTAGAGAACAAAACAAAAGGTCTCTGTCGCTAGGGAGTGGGTATTTTAGTTGGGAGGGGCAAACAAATAATGATTAACTACTCTACATAGTATTTTAGAAAGTAGTGACAATTGTGGGAGAAAAGCGGGGGTGGGGACAAGCAGTTGCTACAGTCCAGGGAAGAGGTGAAGTTTTAAATAGATGGGTGGGGGACGGCCCCACTAAGGTGACCCGAAGGTGAGGGAGGAGCCGTGCGGGCATCTGGGGAAGTGCATTCCAGGCAGAGGGAATAGCCAGTGCAAAGGCCCTGGGGCAGGAGCTCGCCTGGCGTGGTTGGAGGACAGCAGTTGGACCCGACCACGAGCTTTGGCCACCAGCTCCGGGAGGAATGCTGACATCTGGGGTGCCCAACAGTGCTGGAGGAGGAGGAAGGACCTCCTGGGTACCCAGTGCTGCCCCGTCGCAATGCCGGTGTATTTGGATCCCCATGATTGTTTTTGCTTTGTTTTGTTTCTTGTTTGACCATGATTATTTTTTTCACGTGGGCCGTCCCTGTGGAGACCACGTGGGATGGGAGTGGGGCCAGCATCTACAGCGCCCCCCCGTGGTCACGCCCCCTTTCCACCCCACCACAGGAAGACAAGAGCCTGGTTCATGGTAATGTGTGTGGCCGGAACATCCTGCTGGCGAGGCTGGGACTGGCAGAGGGCACCAGCCCCTTCATCAAGCTGAGCGACCCTGGTGTGGGCCTGGGCGCCCTTTCTAGGGAGGGTGAGGACCCGGGCAGGGCTGGGTACAGGGACAGGCTTCCCTCCCACTCTTTTCACCCTCGCTGACCTCTGACCCTGGCCCCCAGAGCGGGTGGAGCGGATCCCCTGGACAGCCCCCGAGTGCCTATCTGGCGGAGCCAACAGCCTAACCACTGCAGCCGATAAATGGGGCTTTGGTGCCACCCTCCTGGAGATCTGCTTTGACGGGGAGGCCCCTCTGCAGGGCCGTGGCCCTTCCGAGGTATGTCCAGGGCATCTCTGGGCCCTTCCTACAGAGGGGATTGGTACCTCCAAGGAGTCTAGAGGGCACATTCAGGGTCCTGAGCTGCCTCCCCTCTGGCCGTGTGGCCTCACGTATCTAGATGGCCTCATCTCTCTGGGGCTCCATCTGGTTATCTGTCAGTTGGGGTTAACAGTCTCTACCCCCTTAGGTTGTTGTGACACACAGCAAGTAAGTGACATGGTTCGGTTTTAAGCAGAGCCATCCGGGCCGTCATGGGAGAAGCCACAGGCTGTGGGGGTGAGGGAGGACCAGAGGACTCCCCTGAACAAGCTGAGGGGTCCGGTGAGGCTTCCCAGAGAAGGTTATAATCTAAGTACAGAAGTGTTGCGGTGACCCAGGCTAGGAAGTGCAGCCTAGCAGAGGTCACGGCGTGTACAAAGGCCCTGAGGCCTCAGATTGTGGTTGGAGCTTCCAGGAGGCAGAGAGAGGAGGAGCCAGGGCAGGAAGGGCCTAGTGTGAGCTGCTCTCGAACACAGCAGAGTCAGCTGGACTTGGGATCGAGCCCCGGCTCTGCAGTGGTGGCCAAGTCCGCTTCCCTCTGCCAAGCTTCGGTCGCGTCATCAGTAAAATGGGAGTGACCAGAACAAGCACCTAGCCTGCTCTGGGAGCTTGACTGTCTTTTGGAGAAGGGGACTGGCGGTGGGCGGTGGGCACTGACTGCTGTGGGTCTCCTTCCCGGCAGAAAGAGTACTTCTACCAGAAGCAGCTCCGGCTTCCTCAGCCCTCCTGCCCGGAGCTGGCCACACTCACCAGCCAGTGCCTGACCTATGAACCAGCTCAGCGGCCCTCCTTCCGCACCATCCTGCGTGACCTCACTCAGCTGCAGCCCCAAAGTGAGCCCCACCGCATTGCCCGGACTCCTGCTTATGCCCGCCCAGCGCCCCTGAGGTTTCTGCCCAGTGACTCATATCACGTGTGACAGCATCTTACGGGCGTGCAGATACCTGTGCTGGGACAGGTGTCCATTAGGATGCAGCCACTTCTGCATTTTGGACTTGATATAGAATTTCCCAGCCGTTGCAAAAAAAAAGTTTCCCTATATTTGAGATCAGATGCTGGGGGAGCGATGGCCCCCTCTCTGTGCCCCCAAGTGTGGGCCTGCTGGGGAGGAGGCCGGGGTTCAGTGACATCCACTGTGGCTCTTCTAGATCTTGCTGACGTCTTGGCTGTGAACCCCGACTCGCCTACGTCAGACCCCACCATTTTCCACAAGCGCTATTTGAAAAAGATCCGGGATCTGGGCGAGGTGAGGGTCCTGGGGGCTGGGGCAGGCCTGAAGTTAATTGTGGAAATATGGGTGGGGGGCCTGGCCTAGAAGACCTTCGGCCTCAAGGGAGGCTCTGACGCTTGGAAAAGGAGTCCTTGCCCCCAAGGAGACCCACTAACACGGAGTAGGTGGGGCCTAGGATTTTCCGATCGGACCCAGCTGGGGGTGGGGCCTGCGGAGCCGGGGTAGGGCCGACGCGCCTGCGTGTCCCCGGGGCCAGGGTCATTTCGGCAAGGTCTGCCTGTATTGCTACGACCCCACGAATGACGGCACTGGCGAGATGGTGGCCGTGAAGGCCCTCAAGGCGGACTGCGGCCCCCAGCTCCGCACCGGCTGGAGGCGGGAGATCGACATCCTGCGCACGCTCTACCACAAGCACATCGTCAAGTACAAGGGCTGCTGCGAGGACCCAGGTGGGTGGGACCCGCAGGGCCTACGGCCAGTTAGAGCTTCCGGCTGGAGCCTCGGGCCGGGGGACGCGCTAGGGCGGCTGCGGCCGGGGCTGCCCCCTTCCCGCCTGGGCCCCTTTGCTGGGGCACCTGGGGATGCGTTTTAGGGTGGGCTGGCCCGCCTGAGGGCTGGGCCTGCTGTGGGCGACGCAGGGCCCCACCTTGGGGAGGGGGGCAGGCCATGGGGCTCAGAACGGGCGGCCCCCAGCCCCTGTGTCCATCGCCCGCGTGGGCCACCCGTCTCCCGCATCAGGCGAGAAGTCGGTGCAGCTGGTCATGGAGTACGTGCCCCTGGGCAGCCTGCGGGACTACCTGCCCCGGCACAGCGTGGGCCTGGTGCAGCTGCTTCTCTTCGCCCAGCAGATCTGTGAGGTGGGCCCCCCGGCCCCTGTTCCTTGCGCCCGGCCCCCTCCTCCTCAGCCTGGCCTGATGGCCCCATACCATCTGCTCACCAGTCCCCGCTCCTGGGCCGGCTCCCCAGCCCACCCAGTTTCCAGCAGCCCAGTCCCTCGCGGTTCTCGCACCCCTGCTGCCAGCCCCGCTCCCTTCTGCTGCTCCCAGCTGCCACCCTGCCCACGCCTGCCTGGTCCCCGCAATCCTGACCTGAGCCCCCACTCCCCCACCCCCTTCCAGTCCTGGCCGGCGCTCCTCAGGCTCTGCCCCACCCCACTGAGCCTGACTCGCCCTTCCCCCAGGGCATGGCCTACCTTCACGCACAGCACTATGTGCACCGAGACCTGGCTGCCCGCAACGTGCTCCTGGACAACGACAGGCTGGTCAAAATCGGGGACTTTGGCCTAGCCAAGGCTGTGCCTGAAGGCCATGACTACTACCGCGTGCGCGAAGATGGGGACAGCCCCGTATTCTGGTGACCAGACAGGACCCGGCTGGAGTGGGGTGTCAGGGTCACCTGGAGCAGACAGGGTGAAGGGGATAGATGCTGGGGTCTCAGATGACAGGGCCTGGTCCCAGGGAAACTGCCCCCCCCCCCCCCCCCAAGGATGGGGCCCTGACTGGGACCAGAGAGCCCCTAAGCTCCAGGTAAGGACTCCCAGCTGGTCTGGCCCAAGGCCTGAGTGCCCCATCCCCCCAGGTATGCCCCAGAGTGCCTGAAGGAGTGTAAGTTCTACTATGCATCCGACGTCTGGTCCTTCGGGGTCACCATGTATGAGCTGCTGACCTACTGTGACTCCAACCAGAGCCCCCCATCGGTGAGAGCCAGGCCTTCAGCCCCACCCCAAACCAGAGGCGCTAGAAAGGCATGCCTTGGATTCCCAGCTGTCCCACTGTAGGAGTGCTTAACCCACCTGGGCCTCACAGTGCCATCGCGATAGAAACCCACTCAACTAGAAGCAGCTCATTCAACTGCTTGCAGCCGGGGAGGCGCAGCTTGACTTAGATGCTCAGCGGTCCTCAGGAGACCCGTTTTTCTCCATCTCCGCTCAGCTGCTCTCTGTGGTAGCGGCTCAGGCAGGCCCCCGCCCCCGGGCCCCAAGCCCCTCAGGCGCGCAGCCTCAGGCCTGGGCTGGGGGAGGCAGTAAGGCTAGGCTAGGAGTTTGTTTATTTTTAAAGATTTTATTTATGTGCTCGCTTTGGCAGCACATATACTAAAATTGGAAAGATTTTTTTTTTTAAAGATTTATTTATTTATTTGAGAGAGCGAGAATGAGAGAGTACATGAGAGGGGGGAGGGTTAGAGGGAGAAGCAGACTCCCTGCCGAGCAGGGAGCCCGATGCGGGACTCGATCCAGGGACTCCAGGATCATGACCTGAGCCGAAGGCAGTCGCTTAACCAGCTGAGCCACCCAGGCGCCCCTAAAAGTGGAAAGATTTTATTTATTCATTTGACAGAGACAGAGCGACAGAGGGAACACAAGCAGGGGGAGTGGGAGAGGGAGAAGCAGGCTTCCCGCAGAGCAGGGAGCCCGATGTGGGGCTCGATCCCAGGACCCTGGGATCCTGACCTGAGCCGAAGGCAGACACCCAACGACTGAGCCACCCAGGCGCCCCTAGACTAGGAGTTTATTCCCAAAGCAAATCAGAGTGCCATTGTAAGAGACGGGGGAGAAAAGATGCCGGACAGATGGAAACAGTTTGCCGAGAGACTTAATAGCAAACCCCGACTTCAGACTTACTCTATGAGTATTAGTTACCTAACTTACACAATAGCCCAGTGGTAGATGTGACCACCCCATTTTACAGGTGAGTAAACCGAGGCCCAGAGAGATGAGGTCATACATCTAAAGTTACGCACCAAGAACTGGCAGAGGCGGGACGGGCACCCCTGTACCTGCAGGCTTCTGACCTCTACCTAGGGAGACCCGCCTCCTGAAAAGAGCTGGTCTTGTTTTCGTGCAGAAATTCATCGAGCTCATAGGCCTCACCCAGGGGCAGATGACGGTGCTGAGGCTCACTGAACTGCTGGAACGAGGGGAGAGGCTGCCCCGGCCAGAGAGATGTCCTTGTGAGGTGAGACCCGCCCCCGGCCCTTTTCACCTCCCGCCATCGGACTGCAGAGAGAGCAGCCCCACAGTCCCACTTTTTTCCTGCCCAGATCTATCTCCTCATGAAGAACTGCTGGGAGGCAGACGCTTCATTCCGCCCCACCTTCCAGAACCTCATACCCATTCTCAAGACAGTCCAGGAGAAATACCAAGGCCAGGCCGCCTCAGTGTTCAGTGTGTGCTGAAGCCTACCGGTGGCTCTGGGGGGGCACTGGAGCAGGCACCCACCCAGAGGGCCTCGCCGCCCCCAGAGGGACCCGACAGGGAGAGGTCGGCCTTACCATTCCCCGTGCCTTATTCCTGCCTGGAGATCCCACCTCTGTGAATTGACTTTCCTTCTGTCTTACTCCCTTTGGGTTGCTGTAACAATCCCACAGATGGAGTGGCTTATAAACAGAAATTTATTTCTCGCAGTTCAGGAGGCTGGGAAGTCCAAGATCAAGGCTCCAGCGTAGTCATGTTTTGCTGAAGGCCCTCTTCTTGGTTCGTAGCCCACACCTTCTGGCTGTGTCCTCACAGGGCTGGGGGGACTCGGGATCTCTCTGGAGTCCCTTTTATAAGGACGCTGAAGAAGGCTCCACCCTCATGACCTAGCACCTGCCAAAGGCCCACCTCCTAATACCATCACATCGGGCATTGGGATTTCAATGGGAGAATTTTGAGGGGATGCAACCCTTCAAACTGTCATCCCTTCCATGGTTATGAGCCTGGCACAGGCCCGTGAGGGACCCAGGACAAGCAAGGACCTAATCAGGCCCTTGAATCCGATCTTTCTGCCTCCCCCTCAGCTCCCAGCCTTAGTTAACACCCACCATTTCCACCAGCTGGTAATAAACTCGTCTTTTCTCTGCCGGAGGCTGTGATCCTTGGGCCCTTCTTCAGCAAGTGTTTGCTCTCCTGGGGACTGCAGCTAAAGCAAGATACTGCAGAAGAAGCCAGACTAAACTCTCCAACCTTTGCTCACCTCCAAATCACCAGCTAGCAGGCCAGTACCTGGAGCACAGAAGGCTCCCAGTAACTACTTGCTACAGAGACCAACAAAGGATGGAGGCCTTGGAGGGGCTCTACCCCACGTAGATAAGCCTGCCAGGTTCACCCTTTCCTGCCTGTGTGACTTCAGGCAAATGGCTCTCCCTCTCTGGACCTTCGTTCTCAACTCTGAGCTGGGCGTGGTCACGCGTGCTACCTCAGAGGACTAATGTAAATAGCTAATGAGGTTCTTTATGTCAGAGGCTTAGCAGAGAGACATGGAAACAATGTACTCAATAAACATTTGATACTGTTGTTAATCCGGTGTTTGCCAAAGTGTTTATTTTTTTACAGGAAATGATTTATTTTTGCTTTTTTTTTTTTCCTAAAGATTTATGTATTTGAGAGAGAGCGAGCACGAGCGGGAGGGGCAGAGGGAGAGGAAGAGAGAGTCTCAAGCAGACTCCCCATGTGTGGAGCCCAGCACAGGGCTTGATCTCACGATCCTGAGATCAGGACCCTGAGATCACGACTTGAGCTGAAACCAAGAGTCCAACGCTTAACCCGCTGCACCACCCAAGCGACCTTGCCAGGGTGTTTCTACTGAATAGCTGTACTTGAGACAGGATATGTGTCAGCCACATTGTGAAAGGCACTGAAATATTTTTCTTTCTCATTGGATTTCTCAAGACCTTGTGCGTTGCAGCTCCCCTTATCCAACTAATTCCATACTAATGTATTGATGTTTGCTTTTTATATAACAGTTTTCATATTAAATATGCATTATAGTTATAAATTGGAGGGGGGGTAGGTAGTATTGACCTAAGCCGTGAAATGTCTCTATTAGCCAGGACTGTCATCTTGAAGGCAGCTAATGTCATCTGGTTTCCTGTTTTTGCTTCCAGAGACACTTCATCCAGATACAAGGAAATCTGTACACATACTATGCTTTCTCATCTTTTGCAAAAATAGTAGCATGTGGAGTGCCTGGCTGGCTCAGTAGGTGGACCATGTGACTCTTGATCTTGGGGGAACCTCCTTAAAAAACATTTTTTTTTTTTAGAGTTTTTTTTTTTTTAAGATTTTATTTATTTATTTGACAGAGACACAGCGAGAGAGGGAACACAAACAGGGGGAGTGGAAGAGGAAGAAGCGGGCCTCCTGCCGAGCGGGGAGCCCGATGCGGGCCTCGATCCCAGGATCCTAGGATCATGACCTGAGCTGAAGGCAGAAGCTTAACCGACTGAGCCACCCAGGTACCCCCCAATTTTTTTTTTTAGATTTTATTTATTTATTTGAGGGGTGCCTGGGTGGCTCAGTCATTGGGCGTCTGCCTTGGGCTCGGGTCGTGATCTCAGGGTCCTGGGATCGAGCCCCGCATCGGGCTCCCTGCTCTGCGGGAAGCCTGCTCTCCCCCTCCCCCTGCTTGTGTTCCCTCTCTCGCTGTGTCTCTCTCTGTCAAAATAAATAAATAAAGTCTTTAAAAAAAAGGGGGGGGGGCGCCTGGGTGGCTCAGTTGGTTAAGCGGCTGCTTTCAGCTCAGGTCATGATCCCAGAGTCCTGGGATCAGGCCCCGCGTCGGGCTCCCTGCTCAGTGGAGAGCCTGCTTCTCCCTCTCCCTCTGCCTGCCTCTCTGCCTACCTGTGCTCTCTCTCGGTCAAATAAATAAATAAAATCTTAAAAAAAAAAAAGATTTTACTTATTTATTTGACCGAGAGAGAGCCCAAGAGGGGGTAGGGTCAGAGGGAGAAGCAGACTCCCTGCTGAGCAGGGAGCCCGACGTGGGACTCGATCCCGGGACTCCAGGATCATGACCTGAGCCAAAGGCAGCCACCCAACCAACTGAACCACCCAGGTGCCCCCCACATTTTTTTTTTAATAGTACCGTGTACTACTCTACAGAACTCTTTTTTTCCTCACCCGATAGGTCTTTGAGACGGTCCCACATAACCAGTCCTACAGTATTTCCTTGTTCTAGTTTATGGTTGTGTTGTAGCCCATCATGGAAATGGAAGCATTTTTCCCTTCTGGGGGTCATTGATCATTTCTAATCCTTTGCCATGTTCACGATGCTGCTACAGTGAGTAACCACATGCGACATCATTTTACCCAGGTTCAAGGCTATCTGTAACAGATTCTCAATGGGAACAGCTACTTGCAGGATCAAGCCTGGTAATTGGCCACCTGGTAAAAGACATCGCCACTAGAATATATTTTGGTATTTGATAGGGCAGCCTCTTACCAAAATTATTTTTTTATTTTTATTTTTTTTATTATTATTATTTTTTTAAAGATTTATTTATTTATTTGAGAGAGCGAGAATGAGAGAGAGAGAGAGTACATGAGAGGGGGGAGGGTTAGAGGGAGAAGCAGACTCCCCGCCGAGCAGGGAGCCCGACGCGGGACTCGATCCCGGGACTCCAGGATCATGACCTGAGCCGAAGGCAGTCGCTTAACCAACTGAGCCACCCAGGCGCCCCGACCAAAATTATTTTTTTAGTTTATTCTTGGGGCGCCTGGGTGGCTCAGTCGGTTAAGCATCCAACTCTTGGTTTCGGCTGGGGTCATGATCTAATGGGTGGTGGGATTGGGCCCTGCTTGTGCTCCATGCTTAGTGGGGTGTGTGAAGATTCTCTCCCTCTGCCCCTCCCCCCACTCTCAAATAAAATAGCTACTTATTAAAAAAAAAAAGAAAGAAACCTTTTCTTATGGACAGTTTAAAGCATATGCAAAACAGGGAAGAATAATGTAATGAACCTGAACTTAACAGCCAACATCAGCAGTGTCCAATATCCATTGCCAGTCTTGTTTCAGCTCGACCCCCCTCCCTACCCCCATCAGTGGAGAATTCTGAAGCACATCCCAGACATCATTTTCCCTGTATGTATCTTGAAAAGAAAAAACCACAAACAATGCATGCCATCATCACACCTAAAAAGCTTAACAATAATTGCTCGGTATCATTGTGTAGCCTTTGTGTGTTTAGATTTCCCCCAGTTGTTTCTTAAATATATTTAGTGTTTGTTTACAGTTGGTTCAAATAAAAATGCAGACAAGGCCCTCCTTTAAATTCTGGGCTCCTCTTTTCTCCCCCTTGCAACACGTTTGTTGAAGAAACTGGATTGTCCATCACGTAGACTTTATCGGTCTGATGTCGCCTGTGTGGTTCAGTTTAATATGTTCCTCTGTCCTTACCTCGACCAACCAATGGCCAGGTCTGTTGCCATTTCCTGGCAAGACTTTCACAGAGGGCATTGTGCCTTCTCAGCAGGAGGCGCTCAAGGTTGGCTCATCCTTCCTTTTGTGACTCCAGCAGCCACTCAGATCCATCAAGGATCCAGTTTTTTGGGCACCTGGGTGGCTCAGATGGTTAAGCGTCTGCCTTGGGCTCAGGTCATGATCCCAGGGTCGTGGGATCGAGTCCCGCATTGGGCTCCCTGCTCCTTGGGAGCCTGCTTCTCCCTCTGCCTCTCTCTCTCTGTCTCTCATGAATACATAAAGAAAATCTTTATAAAAAAAAAAAAGGATCCAGTTTTTCTTTTCCAACATTTTTTTACTGAAAAAGTATGAACATACACAAAAGTTAGAATAATACAGTGAATACCCCTAGATTCCACAATTACCTAAATTGCTACATTTACTTGATCATATCGTATCTATCCATTCCTCCACTCATCCATCAATCCATCTCATGTTTTGGATACAAATCAAAATAAGTGTATGTCCTGAGAGCCTGGGTGGCTCAGTTGTTAAGTGTCTGCCTTCAGCTCAGGTCATGATCCCGGGGTCCTGGGATCGAGCCCCGCATCGGGCTCCCTGCTCCGCGGGAGGCCTGCTTCTCCCTCTCCCACTCCCCCTGTTTGTGTTCCCTCTCTCGCTGTGTCTCTCTCTGTCAAATAAATAAATACAATCTTAAAACAACAACAACAACAACTGTTATTTCTTTGTCTTTGTTTTGTTTTTGTTTTTTTGATAGCCATCCTAATAGATGTAGAGTGCTATCTCATTCTGGTTTTGATTTGCATTTCCCTAATGACTAGTGACCTTGGGCATCTTTTTGTTTGTTTATGGGCCATTTGTATAGCCTCTTTGAAGAAATGTCTATTCAAGTCCTTTGCCCATTTTTTAATTGGGTTTTTTTGTTGTTGAGTTGTTGAGTTGTTGTCTGTATTTGCATCCCACCCGAGAATACTGAGCTCTCCTGCTAACGCCTTTAGGCCCTCCTAGAAGTCTCCCCATTGTCCCCTTGAAATGTTGCCTTGAAGTCCCACCTTATCACCTCAAGGACAGTGCCTGCCTGGAGATTCCCTATTAACTTCCTCTATAACTTCCAGGAATTTCTATAATCTGGATATAATCCCTCATCAGATATACAGGTTTCCCTAGCCATGCAAAAGTAAAGTGTTCCGATGAAACCTTTTGTAAATCAAAATGGCTTCATGTGAAGAAGTAATTATCATTAATGTATGTGGAAATAATTGTTAGTGTTTCCAGACCCAAAGAATAAACTCTCAGGCTTTTCTGATCCCTTAGGACACATCTTGCCACCAGGCGCACAAAGTAAGTGGAGCTAAAGCAGACACAGGTCGGAGCTCAGGCGGCTGGATGCTGGGATGCTGCGTGTAATCCCGGGGAAGGACCTCGGGCGCCCCTCTCCGTGCGCAGGTGGACGCTTCCGCTATAATGTCCACCACAAAACCAACGCCCAATACTATTTTCGCTTTTCATCTTTTCTCCTAAAAGAAAAAATTCTCTTCAGGTTTCCTTCGGTTGACAAAAACAGGTACTAACGTAGGTCTCTCGCAAGAGCCAAGTGACGGAAGGGAACTTTAGAAAAGGGAAGGAGACCGGTGTTATTTACAAATACTTTTTTTTTTTTTTAAAGATTTTATTTATTTTTTTGACAGAGAGAGACACAGCGAGAGAGGGAACACAAGCAGGGGGAGTGGGAGAGGGAGAAGCAGGCTTCTTGCCAAGCAGAGAGCCCGATGTGGGGCTCGATCCCAGGACCCTGGGATCATGACCTGAGCCAAAGGCAGACGCTTAATGACTGAGCCACCCAGGTGCCCCTACAAATACTTTTGATTTAGGTTTTAATCGCTCTCTGAAGATTTTGTGGGAAATGGACTGGGTGTGTTGGGGTGGGGGGGGGAGGGCAGCAGGGGAGAGACCTGACCGGAGGGGGGAGATGTTCCAGCCGAGAGAGCAGGGGGCGTGGCCTCAGGATGGGGCGAGTGGATGGATGTTGGCTGCCATCCAGGACCTCAACAAGGTTCCTCGCTGGAGCTCAGATCAGAGGCACAAGAGGAAGGTCAGAAGCTCGGAAGATGGAGCAGATGGAAGTGGGGTACCCACCTGGCCCGCAAGTCCCTTTTCTTGGGGTGGAGAAGCCAGCTACCCAGAGGAGTGGGCAAGGGGGGGGCGGTGAGGTCGGGGTAGGGACCTTCTACAAGGAGCATCTTCGACAGATGATGGCTCAGGATTCGGCTGTACTCCAAATACCCCACCTCAGCAAGACACACAGGGAATGGGGCATCCTCCAAGATCTTCAAAGGGAACGCGCCCCACAGTAGCCACTCAGACAAGTCAATGCAGAACCAGGCACAAGGGCCCAATCAACGGGGCCTCTGTTCATTTTCACGTCTCCACTCATCGTAGGGATCCCTCATTATCTCCCCCAAATCTCTTATTTATCTCATCCCAGGAATATCAAGATCCCATGCTAAGGCCTTTAGACCCCACCTAGAGGTCCCTCCATTGTCCTCAGGAAATGTTGCTTTGCAATCCCACCTTGTCACCCCAAGGACAGTGCCTGCCCGAAGATTCCCTGTTAACTTCCTCTCTGGGAACCGAGCACCCCCCTTCGCCCTAGTTCAGCAGGAAGGTGTCTCATAACCTCCTCCACCGCACCCCGAGCTTCCTCGTACTGAGAACAAAGGAAGCCGACTGTGTTAGCATTTCCTGTTGGTTCATTCTGGGGGCCAACGGTGTCAGTCAGGCCTGCCCCGTCCAAGACTCACCAGCACCCTCCACGTCGCTGGGGTCCCCGCGCTCTGGACCCCCTGGGCCACCGAATATCTCCCCTGCCCTTCCCCAGGTCTGGGCCCAAGAGCAGCCCCTGGACTTCTGCAATTTTAATGCTGTGGCTGGGCTTCCGTCCCCTGGGGGCCCCACTTGCTCCCCACTGCCCTGGGCCTCATCAGGGCAACTTCCTCCTGCAGGCTGGCTACCATGGTGCCCTCGGGGCTGCTACCCGGGGTCTGCAGGACTTCACCCATCGCCCTGCTTCTGGTCTGCTGTCTGCTGCCCCCAGGTGAGGCAAGTCAGGCTGGGGAGGCCTGGGGCTGGGGGACTGGTCGAGGGTGGGGGGAATGGACAAAGCAGAGCTTCACCCATCCTGCTCCCAGCTTCTGTAACACTTCCTTAAACTCGCGTCTGACAGGGCCTCACCCAGTGGCCTCATAGAATGGCTCTTTACCTCAGCCTTCAGGGCTCCCCAACGCCTAGTCCCTGCATGTGACTTGGCCCCCCACCCCGAAACACACACACACACACACACACACACAGTCCTTCCCAGACCTCTTTCTCTAGCCCTCCCTCTGCCAGGATCTCTTCCCTTTCACTCAGATCACTCCTACTTTCCTTTCAGAACTGGCCTGAGTTGTCCCCTCCTCTAGGAAGCTTTTCCTGACTCACTTCCTCCTCCAGGCTGGATCAGGGTCTCCCCTAGCCTTCCTCTGGGCTTTCCCCAGTTCCTGAGCAATCATCCATCTTCCCCACTGGGCTGAGTGCTGTGGAGGCAGGGAGGTGGGGTTGAAAGGTGGGGCCTGCGGGTGGGTAGGGAGAGGCACCAGAGCCACCATCAAGTGGCCCTCTGTTCCCACAGGTGCCCAGGGACAGCAGTTCCCGCTGAGGCTGGACGTCCAGAGCCCCGTGGTGCCTGCCGGAGGGTCCTTGTTGGTCAACTGCAGTACAGATTGTCCCAATCCTAAACTCATCACCCTAGAGACATCCCTATCCAAGGAGCCAGTGGGCAATGGCCTGGGCTGGGCAGCCTTCCAGCTCAGCAATGTGACTAGTAACAGCCAGGTCCTCTGCTCCGGCTTCTGTGATGGCACCCAGATGACATCCTCCTCTAACATCACAGTATACCGTGAGTGATGGAGCCTGGAGGTGGGCCCGGCCTTGGGCAGGAGTGGGGGTAGATTGCCCGTGGTGTGAGGGAGCAGGGAACCCTGAGTCTGTAGAGATGGCCCAGGGCTCTGGCCCAGAGTGTGGACCTGAATGTGTGTGTGTGTGTGTGTGTGTGTGTGTGTGTGGAGAGAGAGAGAGATATGCATCTCAACCATATGCCAAGGCAACAGCTGTGAAATCAATTTACCTGGGTCCCAACAAGCATTTTTTCAATGACACCTCCTGTCTTTTCTTTCCTTTATTCTTATGGCAGGTAATAATTCATGCATGTGGTTCCCAAATCAGAAGTTATAAAAAGGCATAAAAATCAAACCTCCATTTCCTAGTGCTGGCTACGATGCTTTAGTGTGGACACTGGGTGCTCATTCAATCTGTAAGCAGCCCCAAACTGGGGGAGGTACACTTAGGAGCTTCATTCCGCCGATGAGGACTCGAGGGCTCAGTGGGGTAAAGTCGCTTGTCGGGGCTCACAGCCCACGAGTGGAGAAGCTGGTTGTCTGGCTCTCAAGTCCTTGCTCCTAACAGATAAGTCTTCCTCCCGAGACCCCGTTGTTACTCATTTCTTATGCTTCCGGCCAGAGTTTCTCTGCATTTAAAGGAATACAATAGATCAGAAAATAGAGTATGTCACTCCTGGTCCCTACCGTTTCAGGAAGCCTTCACAGAGAAGTGTGGTATATGCGTGGGAGCATGTGTGCGCTCCCGGTGCGGCCCAGCGTCTGTGTACCAATGAGTGTGTCTGTGAGAGGATGTGTGTGTGTCATCTCTGCGTGTCCCTGTGAGTGTTCACAGGGTTGGTGTCTGCATGGTCGTGTGTGCCTGTGGCCTGTGTATGTGTGTGAATGTGAATGTGGGGATCCACGCTTGTGTGTATCTCTGCGTGTGTGTGTTTCTGTGTCGATATGTGTGTGTGTGAGTGAGTGGGTGTGGAGGTCTTCGTCAGGACATGTCTGTGCATTTATGTCTTTGTATCTGCATTTCCGTGTAAGTAGTAGACATGCGTGTGGCTCAGATGCCTCTGTCTGGCGCTCTGTAGAAGCCTGTTGGTCCTGGCTCACGGGAGCCGACTGTACTCATCCCTTCCCAACCCTGCGTCACAATGGGTAGCTTAAAAGCAGCCAGAGTGGGAGTATTTACACGGCAGAGATCGGCGAACGCTTCATGTTGGGGCTACCCCACCCCATCCCCGTGTTCCCAAGTGTTACTAGCAGTTGCCAGCACACCATTGTCTCTGACTGGTGGTGCCCGAGGCTGAGATGGGGGCCTCTTTTTTAAATACTCTAAAATTGTAAATAAATGTTTCTTCTACTATCCTAAAGTAAAGCAGTCCTGTGAAACCTTTTGTGAGCCATAATGGTGTCAAGGGAAGAAGCAATCAATTTCTATTGAAAAAATCTTGAGCATTCTCAGGCCCAAAATATAACCTCTCCTAGGCTTTTCTGATACCTTAGGACACATCTTGCTACCGGGTGCACAAAATAAATGGGGAGAAAGCACGGATGCTCGCAGACACAGGTCGGAACTCCGGCGGCTGGATGCTGGGATGCTGTGTGTAATCCCAGGGAAGGACCTTGGGCGCCCCCCCTCACTGGGTGTGGTGCCTGCTGCCTCTATAACCCCTCACTGCAAAACCAACACTGAATGCTGTCTTTGGTTTTCCCCCATTTTTTTTTTTAAAGATTTTATTTATTTGACAGAGAGAGACATAGTGAGAGAGGGAACACAAGCAGGGGGAGCAGGAGAGGGAGAAGCAGGCTTCCTACGGAGCAGGGAGCCCGATGTGGAGCTCGATCCCAGGACCCTGGGATCACAACCTGAGCCGAAGGCAGATGCTTCACTGACTGAGCCACCCAGGTGCCCCTCCCCAATTTTTTTTTAAAGGCTGATTTATTTATTTGAGAGGGAGCACAAGCAGGAGGGGCAGAGGGAGAGGGAGAGAGAATCTCAAGCTGAGTCTGCGCTGAGCACAGAGCCCGATGTGGGGCTCGATCTCACGACCCTGGGATCACGACCTAAGCTGAAACCCAGGGTCGGAGGCCTAACCAACTGCTTGGAGGCGCCCTTGGCCATTTTTCTTAAAAGCGAAAATCCTCTTCGAACTTCTGCTTAGCGGAAACAGGTACTGATTAATGTAGGTCTTTCACAAAAGTGAAGTGGTGTCATGAACTTTTGGAAAGCGGGGGATACCTACAGTAAGATGTTAACTATTTTTCGTGGCAGCCAGTGCATGGGCCTCTGTGTGATAGCTGAGATCCAGGCTTGAGTTGCTGAGGGAATGAGATGCTTCCCAAAGGAGGCCCGGGGTTTGGTAGGCATGCCTGGGAGGGGCACTGCAGCTGCCGCTGGGAGGAGACCCAGCCTGGGGGTGTGCAGTCCCTCAGGGCTGTGCCGGAGCACCCTGAGAGGCTGCCCCGTAAGAGCCTTGAGCACCTGGGATTGACTGAGGAGGCCAAGGCCAGAGTCCAGGCCCGAGGCTGGGAGGAGGGACCATGGGAGTCCCTGGATGTTACATCAAGGAGGCAGGTGAACACACACATGGGTCTGGAGTTTGGGTGACTCACCTTCTTTTTTTTCCTAAAGATTTTATTTATTTATTTATTTATTTATTTTTATTTTATTTTATTTTTTTTAAAGATTTTATTTATTTATTTGACAGAGAGAGAGATAGCGAGAGCAGGAACACAAGCAGGGGGAGTGGGAGAGCGAGAAGCAGGCTTCCTGCCGAGCAGGGAGCCCGATGTGGAACTCGATCCCAGGACCCTGGGATCATGACCTGAGCCAAAGGCAGACACTTAACGACTGAGCCATCCAGGCGCCCAAGATTTTATTTATTTATTTGACAGAGAGAGACAGCGAGAGAGGGAACACAAGCGGGGGGCGTGGGAGAGGGAGAAGCAGGCTTCCTGCCGAGCAGGGAGCCCGATTCGGGGATCGATCCCAGGACCCCGGGACCATGACCTGAGCCGAAGGTAGACGCCCAACGACTGAGCCACCCAGGCGCCCCGGTGACTCACCTTCTAACCCCAGCTGGGCCCCTTTCTGGCTCTGTGTCCTTGGGTAGATCACCTCACCCTCACCTCTCTGGGCCTGTTTCCCCATCCGTAAAGCAGAAAAATTAATAGAGATTTCGCTTGGTTGCTGTGTGAACGAAGGCGGATGACATTTGGAAAGCCTAAGGAGAACTCTAAATAAACAGGAACTTTTATGAGTACTAATAACATTGTAAGGGGTCATAACTTAGTCTGCTTCCTTCCTTCCTTTTTTTTTTTCCTTAACTGTGAATTTCTCAGGAACAGAAAATCTGACTTTTATTTCAGTGCCTGGCAAGATATCCCATAAAACAGGAAATAATAATCATGATTCTAAGGACAATAACAAACACTTCTACGGGCACAATACTAAGCCCTCTGTGTTTATTAACTCAAAGTTCAGGGGCACCTGGGTGGCTCAGTCGTTGGGCGTCTGCCTTTGGCTCAGGTCACGGTCCCAGGGTCCTGGGATCGAGCTCCGCGTCGGGCTCCCTGCTCAGCGGGGAGCCTGCTTCTCCCTCTCCCACTCCCCCTGCTTGTGTTCCCTCTCTGGCTGTGTCTATCTCTGTCAAATAAATAAATAAAATCTTTAAAAAAACAAAAACAAAAAACCCCCTCAAAGTTCAGTTCTGCCCTGGGCGGCCCTCAGCCTCCTCTCGGCTCCATGGGGTGGGAGTTGTAGGGCTGGCTGATAAGTACAATTCTCCCCTCCCTAACCCCGCCCTAGGGTTCCCAGAGCGAGTGGAGCTGTTACCCCTACCCCGCTGGCAGCCCGTGGGCGAAAACCTCACTCTGCGCTGCCAGGTGGCCGGCGGGGCGCCCCGGGACAGCCTCTTCGTGGTGCTGCTCCGCGGGGAGGAGGAGCTGAGCCGGCACCCGGCCTCTGGGGAGCCCGCCGAGGTCGAGGTCACGGTCCCGGTGCTGGCGGGCAGAGACGACCACCTCGCCAATTTCTCCTGTCGCACGGACCTGGACCTGAGGCCCCAAGGGCTGAGACTGTTCCAGAACATCTCGGCCCCCAGGCAGCTCCGAACTTTTGGTGAGGGAAGGGACTGCAGAGGGTGGGTGATGAGCTGAGCCAGATAGGGGTGCCCTGGCGGGGAGGTTTCTTGCGAATGGAATGGACTGGACCAACGGCTTCTGGAAAGGCATGCCCTTGGCCACTGAGGACGGTGCAGCCTCAGTTGGGAGACTCGCGGCCACGGTAACTAACGAGAAACCCAAGGAGGTGTGTTCTGGGAAGGGGTGATCCAGGCCGCAAGGTATCCTGGGAAAGAAGGACCCTGGTTCGTGGCAGTGAGCGTCTCATCGGGAAAGGGGCATCCACAGCTCTGGGAGACCTCCTCCTGCTCACGCCTGCCCTTCTCCCCAGCACTGCCCATGACCACTCCACACCTCGTTGTCCCTCGGTTCTTGGAGGTGGGAACGACTTGGTCGGTGAACTGCACCCTGGACGGGCTGTTCCCGGCCTCCGAGGTCCAGGTCCAACTGGCGCTGGGGAACCAGACTCTGAATTCTACAGTCGAGAGCCACGGGAACATGATCACGGCCACAGCCACAGCCACAGCGAGCGTGGAGCAGGAGGGCACCCAGGAGATTGTCTGCAACATGACATTGGGGAGCGACAGCAGGGAGGCCCGGGAGAACTTGACCATCTACAGTAAGAGGGGTCGGAGCCAAGACAGCAAGCCAGGCGAGACAAGGGGCGGGGCTTCGGTATCCGGAGTGGAGCGACATATACATAGGGCGGAGACTAAACTGGAGAGGGGGGGCCTGAGCCTGCAGAGAGGGAGGGGTTGTTGTGTGGGCGGGGCCTAAGTTACCCGAAAGGTATAGCCAGAGTACCCCAAGTTGGACTGGGGCGGAGCGGGGCGGGGGGGCTCAGAGTAGCATGAAGGCATGGCCTGGATACCCCGAGAGGAAAGAGGCAGGTGGAGGGCGGGAACTGACCGATGTGAGGGGCATGGTCAGTAAACTCCAGGGCAATGCCGCGTCTTCAGGCTTCCAGGGGCCCATCCTAAACCTGAGTGAGCCCAGCGCCCCCGAGGGAACCGCAGTGATTGTGACTTGCTTGGCCGGACCCCGAGTCCAGGTCACGCTGGAGGGACTTCCAGCTGCGGCCCCTGGACAGCCTGCCCAGTTTCAGCTAAACGCCACCGAAAGGGACGACAGGCGCATTTTCTTCTGCAATGCCAGCCTCGAGATGGATGGGAAGATCTTACACAGAAACAGCAGCGTCCAGTTGCGAGTCCTATGTGAGTAGGTCACTCTGATCTTTAAACCCTTGCTCCCCTGGTTTGGTGGGAAGACTCTCCCTTGCCCCATTGTGCCTCGAGTATGTCTAATCATTTGACCGATCCACAGACGGTCCCAAGATTGACCAAGCCAAATGTCCTCAGCGCTTGACGTGGAAAGATAAGACTCTCAATGTCCTGCAGTGCGAGGCTCGGGGCAACCCGGACCCCCAGCTGCACTGTTTCCAGGAAAGCTCCGGGCTCGAGGTGCCCATCGGGATCCCATTCCTCGTCAGGTTAAACTACAGTGGTACCTACTCCTGCAAGGCGGCCAGCTCACAAGGCACACACACTATGACTGTGGTGATGAACGTTCGGGGTGAGCCAAGACGGGGCCGTGGGTCTAGATGGGCAAACCCGGGCGGGGGGCGAGGGGGGTGGGGGCGGCAGAGCGTGTGTATTTATTCCTTGCTTCTCTGCATAGATCGGAACTCCCGCGCCGTCACCATCGTCCTGGGGGTGTTAGTGGTCCTGGGCCTGGTGACTATTGTCGCGGCCTTACTGTGTGTCTTCAGTGTGCAGAAGCGGAGTGACATCTACCATGTGAACCAGGCGAGCACTTGGTTGCCCCTGACATCTAAGCAGCCCGAGGTGGCTACGGGGGAGGATCCATCCTGAGCCTCCAGCTGGGGGAATGCTGGACCAAGGACGATGGGGGTTTGGCTGTATCCCCGGGTTCCGCACCAATAAAGCGCTCAAAATCCGGAGTCTGTGGTTTGATTCCTCGTGTGCTGAGCAGCTCACCCACCGCGCTTCGTGTCCTTTGAGTGACATCTCTGTGGCAGAAAGGGGTGGAGCCTGTGGCGCCCAGACGCGGCTTGAACTCTGAGAGGCGGGATGGGCCTTGGCCAATGGGCTGAGGGGGTGGGAAAGGAGGTGGGGCTCCTCCTGGCCAATCGGCGGGCGCGCCCTCGTTGCCGCTCTATGCCGCTCCGCCCAGGCTCGCTGGTCCCAGAAGGCGCCGGGTTTCCCAAGATGGCGGCCGACGTGTCCGTTACTCACCGGCCCCCGCTGAGCCCGGAGGCTGGGGCCGAGGTTGAAGCTGCTGATGCCGCGGAGCGCCGGGCGCCCGAAGAAGAACTGCCGCCGCTAGATCCAGAGGAGATCCGGAAACGGCTAGAACATACCGAGCGCCAGTTCCGTAACCGCCGCAAGATACTGATCCGGGGCCTCCCGGGGGACGTGACCAACCAGGTATGGGGGGGGGAGCGTGGCGGGAAATACCACCGTGCGCGTGCGCGGGGGGAACCGGGCGACACCAACGCTGGCCTGCGCTGGGGGGCGTCGGCGGGAGAGTCCAAGCGCGGGATCAGTGCGGGATCGGGAGAAACCAAGAGCAAGATGTGTGGGGGGGGGCAGTGATGGAGGGAAAAACCAACTTTGGACTGAGGGAGGACGTTGCTAGGGGCGACCACAGGTTTGGACGAAACCAAGTGATTGAAGGGGGCGGGGAACTAACTGGAAGGGGGCGGGCAACTTTGGCCTTGTTGGGGGATTGTGAATGGGCTGCTATATTGGGACTGTGGAAGTAGGGATGTCGGTTGCTCCCTGCTGTGATTGTGTTTTTCCCCACCCCCTCTACCGTGGAGCGGCGGAACCTTGTATCCAGAAGTTTCAGGGTTGACTAGAGTATGCCTTTCCATAGCACGCGTTTACCGACTCCTCTGAGAGGTCCGGAAGTTGTAGTAGCTCCTGGGGTTTTTCTTCTCCAAAAGCCTCTGGATTAATTTGGAAAAATGGAGTCTAGTGCCCCCAGCTCACAGACCTGCAGACCTCCCCCACTGTTCTGTGCCCCCTCCCTTGACTGATCTGGCCAGGGGTGCCCTTCTTTTGGGGCCTACATGGGGCAGGGCTTCCCAGTGCTCTTTGGACCCAAGGAGATTGCATCTAGTCTGCCCTGCCCTGCCACAGTGAGATGGGTTCTTTCTCCCTGCTGCTGAGAAATCTCTGCTCTCTGACCCACCTGCACATCTGCCACTGACTCCCTGCCACGAGTAGGCACATGGCTGGTGGGGTCTTAGAGTGTGGGGAGGGGCACACTTGGGGACAGACCTGGGGCAGGTGCCACTAAGTATGGTCCGGTTTTTTCCTAGAACTGGCTCTCCTAGTGCCTACCATCTCTCAGCTGGGAACACTCTATCTCCTTCAAGGTGCACAGTGTGTCTGGCAGTAGCAGGCCCCAGAGTTTGCCCACAAAGCTGGCTTACCAGAAGACCAGCCCTGTCAACAGGAGGGAATTGGGAGGCACGTGAAGCCATGCACTGTGGGCTTTTAAGTACACAGGGTCCCCAGTCAGGTACCCCCTGCATGGCATTCCCTCTGCTGCCCTGACCAGCTGCATGACCTTGGACATGTTCCTTTGCCTCTCTGAGCCTCAGTTTCTTCATCTACAAAATGGGTTAATGCCCAGTTTGTTGGGATGTTGGAAAGAGTCAGACTTGCTACCTGAGGTTCAGATGAGTTGAAGTTATTTCCCTAAGGGCAGAGCTGGGACTTGAACGCAGACCCATCCGAGTCTTAGGGTGTGTTGTGTTAGTTCAAAGCTTGGAGTCTGCAGCTAGGCTCTGGCTCTAAATCCCAGCTCTGCATGTTTCCTCATTTGTAAGATGGGGTTGCTATTTGATCTGCCTTCATAGCTGGTCCACGTGGAGGTGGCACTGGGTCGCTCCCTTCAGCCCCTGGTGACTTCATATCCTTTGGCTTCTGTCTCCGCAGGAAGTGCACGACCTGCTCAGCGACTATGAGCTCAAGTACTGTTTTGTGGACAAATACAAAGGGACAGGTTTGTGGGGCTGTGGGTTGGGCTAGTGGCAGGAGATGACAGTCCCTGAAACTGGGAGGGTCCACACCCAGTGTTTCCTGTCCTGAACTTCGGGCCCAACCTTGTCTCCTAGGCCGTGCAGGACAGACTGTTGTCCCACTCTGTCTCTCATCCTGGGTGCCCATTGTCAGGCAGCCTTGGTGTTCCTCCCCTGGGCTCCCCAGCCAGATACCTAGGCATTGGGCTCCCCTCTTCTCCACGCCATTCCCCCCAGCCAGCCAGTCACCCAGACCTGTCTGGTCTTCTCCTTCAAGTCCTCCAGAACAATTGGCGCCCCTCCATTCCCTCAACTTCCATCTGATCCATGCCCCCTCCATCTTTGCCAAAAAGGCAGCCTCACTCTGGTCTGTCTGCCTCTGTGATTTCATGGTCCGGCTTGCCCTCCCCACCACTAGCCAGCTCTGATCCAGTTGCAAATCTGATCAAATCCAGTCCTAACCTTCATTGTTCTCTCTCTTCAAAATTCTCTGAGGCTCCTCCTGACACTACCTTGCGGGGATGTGCCCCAGCCTCACCATCCCCTCGGGCACCCATCAGGTTCCAGGTTGTTCCCTCTGCCAGTGCTCTTAGCTGTCCACAGTGCTATCCGGGTGGCATCAGGCAGCTCGCATAGTGCCCCAAACGCCCTACCCATCATAGCACTGTCACACTGGGCTCTTGTCGCTCTCTCACTCACCTGCCTCCTGCACTGGGTGGCTGGCTCCCTGAGAACAGGGAGGGGTCTTGTCAGCCTTGGCACTCCCCCACTCCCCGCATGGGAAGCTCTCTGTGGGTGTCTACGCCTGCCAGGCATTGTGCTGGTATTAAACCTTCCAGGGCCTTTTTTTGCAATCTGTAAGATGGGTGAGAAGAAGCTGAGGACCAGTAACCCCTGTGTGGCAGGCTAGCATAGTTGTTAAGTTCTTGGGCCCTGGAGGCAAATGGACCTGGGTTCAAGTCCTGGTCTGGCCTTACTCTGTGGCCACAGGCAAATGATTTACCCTCCAGAGCCTCAGTTTTCTCACCAGCAAATTGGGCATGACCTGCTTGGGTTAGCCATGAGGCCAAACATGTTAAAATCCTAAAAAGCTGTGGGTGCCTGGCACCTAATAGGTGCTTAGTAAATATTGGCAGGGGCAACAAATCAAGTATTTACTGAGCACCTAGCATGCCTGTGTGCTAAGCATCAATAATCCAGAGCTTAACTGACACACTCATTCATACAGTCTTCCAACAATGTTTACTGAATGGTGTGTGCTGGGTACCGGGTACGTAACTGTTAACCAAGTTAATAAATAGTCTAGTCTGCGGAGAAGGGTGTTATTCAGACAGCTGCAAGCATGGAGGTTTGTGTACACGAACACACACAAAACCATAAGCTTCAGAGCCCTGTAAGAGCACAGAGCTGGGATCTGCAACAGGAGAAGTCAGGCTAGGCTTTGTGGGGGAAGTGATGTTTGCAGGCAGATTGAAGGGTGGGTGGGGGTTAACCAGGCGAGGCAGCGTGGAGGTCAGGGTTCCACGCTCAGGGAGAAGCAGGCGCAAAGCCCCGGGGTGGAGTGGGCCTGGCACAGTTCAGGAAGTAGCAGCAGGAGATGGGCGAGGAGGTCAGCAAGGCCAGTGGGCCAGGCCACACAGGATCCACTGGCCCCTGTAATGAGAAACCCCTAGACAAGGACAGGGCACCATCTGATTATCCTTTTGAAAGGCTCCCTGTCGCTGCTGGGTGGAGAGCAAACGAGGAGTGGCAGCGGGACTGGATATGAGAGGTGTTGGTGGCCTGGAAAGGTGGTGAAGGAGGGGTGCAGAGCAGGGCACTGGGGCTTGCCTGCCTGGGTTCAAGTCCAGGCTCCTCCACTGGGGCAGGGGGCACTGCTCTGGACCTGTTTCCTTGCTGACCAAATGGGGGTTGTCAGGAGTAAGTTATTCTCATTTCCCATGAAGAAACTGAGACCCCAGAGCCATTCAGGGGCTGGAATCGAAGCCCCAGGCCCCGGCGATCACGTGCTTAACCACGGCCGTGCGCCACCCAAGTTAGTCGCGTGTAGGACCCAGCCAGGTACACAATAGGTGAACCCTGCTGTGTGGGTGAGGAGCGGGGACGAGAGCAGGAAGCGGGGCTCGGGGAGGAAGGAGACCCCTGCAGCAGGAACTCCAGGCTGCCAGCCATTCCCTCGGCTGGTCCCTGACACATCGTGGTTTTTGGGTATTCTGAGGTCACGCAAGGTATAGAGAGAGGTGGGGGGGGCAGCCGTGGGGTGAAGGGGGTGCCCCTCGGGGTCGCCCCCTGAGCCCGCGCCCCCTCCCGCTGCAGCCTTCGTGACCCTGCTGAACGGGGAGCAGGCTGAGGCTGCCATCCGCGCCTTCCACCAGAGCCACCTGCGGGAGCGCGAGCTGTCCGTGCAGCTGCAGCCCACGGACGCCCTGCTCTGCGTGGCCAACCTGCCCCCCAGCTTCACCCAGCAGCAGTTCGAGGAGCTGGTGCGGCCCTTCGGCAGCCTGGAGCGCTGCTTTCTGGTCTACAGCGAGCGCACCGGCCACTCCAAGGGCTACGGCTTCGCGGAGTACATGAAGAAGGACTCGGCCGCCCGCGCCAAGTCGGACCTGCTGGGCAAGCCGCTGGGCCCGCGCACCCTCTACGTGCACTGGACAGATGCCGGGCAGCTGACACCTGAGCTGCTGCATTCGCGCTGCCTCTGTGTCGACCAGCTGCCCCCTGGCTTCAGCGACGGGGACGCCCTGCGCCGGGCACTGGCGGCGGCCCACACACCCACCTTCTGCCAGGTGAGCCCTGGGCCTGGTGCCTGGGCCTGGGGGTGGGCGGGGGGCCAGAGCGCCTCAGAGGGGCCCTTTGGCGTCACCTGCCTTTTCTAATCTCCTGGGTCCCTTTTTAGTAAAGCAGTGGCGGTGCCACTTTGAATGGGGTTCTTGTTAGAAAGGCCACATGGTGTAGTGGGTGACAGCCCAGCTCGGAGCCAGATGGCTGGGCCTCAGATCCCAGTGCACCCTTTAGCAACTTGCTTAACCTCGGTGGCCTTGGGCCTCCTATAAAACGCAGGTGAGGCCGCCTTTGTGAAAGCTTGGTGCGAGTCTTGCTCACCTCTCCTCCCATTTCCGTGTTCATCAGACATTTGCCGAGTGGCCTCCCGGCTCCTAGGCCTGGCTTTGAGGAGGCTGTCCAGAGAAGCCCACAGTCCATTTGAGCCTGGAGGTCAGGAAGTTGGGCTTGGCTGGATTCCAGCCCGGCTCTGTGCCTCTGGGCAAGTCACTCACTCTCTGAGTCTTGGTTTCCCTCCTCCATAAAAGGATTCAACACTCACACATTGGGTTGGCAAAACAGTCTCTGGTTCATCCGAGTCACATGTGTAATGCACATCTGTGTGCCTGCCGGGCCCTGTGACAGGCACAGTGGCGTGAGAACAAGCCAGACCCACTTCTCAGCCCCCAGATAGCTTTACCCACAGACCCCCAGCATAGATATTCCTTCAGCACGCACTGGGCACATTCCTTAGAATCCCTTCATCCTAGAACAGCCCAGAGAGGCAGGTAACACCCCATTTTCAGGTGGCACAAGTTCAAGTGCCCTACCCAGGGCTCTACAGCCAGGGTGTGGCAGGGCTGGGATGGGAACGCTGCAGCCTGGCTCCAAGCCCCAGGCCAGCCTGACGGAGCTGGTGTACGGGCCCTGACCCCAGTGGCCGCGGGTGAGTCCTGCTTCCCTTGTGTAAATGGAGTCTTAGGAAGCCGCTCCTTGCTCACTTTGCATTTGGTCACGCTGCTGCCTTCTGTTGTGTACCTGCCCTGTGCTAGGCCCTGGGTGGGGGGCTCAGGAGACAGATGACTTAGCTTGGCAGCCACGTCCTCTCTTATGAAGATGGGACAGCAGGGCTATGACCAGCTAAGTTCTCGCTCCGAGCCTTAGTTTTCCCATCTGGAAATGGGGCTAGCAGTGCTTTGTGATTGGGTTATTGTGAATGGCTACTTGTACATGCTTCCACTTATAGTAGGTGTCCTGGTTGAATGGAGGCCGGGCTCAGGAGTCAGGCACGTTGAGGTTTGAGCCTTAATCTCCCTCCTTAGGAGCCATGAAGCCTTGGTTGCACTTTGACCCCTTTCTCTCTTCCTCTGTAAGATGGCACATATTAGAAGATGTGCATCTGGGCCTTGGACAGAGGTGAAGGTGAAGTGCTCAGTAGAGGTGGGCTGACAGCTGGAGCCACCCTACCTGGGCACTCAGAGCAGGTGCACATCTAGAGTACCACCCTTCCTTGCCCCTGGGGAGCATCTCCTTAAATCCCCACAACCACCGTTTGAGGTGGGTTTGTGTGCTGGCCCCACTTTACAGATGAGGAAAACAAGGCCCAGGGCTGGGCACGTGCAATGATGTGCCCACACCAGCCTGCCAGTAAGGTGGGCTGGGAGTCGGGGTCTGTCAGCTGACCCCGGGGCCCCCCGCTCTTAAGCAGGCACCCTCACCTTCCAAGAAGGCTGGATGCCAAGCTGGGAACTGGCCGTCCTGGTGGGGAGCATCATTTTCAACATCACCAAGATGAGACCATCAGGGAAATGCCCTAGCAGCCCGCTCTGGCACGCTTTGCCAGTTAGTCACACGCCAGTTTCCCTAGCATCTCAATGCTGTAGACGCTAATAAAGCAGGTGTCATGAGACCTTGGGTGTTTTAAGAAGCCTTTTCCATTTTATTTATTTTTGTGAATGGGCAGTCCAGTCCTGTTTGGAAATTCAGCAAGTGCAGAAAGGTCAGTGGTGAAGGCTCCCTTCCCCCCGGCGCCTTTGCCTGCAGTCCCTGCTCAAACCAGGTTGTGGTGGTGTCTCCTTCCGGCGAGATTTCATGACGCATTTCAAACAGATGTGTGTGTATGTCTTTGCGTTCCCCTTTTCCTGACCCAGATATTGCCGTGCCTGCTTCGGTTTGGTTCTTCCCTTCGGTCTTGGGCATATTTTCGTGCTCAGACACGAGAGCTTTTTCATTGCTGTTGGGGCCACACCGTATTCCATTTCGTGGACTCCGCTGTCCTCTGTGGATGGACATTGTCTTGGTTCCATACCACACTTCGCGTCACTGGGGACCGGGAGGAGCATCACTGGTTCCCGAAACAGCCATAGCCACACACAGGTGGCTGGTTTCTTGAAGGGCAGCAGCGTGGCCTCGTCCGCTCCCAGCTCCAGCTCCATGGCCCGGGCAAGGGACTGCCCTTCTCGGAGCCTGTTTCCTCCCCTGCGGAGTGGGAGTGCTGCCCGTGCCTGGCTCTGCAAAGTGGTGAAACAGCCCCTGTGGCGCCCAGCCCGCGGGCAGGCACGGTCCGGCCGGGTGCTTGCCCGCGATCTGTCTGCCCTGGGACAGCACCCACGATGCCCTGAAAACCAAGAGGTTCGTTCCCTGAGTGGGTGGCAGGCTCTCATGGTGGCAGAGCCTGACCTGACCTGATCTGATGGGGCCATTTGTGTCTTGCTGCAGAGATCTGGGCGTCTGATGTGCGGGAGCCCCAGACCCCAGTGGGGGAACGGACACACGATATATAGCATGTGCAGCATCCTCCCTTTCTTCCAAAAAGTCTCAGTCCTGGGACACATCTGGCCCCAGGATCTGGAAAAGGGGCTGTGGGCCTAAAGTACCAACGGGCTGCTGTCAGGGGAGGCGGGGTGGGGGGGGCCTCACTGGTTGTGTGACCTCCCTCCCAACTGGCACATCCGGTCTTGAACCCGAGCTTGGAGGCCACATGTCTCACCCCCAGGCTGTGTCCTTCCTGCGCCTTCGTGTGCTGGGCAGTCCCCATCAGAGTCCCAAAGTAGCGCTGGCCTGAGCCCCAGGGGACTTGACCCATGCGAGGTGGACCCCAGCTTTGCGCTCCTACACGCTCTGTGACCTTGGGCATGTTGAACTTTCTGAACCTCAGCTGTCTGCTCTGAAAAATGGGTAGGATGCAGCCTCCTGGGGCCACTGAGAAGATTCGATGAGCTAATGCAGGAACAGGGCTTAGAAGAGCGTAGGGCCAGGGCGCCTGGGTGGCTCAGTTGGTTGGGCGACTGCCTTCGGCTCAGGTCATGATCCTGGAGTCCCTGGATCGAGTCCCACATCGGGCTCCCTGCTCGGCAGGGAGTCCGCTTCTCCCTCTGACCCTCCCCCCTCTCATGTGCTCTCTCTCTCATTCTCTCTCTCTCAAATAAATAAATAAAATCTTTAAAAAAAAAAAAAGAAGAGCATAGGGCCAAAAACCCACGCCCTCTGGGGAATTCACGGTCATGATCGGGATCCCAGTCTGGTCGCTGTTGTCACTTCACGTGAGGGCTGCCACTGCCACTTGAGTGCTCACGTCTACCCCCCCCCTCCCAGCTGGCATATGGCCAGGATGGACAGCTGAAGGGCTTCGCTGTGCTGGAGTACGAGACAGCGGAAATGGCAGAAGAAGCGCAGCAGCGGGCGGACGGCCTGGTGCTGGGGGGCAGCCACTTGCGCGTCTCCTTCTGTGCCCCAGGGCCCCCTGGCCGCAGCATGCTGGCCGCGCTCATCGCTGCCCAGGCCACGGTGAGTGCCTGCCTGGGAAGTGTACCCCTGGGGGTGGGGGTGGGGGAACCAGGGGCCAGGTCCTCCTCTCTTAAAAAGTCAGGGTGTCGGCTGGACTCGGGATGAGAGGGATGGGTGAGCCCACATCCCTGAGGCCAGGTGGGGCTCTAAGCCGCTCTTCCATTTCTCTCTACAGGCCCTCAATCGGGGCAAAGGACTCCTGCCCGAGCCCAACATCCTGCAGCTGCTCAACAACCTGGGGCCCTCTGCCTCCCTCCAGCTGCTGTTGCACCCCCTGCTCCACGGCACTGCAGGGGGCAAGCAGGGTAAGGTGGGGCCCGGAGAGTGGCGGCCCGGGTCCCCAGCGCTCTCAGAACCCAGCGCCTCCCCAGGCTTTTTTCCCATCTGAGCTCTAAGTGACTCGAGCCCGTGAGCAGGGGCTGGGATGAGAGCGGCAGTCACCCAAGGGAGCTGGTGCCCCGAGCCCCTCAAGGGGTGGCGGGGGGGAGCAGAGCCACCTGCAGTGAGGCAGGGTAGTGGAAAGGGCTGTCCCTCCCTGGGGCAGACTCCCCTCCTGGGCCCTTGTTTTGGGGACATCAGTTGTTTTCTGGGAGCTTCAGGCCCGGGGTTGTGCTTAATTGGGGCGGGCGCTTCCATCCAGGGTCCGCTGCTCACTTCCCGGTCTCCCCCAGGCCTCCTGGGTGCACCTCCGGCCATGCCGCTGCTCAGCGGGCCCGCCCTATCCACGGCGCTCCTGCAGCTCGCCCTGCAGACCCAGAGTCAGAAGGTAACTGCGCGGCCCCGGGCCCTCTGCGCGCACACGCACGCCCCTGCCCCTCCTCGGTCCATTTCACACCCCCTCGCACCTGCCAGTGGCTTGCCATCGGCAGGGTGACGGGATATGTGGTCGTGTCCGTGGCAGGTGCTCAGGACTCAGGCAGTGACTCAGTCTGGGAGAGGAAGTCCAGGCTTCACAGGGGAGTAGCTTGCTGGTGGCTCGCTCCCGCCTTCTCATCGCGTGTACACGGAGACCCAGGCAGACCAAGATACGCACACGCACACGCCCACACGCACACACACACGCCACTGATCCACCCGGTTTGGTTCACTAGGGCCAAGTCAGTGACGTGGGTGCGTCTGACCGTCACTGATGGAATCAGGGGCTTGCGTGGCTAAAAGTGACTGGCTCCATGTGGCTGGGGCACTGTGTTGGACACTGTGCTTCCAACAGGGGACCGGGTGTGGGACAGTGTGCCTGGGAAGGACTGTCATCTTATGTGTGTCTGACCGTGGTTAGCAGTGTGGGTGATGGGCCCTGACACGCCGAGCATATGGTGCATGTCCCCGGGGTCTCTCCAGGGCCTGGTATGCAGGAGGCCCTCCGTCACCACTGGGTGGCCAGATGGGTGACGGCTGGGATGTTGCAGACACTGGGGGACACTGTACGTGTCTGCCCATGACGGGCTGGGGCCTGGAGTCCGGGTGTGCTGGGTGTGGTGACCCCTGTCTGCTGTCCGGGCCACACTGGCCCATCTCCAGCTGATTGTGCTCTGTCTCCAGAAGCCCGGGATCTTGGGAGACTCTCCCCTGGGCACCCTTCAGCCTGGGGCCCAGCCGGCCAACCCCCTCCTCGGGGAGCTGTCTGCAGGTAACACAGACCCTGCGCCCCCTCATCTTTCTGGACCCCGTTCCCACTTCCCCTTTCTGAGCCCCTTTCCTTACTAGGCATGGACACATGATCTCATTTCTCTGGGTCTCAGTGGCCCCATCTGTCAGTTGGGCCCTCACCTCCCAGGGTGGCTGGGAGCATCCTGGGAGGTGATGTGCTTAGAGGGCTCTGCACAGTGCCCACCACATACCTGCTGGTCCGGGTCCAAGTGGAGGCTCAGGGCCCCAGGAAGACGGGTCCTGTGGGGTTGGGGTTGGGCGCCAACATCATCTTCTCCCTGTAGGGGGGGCCCTGCCCCCGGAGCTGCCGCCCCGGCGAGGGAAGCCACCGCCTCTGCTGCCGCCACTGCTTGGCCCCTCTGGGGGTGACCGGGAAGCCATAGGCCTGGGTCCCCCAGCAGCCCAGCTCACTCCACCCCCTGCCCCAGTGGGACTCCGAGGCACCGGCCTTAGGAGCCTCCAGAAAGACAGTGGACCTCTGCCAGCACCCCCTGGGGTAAGGCTCTGCCCTGTACCCAGTACCAATCCGGCCTCCTGACCTGCAAGGGCCCGCCTGCCAGGGGCCCTCACGAATCCAGCCCTCCCACCACAGGTCTCGCTGCTGGGGGAACCCCCAAAGGACTTCCGGATCCCCCTGAATCCCTACCTGAACCTACACAGCCTACTCCCGGCCAGCAACCTGGCGGGTAAGGAGGCTCGGGGCTGGGGAGGCACAGGGAGAAGCCGCCGCCCGGCTGAGGGCCACCTGCCTAACCCCCCAGCCCCTGGAGGTGGCGGTGGAGGCGGCGGCAGCAGCAGCAAAGCCTTCCAGCTCAAGTCCCGCCTGCTCAGCCCTCTCGCCAGCACCCGCCTGCCCCCTGAACCAGGGCTGCCTGACAGCTGTGGTTTCGACTACCCCTCGGTGAGTACCTAGCTGCCGTGCGGTCAGCCTCCCGAGGGCTGCCACTGTGGCCCTTTGTCCCCCCAGAGAGAGTCATTCTCCGGAGCATTATTTCTGTAATACCGAAGGCCAGGAGAGCACTAGGGAGATCGCGGGGAAGGTGCCAGACACAGTCCCCGCCCTGTCTCATGTCTGTTTGTCTCTGCACATCAGACCTGCTTCCTGTCTGTCTTTCTCTCCCAAGAGGCGTTAGGCTGGGCTTTGGCCTCTTAAAGACAAGGCTCGGTGTCCTGTTGGTCTTTCTGTCCTTCTCTCCCTTATCTGACTCTTGTCCCTGTCCCTGGAGAGCTGCTCCTTCTGTGATCTCAGCCTCCCCCGGGGTCAGATGTTGCAGCCCGGCCACCCGCAGGCCCCCCCCCTGTGTTATGTTTGGCACACACCAGGTTTGCTTATTTATATATTTATTTTTAAGATTTTATTTATTTGACAGAGTGACAGCGAGAGAGGGAACACAAGCAGGGGGAGTGGGAGAGGGAGAAGCAGGCTTCCTGCTGAGCGGGGAGCCTGATGTGGGGCTCGATCTCAGGACCCTGGGACCATGACCTGAGTGGCAAGCAGACTCCTAACGACTGAGCCACCCAGGCGCCCCTGGCCCACACCAGGTTTAAAAAAAGTAACAACTGAAATAAATGTCAGCGCTAACATATAAAAGGGCTCACACAATGCAGATGCCCAGTGGCCTCGAAACACTGTGAACACCTGGCCCCACAGGGGCCACACACCTTCATAGCAGCCGCCTCCGGGGCTGATGTGGAACCCCTCTCTGCCGTGGGGCGCACACTCCATCTCATCCCAGCTGCCCAGCCTGCAGTTGGAAGTCGCCCGCACACAGTCAGGTGTGCCCTCTGCTGGAGGGGGCCAGACTTCCCCGGGACATCTGTGCCGTGGAACTCAGCCAGGGGTGAAGCTGGTGCAGACTCCCACCCAACATGCTTCTCTCCCTTCCCTTCAGGATGTGGGACCTCGGCGGCTCTTCTCCCACCCACGGGAGCCGGCGCTAGGGCCTCACAGACCCAGCCGACACAAAGTAAGAGCTGCCCCGTCCATCTTATCTCCTGGGCGTATCCGTTAGCTTTTGCCGCATAACAAGCGGCCCCACCACTTGGTCGCTCAGAACAGCAGATACTTGATTTCTCACCAGTCTTCGGGGAGCTCAGCAGGTGGTTCCCTGGCAGCACAGCTGGGGCTGAGTAGTCTGCACTGGTTTTAGTCACATACCTGGCAGTTACTAGGCGGGGGAAGGGGACTCAGCTGGGATGATTTATCTGCTGCCCCTGGAGCTCGTTCTCCAGCAGGTCACCCTGTGAGGCTGGCCCGCGTGTGGTGGTGGTCCCGGGGTTCCCAAGAGGAAGCAGGGAAGCCAGGCACCTCTGTCTTCAGCGTCATGCTGCTGTCCCATTGGCCAAAGCTGGGGGGGAGGGGCATTTGGGAGGATCTACAGAATGGGTTGGATTCTTCAATAATCTGTCTCACTCGGCCCGCTCCCCCCTCTCTGCAGATGTCCCCCCCGCCAAGTGGTTTCGGAGAACGGAGTGGCGGGGGCGGCGGGGGGCCCCTCTCCCACTTCTATTCGGGTTCTCCCACTTCCTACTTCACCAGTGGCCTGCAGGCTGGCCTCAAGCAGAGCCACCTTAACAAGGTGAGGAGCTTCCCCAGCTGCGGACAGTTCCCCAGGGACAGCCAGGATGCAGGAGCCCCTGCGACCTTTGGTGCCTAGGCCCAGGCCAAGGTGGTGGCAGAGCGGGGGTCAGCTCTGCTCAGGGACGAGCTCAAACGGGCCATCCCCACACCTGTGTGTCTTGCACCTAATGTTGCCCAGCCTTCCTGGCCACCTTTCACTCCCTCCCCAGTAACCTGCGGTGTGGGTGCGATTAGCCCCAGTTGACAGATGAGGCAACAGGCTCAGAAAAAAGAAGTCCCCCCAGTCTCCTAGCTGATGAGTGGCAGAGGCAGGGTTCAAGCCTGAAACCCCTTGCCTTTGCCCTGGGGGCCGCTTCCTCTCCCATTTCATCTCTCTCCCATGTCTCCCAGGCCGTCGGCTCCTCTCCACTGGGCTCCGGAGAAGGGCTCCTGGGCCTCGGCCCTGGGCCAAATGGCCACAGCCACCTGCTGAAGGTACGGGGGGTGGGTGGGGAGGGCAGCGGGGACGCGCCGCGTTGGGGAGCAGTGGCCCCTGGATGGCCTCTGACTTGTCACCCCCTCCCCTCTGTCTCTAGACCCCACTGGGTGGCCAGAAACGCAGCTTTGCCCACCTGCTGCCCTCACCCGAGCCCAGCCCTGAAGGCAGCTATGTGGGCCAGCACTCCCAGGGCCTTGGGGGCCACTACGCAGATTCCTACCTGAAGCGCAAGCGGATTTTCTAAGGGTCCAGTGCCAGAGATGCTCAAGGGCCTGCACCAAATCGCTTTTGGGTTTTCTGGTGTTCTGTTTGTGTTTTTTCCCCCCCTTTCAGTAATAGAAAAATCTCTGAAAGACTTTGTTGACCAACCAGCCGGAACCCAAGGAGTGTGGGGGAGTCTGGGGGCCACTATGCACCTCTGGCCTGCTCCCGGCATGGAAACTCTACAGCCTTAAGAGAGAGGGGCCCTGGCCTGCTCTCTGTCCCCTCCCCTGTATCCGCCTGTGTCTGTGTCTCTCTGGGAGTCCTCTCCTGCCTAGTCACTCCTGTATCTTGGCCTTTCGAGTGCCTTGGAGGTTCCCCTGACCTCCCGTGAGGATCAGAGACTGTCCCCCTTTTTTAACTTTGACAATTGACTTTTGTTTCCTTTTCTAATTTGTATTATTTTTTAAGCAATCCAGGACGACCCCCAGCTCTGATTCCTTCAAGGTCCAGCATGTCTGGGCCTTCATTCCACTCTTTTTGGTTTGAAATGGCTCAGCCCTCTTTCTCTCATGTCTGCTGCAGGCATGGCTGTGTCCTGCCCCTGCCTGCCCACTCTGGCCTGTATTCCAGCTGGGGATCCCCAGCCCCCTCCCACAGTTCCCTCGCCTTCTGATGCCTTAAAGCCGGGTCCCAGGCCCTGCGGTCAGAGCCTCTTAGATGCCGAGCTCCGGAAGCTTGACTCAGGACCAAATGGCTCTGGCCTGGGGATTGGGCCCCTCTACCCAGGGTCCCCACTCTGAGGACAGTAGAAGGCCAAAGCCTTGGTCTTGGCATACCAACCCCATCATCCCTCCTACCCAGGCGTGTGTGCAGAGACGGGTTTTCTCTGCCAGCTTAAACCAGTCCTGCTGTCAGTCTGTGGGAGTCCGGTTATTGTGCATCTCACAGCCTCTGCTGTCTCCCCCCGCCCGCCCCCATGTTGAAGATGAGCTCCACCTCTCCATCCCCAGGCTAGATCACCTGGAGCTGGCCTCCTGTTGGCCCAGTGCCCAGTCCAGCAACTTCATGCAGATAAGCTCTGCCCCTGCCCACCAGCAGGACCTGTCGGCCTGAGGAGATCCTGGGCCCTCCCCCTGGCCGGCTGGGCCACCAGCTTCCCTCCCCTGACTCTGGGGGGTCCACATCCACTCCAGGGGGGTGTCGTCTCCCCAGTCCTCCCTCTCAGACCTTCCTTTGCTGAATTAAAGTTTGTAAGTAAATGGTTTTAAAGAAAGCAGAACTGGCTGGTTCTTGGGACAAACAGTGGGCCTGGGTGGGTAGTCGGAGATGGCCCCGCAGGTCTTTCGTGTGGGTGAGCCGGCATGGCTCCCTCGCGCTCTGGCAGTCCCTGGAGTCCTTTCTCGCACGCTCCCCACTCAAACGGCAGAGCTCATATTCGGGCAATTACGGGCCCTTTGGTCGCGTGGCTGCCACTGGGCATGCCCAGGCCCGGATCACGTGATGCCTGTCATGGCGGCCTCCGTGGCCCGGGGAGGCGTGAGTGCTGGGTTTCTGCTGAGGGCGGCTGGTGGAGCCTGGTGGAGCCGGCGTGGGGGCTCTCGGGGGTCGGGGGAGGCGGCGGCGCCAGTGACAGCCAGAAGATTTCGAGCAACAGGTACCTGGGGCGCTTTGGGGGACAGCGTTAACCCGCCGGACGCCCGCAAGGCGCGCCGCGGCCGCTCACCCAACCGTGTTTTCCAGACTCGCGCCCGGCGGGGGAAGAAGAAGCTGGCGGCCCCGAGCGGCCCGGGGACGTGTGAGTGTAGGGGGCTAAGTCCCCCATTCTTTGTCCCACGAGGTTCCTCCGGTCCCCGCCTTGCCGTGCAGCCTCATCTCTGTGTCCCCCTTCTACCTCGTCCTATTCCCCTGGCCGTCTAGGCCCCCTAACCCTAGACGTGACCTGGCCACCGCGCCCACCGTCAAGTTTGGTATCTGCACCCCCGTCTGTCCCCAGGGTGAACGTGGTGTTCGTAGACCGGTCAGGCCAACGGATTCCGGTGAGCGGCAGAGTGGGGGACAATGTTCTTTACCTGGCCCAGCGCCATGGAGTGGACCTGGAAGGTGGGAACCCCACACTGGGAATTGGGGAGGTCCTTATTCATTGTTTTAAAAACCCTGCAAATCAGATACGGTTCTCCTCCGTTACTTCACCCTCCCGTGGCTTCCCATCAAACATGGCTAAAATCCAGACTCCTCACCAATGTCTCAAACCCTGACCAGCTCTAAACCTTCATTCACTCAGCAGCTATTTATTGAGCATTTATTAGAGGTCATTAAAATTCCTGCCCTCCAGGAGCTTGTATTCTCTCCCTCCTTCCTCTCTCTAATCTAGACACACTGGCTTTCCTGCTGTTCCTCAAACAAAAAGCCAAGTCCATTCCTGCCTCGGGGCTTTTGCATTTGCTGCTCCAGACATCTGAAGTACTTTCCCACCAGATTAATCCTTCAGGTCTCAAAGTAAATGTCATCTTTCTGACAATCTCCTCCCCTCAGCCCAGCTAAAACCCGCACCCCTGGTCACTGTCACCTCAGTGTGCTTTATTGTCCTCCTAACACTTCTCAGTGTCTTGTTTCCTTTTTGTCCTCTGTCTTCAGAATGAGATCAGAAACCCTGGTGCTACTTATCGGTTGCCTGTCATAGTGTTTAGATGTAACGGGTATTAAATCAGTATTTGCTGAGTAAAAGATAATCATAGCAGACATTATTTTAAGCGCATTAAATACCTACTGACTGATTGAATCTTCCTGATAAGGTTATGTGATAGGGAAGATTGTTATCTCATTTTATAGGTGAGGAAGCAGCCCCAGGTTAAGTTGACATGATCCAGGGTCAAGTAAGTGGCAAAACTAGATTCAAAGCCAGCTTATTTTAGCCACTAATCTGTGCTGCTCTTCTCTGTATATTGAACACCTTGTTTGCCAGGCAGCAATGTACAAAACAGACAAGGCCCCTATCATTTCACATCAATTTCAATTTAATAGGGACCATAATCCCAGGAATAAACATGTAATTATATCATGAGCAGCTGGAAAGGGCAGTCTGAAAAAAAAATGTACAGGGTTATTTGTTGGGTGAATATAATACAGAGCCTGATTTAATCATTATCGGGGGTGGGGACGTTGGGGGGCTGGTCATGGCAGGCCTACCTCAAGTTCTGTTCTGGAATCCAGTCACCAGGAGTCCAGGACAGAGGTTGGAACATGAGTTTTAGAGGCAAGTGGCCTGTGTTCATATTTTGCCTCTTACCAGCTCTATGACTCTGAGCAAGGTACTTTACCTCTCTGGGCCTCTGATGCCTCATGTATAAAAGGGGATAATTTAGTTACTATCTCATTGGGTTGCTCTGGAGGCTTAAACAGATCTCGGACGTAGTGCTGAATGCCTGGCACCTGGTTAGTATGCAGTGCCTAGCTGGGACTATCGATTCAATAATCTCTATCTCATGGGATGAGGGTGCTAATGAGGTGGGAAACAGGACTGAGGAAGAGATTCCTTGGGGACTGCCTGGAGCTTCAGGGTCCAGACATTTTATCCCCAGGAGACGGGGAGTGTGGGCAAAGTCACCAGGTCCCCCTGGGAGGTTCTCCCAGGTCAGGAGGCTGCTTTGCAGCTACATCCTCATTATCCAACACGTGTGGAAGACAGGGAATTCTGTCCCATTCACTTAAAACACGTCTCTTGAGCATCCATATGCCAGGCTCGGTGCCAAGTACAAAGACGGAGGCCAGGTTGATGGAGCATAGGTACACCCAGAGATTCAGGTGGTAACCTGAGACTGTGGTAAATGCTGTGCAGAAATTAGAGTCCCCAAGGCCAGGCAGGGGTGGGGGGTGGTGCGGGGAGAGGATAAGAAACAGGAGATGGGGGAACTGGAAAACAGATGAGTTCTGTTGGTAAAAGAGTGGAGAGAAGAACATTGCAGGGCGAGGGTGCAACAAGTGCAGAGGCTATGTGGCTCGGGGGGCAGTGTGGCTGAAGTGAGTGAGTGAGGGGTCGGGAGGATCTCAGAGATTGAGTGGAAGAGTTTGGTTTTATTCTGGCTGCCAAAAGGCCTTGGAAGGTTTTAGACCAGGAGGGACATTATCCCCAAAGCGCAATTCTCAGTGATCAGTCCAAAGGGTGGGAATGCGTCCGGGGGAAAAGCAGGAAACCCCAGCTTCTGTATCTTTCAACCCTTATTTTCTGGTCTCTTCCCCTGCCACACTGAGTGTTGAGGAAGCAGGTCCCATCTTCGGGAGCAAGAGGTAGAGGGAAACCCATTTGCCCAGCACAGTGACAGGGTCCCCGCAAGGGCTTACAGGCTGCAGGGACCCTGCCTTTTTCCCCCTCAGCCACACTGAAGTCAAGTCCACGCTCATTCATGGTTCCGTGTACGCAGTCTGGTCCACAGCCTGCTGGGGGGGTGGTCCTTGGGAGACGGGACACCCTGGACGTCCCTTTGCAAAACTTACACGCAGCTCGGGAGCAGCTAGCCGAGTGGATGACGGGGCGGAGGGTGCGCTCGGTGCGGGCCCGGGAAGGACGGACGAGGGGCGCGCGGGGAGACAAAGGACCTCTTCCCCCTTCTGTCCTTGACCGCATGGTGCCTACCTGACCGTGCCCCTCACTGGCACCTCCTCACTTGTTGCCCCCAGGGGCCTGTGAAGCTTCCCTGGCGTGCTCTACCTGCCACGTGTACGTGAGCGAGGACCACCTGGACCTTCTGCCTCCTCCTGCCGAGAGGTGAGCGGGGGCAGCCCCTCCCCGCTGTGCAGAGGCCCGTGTGGGCCGCGCCAGGCAGCCCCAGCCCGACTCGGCCCTGCAGCTGCTGGCCGTGGCGCTGCCCTGCGCCGGCCTGAGAGGTGCCTCGTCCCCGCCCTGTGGGGCCCCCACCAGCTGGACAGCTTGCCCCCGGGTGACTGCTCTTCTCCTTGCTGCAGGGAGGACGACATGCTGGACATGGCCCCGCTTCTTCAGGAGAACTCCCGGCTGGGCTGCCAAATCGTGCTGACTCCTGAGCTGGAAGGGGCCGAATTCACGCTGCCAAAGATCACCAGGAACTTCTATGTGGACGGCCATGTCCCCAAGCCCCACTGACACCCCGGGCACCCGCGGCCCCGCGGCCGGGACTGCAGGAATAGCCAAGTTGCCAGCCCAGCCCAGAGCATGGACAGGCCCGAGAGAGATGTTGGAAGCAACCAGAAGGCCAGAGCCCCTGCCTCAGAGAGATCCCATGTCCAGGTTCTGGTTTGGGAGGCCGAGGGGGACCCAGCCCTGCTGGGGTGGCCTCCCCCAAACTCAGGAGAATCAGTGTGTGGATAGGGTGCCATCTGACTGGAACAACAATAAAACTGTCTCACAGACCTCCAGTGTCTTGAGGCTCCTCGGGGGGGGGGGGGGGGGGAGGGCAGGCCCTGGGGTCTGTAGCCGCACCTTCTGGGCCCCCAACTCCCCCCTCCCACGGCAGCGCTGGGGTCGCGGGACGGCTGAGGCAGAGGCCCGGAAGCTGCCTTCCTGGAGAGCCCGGGAGCCCGAGCCCACGTGCACCCGCGTGCCAAAGCCCCGCCCCCCCGTCCGCGGAGGGATTTGCGGGGATCCGGGCTGGCCTGGAGGGGTGTGAAGGCCACCCGAGCGGAGCTGCCAGAGTGGGACCGAGGCCGGCCTGGGG
>NC_058403.1:207247680-207395416 GCF_002201575.2 Neomonachus schauinslandi
GGGGGGGGAGCTTGGCCCCGGGCGCCCAGCGCTGCCTGCCAGAGGCGCCCCGCCGCACTCGCCCCGCCCCGCCCAGGTGGGGCTCCTCGCAGCCTCTGCCAGAAGCGCCCCCACCAGGCACGTCCTGCTCCACTCAGGTGGGGCTCATCGAGTGGGCTCAGGGTGGGCGGGGCCGGGCGCGATTAGGGAAGTGGGGCTGGGCCGGGGCGCGATGGAGGCCGAACCGGTCCCAGACTTCTCGAAGCTGCAAGAGCTCCTGGCGCCGCCGTGTCTGGACCCTAAGCCGCCCCGGGCGCCCCCTGCTCAGCAGGCACCAAGGACCCCAGGATGCCCCAGACCCAATGGCAGGTGCGTTCAGGAGCGGCCCCTTCCCCCAACTTGATCCAGTGGTCAAAGGGTCATGACCTCTGGTTCCTGGGGGTTATCCAGAGGTCACCATGTTAGTTACTGGCACTTAAAAAGAAGTTCTGGTCCCGAGGGATACTCGGGGTCATATGGGGGTCATATGGGGGTCAGAGGCCACGCAATTCCCCCATGTCTCTGAGGACTGCATTGGTGCTGCCCAGGGAAGGGGGTGACCACACTGTCCCTTGTCCCCAGGTCCTTCTGGCCTGCAAGCCAGGACTCAGTCACTGCCCTGCGTTTCCTCCAAGAAACAGCAGAAGGGCTGGTTCAGCCCCCTGCCCGGGACACCCAAGCCCTGGGGCCCTGCTGGGAGCTGAAGGCCTTGGAGACTCTGGGACCCTCGCCTCTGGCAAGGGATGCCAAGAACATGCTGACCCCAATCAGCCAGCCATGCTGCAGCTCAGGGCCCCTGGAGGCTCCCCCAGCCCCCTCAGCCCTACCCCAGAGGAGGCCCCGGAAGCAGTCAAAGCCCCACCCGGGCGCTGAGAAAGTGGACCCCCGGTTCGAGGGGGTGACCCTGAAGTTTCAGATAAAGCCGGATTCCAGCCTACAGATCATACCCAGCTACAGGTAGGGGCTGGCCCAGAGGAGGGCGCCCTTTTGCAAGTTATAGTAATAATGGTGGGGGCAGGGGCCTCCCGGCATCTGCTCGCGGGCGCCCCACACCAGCCCTACGTTACAAATGGCCCAGCCTCTGAGCGAGACCTCAGGCTGGCGCCGTGACCCAGCAACGTCCTGGTCCGAGCATAGGTCCTGTTTACGAGACGGGCCTGACCATACTGAGGGTGGTTGCTAACTGTTGTTTTTCCCAGTAATGATCATGACCACCACCTGTCAGGAACAACAACCATGAGAGGTAACAGGTAGCCCTTGATGTATATGGGCTCCCTGAAGCCTTGTGAAGCCCATTTTGCAGATTTGGAAACTGAGGTGCAGAGGATGCGGTCGCTTGTCCGGAGTCACGCAGTGAGGACTCAGGAGAAATGGGATCTCAAACTGGCAGGCTGGCCCCAGACTTCCTACCTCTTCACATAATACTCATTATTATTACTGATGAGGGACAAGGCCAGGCCTTTCAGACATCAGACGCCTCCTTGGGGGATGCTTCACATCCCGATAGTAAATCATCACTGAGGGGCCGCTGCCTGGGACAAGGTACAGACCCCCCCAATGCTAACTCCTGTCTACTCCCCAGCCTGGCCTGCAGTAGCCGCTCTCAGGGTCCCTCTACAGGCCCTGCCAGGGGTCCTGAGGCCAACTCAGGAGGCGGCGAGGCCCTCGGTGAGTCCTGGTGACTTAAGAGCTATAAATATGGGGGGGGAGGGCAGTTTCCCATCCTCTCTGTCTTTCTTCCCATCCTGCTTCCCCATTTAGACCCATCCAGAAGGAGTCATGGTGCACCTCCCTCCACTCAGGCTGAGTCACCCCCACCCCCGGTTTCTTCCTCTGCTTAGCTTTGCCATCTGTCTCCCTTCCTGGCTTTCCCTCTGTCTTAGATCTGGTAATACCCAGGGCTGGCCCAGAGCCAGGTGGGGCCTTCGTAGAGACTCTAACAAAATGCCCCACCTGCACAGGCCTCCTGAGCCCAGACTCTTGGCCTCTGCCCCTTACCCTTTGACCTCTGCCCCCTCAGGGCCCCGGTGCTGTGCTTCCTGTAGGACCCAAAGGACCCCACTCTGGAGAGATGCTGAAGATGGGACCCCTCTCTGCAATGCCTGTGGTATCAGGTCCTCAGGATGGAAGGAGTTTGGATGCTTAGCCAGTGTGGGGTTCTGGGAGGGGAAACACTCACCCTTGCGGAAAGTGGAACTACCCAGAAAGTGGTAGTTTCTGGACCCCTGCTGCATTCTGATGTTGGTTTCTCGCACCCCCACCCCAGGTACAAGAAATATGGCACTCGCTGCTCCAGCTGCTGGCTCGTGCCCAGGAAAAGTGTCCAGCCCAAGAAGTTATGTGGCAGATGTGGGGTGTCCCTGGGCCCCCACCAAGGCCCAACTCAGGAAGGGTAAGCCCTTCCTCACCCAGCTGAGCCTGTCCTGACTCAGTTTCTCTGTGGTGGGGAGGGCAGGGAATGGGCAGAAGCCCTCCTGGGAGGAGTGGGGAAAAAACTTGGGTCTTCAAGGGTCCAGCCTGCCTCTTCTCTGCCCCCTCCCATTCAGGGATCTCAGGTGGAAGACCCAGGCCTCGGGCTCCAGAGTCCCTGTCTCAGGGGGCCACTGTCCCCCTCCCTGGCCCCTGGTCCGATGAGGTTTGGCTGAGCCTCCCCTCAGAAAATGTCCTCAGCAGTGACGCTCCTACTGTGAACAGCAATAACAATAAAGAACACAACTACTCTGAGAAAGAGCGCTGTGACTTGGGGATCCCACCTCGTGCACACTTCCCCCTCTCTCCCCCGCGCCAGGAATGTGGGGGCAGGTGTTTTCTCATTAGGATTCTGAGGGACACACACACTCGTACATACAGGGACCAGCCCACCCACAGAGAATGAGCCACATTCACCACAACATCCCATATAGGGCAACAGCCACCACATGCAGAGACAAAGAACACATGGAGACAGACAGACACACGGGGCACCTGGCTGGCTCGGTCAGTGGAGCGTGTGACTATCAATCTCGGGGTTGTGGGTTCGAGCCCGGTGTTGGGTGTAGAGATGACTTAAAAAAAAAAAAAAAAAGACCTTTTTTTTTTTTTTTTTAGAATTTGTTTATTTGACATAGACAAAGCGAGAGCAGGAACACAAGCAGGGGGAGTGGGAGAGGGAGAAGCAGGCTTCCCGCTGAGCAGGGAGCCCGATGCGGGGCTCGATCCCAGGACCCCGGGATCATGACCTGAGCTGAAGGCAGACACTTAACGACTGAGCCACCCAGGCACCCCTAAAAAAAAATCTTATTTATTTTTTAACTTATTTGAAAGAGAGAGAGAGCACAAGAGGGGGTAGGGTCAGAGGGAGAAGCAGACTCCTCGCGGAGCAGGGAGCCCAATGTGGGACTAGATCCCAGGAGTCCGGGATCATGACCTGAGCCAAAGGCAGTCGCCCAACCAACTGAGCCACCCGGTGCCCCCCTAAAAAAAATCTTAAAGGCAAGACAGATACGTGTGTGTGGGCTAACACACATTCACATACAAGACACACTGACAAACTCACGTGTGCTGACATGCACATGAGACACATAGACCACACGCTAGACAGAAACAAGCATTGACGGACACAGGACAGATACATCTGTCAACACACGGAAAATACACCTAGGTGACACACACATTGGCACACAGTGATACACACACAGCGGTCCCTTTATCCGTCAGCTCCACCTCTGCCTGCAGGGTGTCCCCTTCCTACAACTTTATGCACACCAGTCCCTTCTGTGGCCCCCTCCCCCCTCTTCCAAGAGCTCTCCAACCCCACCACGGGTGTCCCTAGCCTGCAGCCAGAAGCCATTCAGGAGAAGAGGGCCCTGGCCAGAGCTCAGCCCTGTCGCTGTCGCCAGAACACACAGGATACTAGTGCCCACTGGGAGAACTGGAGGGATGCAGCCAGGGTGGGGGGTTGTCCCGCATGGCAGTGAGTGAGACCTGCCAGGCCACGTAGCCCAGGAAGGGGAGCCCCTGTGAAACCCTCTTTGTCTGTTTCGGGTGAGCCTGTGGGGAAGGTCTGGGCCCAGTTCCTCAGCCCTCAGATCCCTGACTCCTCCAGCCCCACATTCCTCAGCTCAGAACACCCTCCCCGGCGTCTCCCCTAGCTGCTGCCTTCTCATTACTGGGAGGGTGGGGCAGCCTTCCTTGACCACCCAGTCTAAGATACATATCCCACTCCCATGCTGTCACGCTCTAGTTCAGCTCCTCACTGGTCTCCCTCCTAGAACCTACCAGAATTTGTCAGTTCTCTACTGCTCTGGGGTTATTTCATTCACCTTCATCTTCCCACCTGGACCATGACTTCAGGGGTCCAAGGCCACAACTGTGTCCCTGACCGTGATGGGCCACCCCAGGGCCCAGCACGGAGTTCTTTGGGGATGCACGTTGAACACATGAAGGTCTCAGACTGTGTACCTGTGAACTCACGGCTGTTTTTACCCACTTATTGAGCATTTATTGAGCAACTACTGTGTACCAGACCCCAAGGGGGGCAGTTTATGGTGACTAGAACAAAGAACCCTGCTCTAGAGAAGGCAATATTCTAAAGTGACAGTAAACAGTCAAATATCTAATAGAGTGTCAAGTGGTGGTTGATGCTACAGAGAAAAGAAGGTATGTAAGGAGATAAGGCGTTGGAGGGCTACCTCAGTTTTGCTTCTGTCGGAGGAGAGACTGCCAAGGCCTCTCTGACATTTGGATAGAGACCTGAGGATAAGGAACTGGCTGTGGGACTTTGAGGTGAGGACAGTCCAGGCAGAGGGAATGGCAAAAGCAAAGGCCCTGTGGCAGGCTGGACTTGGTGGGACATGAGGAATCGTGAGGAGGGAAGTAGTTAAGGGTGTGTGTGTGCGCGCGACAGGCCGCTGGTTCCTCCCACCCCCAACCCCCTAGCAATCCCCCCCCCCCCCCGCAGCCTCCGCCTCCCTCAAAAGCAGGAACAGAGCCTGAGAGAAGGAAGCAGTCCTGGACAGCCCCCCCGCCATTTCCTGCTCTTACCTTTGCTCAGGAAATGCTTGCCTAGGGCAGCTGATGGAGTGGGAGCTGTCCAGGACTGCTTCCTTCTCTCAGGCTCTGTTCCTGCTTTTGAGGGAGGCAGAGACTGCAAGGGTGGGGGGGAGAGCAGCTGTTCTCTCCTTATGCTGTAGGGGGTGAGGGGGGCGGTGGTGTGCGGAGTGGGTTGCAGCTGATAGCCGTGTGTCTCTTCTGAATCATGACAGGCAGTCAAAAGGCAGGTTGGGGGTAAACTGAGGCACGGTGGATGGACACAGGATGGAGGAGGCATTGAGGGTGGGGCGGGGATGCACCCTTTAATAGTTGGGACCTGTCACTCATAAGTGCAGCCACTGTCTGCATTTCCTCATCCTGGCGAGACCTCAGGACAGGGGCCCAATGCCCAGACCCCGGGGAGGGGGCTCCACCCACCCTGGGAAGACAGCTTCTGTGGCGCCTGGAACCAGGCCTGGGGGAATCACCTAGCTCCCACCGCAAGAGTTAGCGGGGTTAGAGGGCAGCACTGGGCGGAAGAGATAAGGGTCAGGGAGCGGGAGGAAGGCCTGCAGTCCCCATCCCAGCCCAAGGCTGGCTGACAGCAGGAAACGGGACACGGAGAGAACACGCTCCAGCCCACACCGCATGAAGGTGGCTTGGGCTGTGCTGACACATAGTAGGCCCTCAAAAACAAACAAGCCAAAGTAGTTTATGTATGAATAACCCACGGGGTTGGGACTGGAACCTTGGGTTGCTTCCACATGGCAAGAGACTGAAGTGGACGGACCCAGAGTCCTTTATAAAAACTTTATTTGTTGGGGGGTGGGTAGAAAATGGGGGTGACGCCCCTGGAATTGAATAAATAAGTGAATGAATAAATAAATAAATAAATAAATAGAACAATAAGTAAGCCCCCGTGTGCCTCTGGGGGGCGTCCCCCGGCCCGCGGGGAGAGGGGAACCGGCTCAAGCCGACGTCAGCTGGATGGCGAAGACCTCGCCCCCCGCCTGCGCCTCCGCGGTGCCCGCAGCCTCGGTTCCACCTTCGGCACCCGTGCCCCCGCCAGTGCCACCGCCCGCGCCGTTGAGACACACGGCCTCACCCGAGCTTTCGGCCTCCTGCACATTATACTCGCCCTTCTTGCAAGCGGTGGACTGAACGTAGAAGGCCAGGCCGGCCCCCGCGGCCAGTAGGGCCGCGCCCCCCGCCGCGCCGCCCACGGCGACCCACAGCCATGGACCTGCGGGGTGGAGACCCTCAAAGAGAGTGGACCAGCTCAAGGCTCCCAAGCGCGGCCACCTCTGTTCCCTCCCCATTGGCACGAAGTCAGTCCTCACGGGCCTGGCAGGGAACCCCAGGGAACTCAGAGCGTGGGGTGGGGGAAAGGAGAAAGCCTTCAAAGGCTACCCCAAGCGCTGGTGCGACCCCAGACCCGTTTTACGCGTCACCTCAGCACATGAGGATAGAAGCCCCTAGCCCCAGGGATACCCAGAAGTCAACTCTCTTCACCCCCAAGAGGATGAGGGTAGGGGGGGACCGGGTCACTCCTTCACCCCGGAAAACCCGAGATACACGAAGTGGGGGGGAGGGGATCTGGGTGGGACCCCCCATCACCCCCATCCTCTACCCTAGGTCCCTCTCCAACACCTCTTCTCCACAGCGGCACAGTGAGGGGTGACTTCTACCCCAAGTTAATAAGCCCCTCCCACAGCCGTCATGGCCCTGGAGGGTCTCTCCCCTTGAGCTCCAGTCCGTTCCCTCTTCCTCCACCTTCCACCCCAACCCGCCATCAAAGCCCCACTCGTCAGGGTGCCCCTGACTTCTGCCCCGGCCCACTTCAGTCTCATCTGCGGGGAACGAGAGGGAAGCGAGGACCGGGTCAGGGGCCGCGCGGCGCCGGCCACGCCCCCTGCGGATCCCTCGCCCCGCCCCCCAGCTGCCACTTACCAGCCACGCGCACTGTGATGCGTCGCGCGTGGCGCCCATGCGCGTTGGTGGCTGCGCACTCGTACTCGCCGCCGTGGCTGCCCATGGCGCCCGCCACGCTCAGCGTGCTGTTGTTGCTCGACAGGCCGATGTTGAGCGCCCCCGGGGGCGCGCGCCAGCTGATCTGGGCTGGGGGCCAGGCCTCTGCGCGGCAGGTCAGCGTGAAGTTCCCGCCTGGCCGCACGCCCCCGGGGGGCGAGGCGGCCAACTCGGCCACCACCGGCCGGTCTGCAGAGGACAGGAGGTTGGAGGAGCCCCTCAGAGCCGGTCCACGCACCGACCAAGTGCCCTTCCGCCCACCACAATCAGAGCACCCCTCCTCGGATGGGCAGGCAGGGATCCGGCCTTCCTTCAGAGCCACCTGCCCCTACTATTCGGCTGTAGTCAGCACTAAAACCCTGTGCCCTGCTTCTCTGAAGGAGAGGGGGTAGGGACCTGCACCAGTGCCCTTCTGACCTAGAATTTGAGGGGGGCACGGGCTCCTGTTCCCTAGAGTTTTCATTAGCCTCAGGTTTAGACCGGGAATCCTTGTCCCCAGGAAGGGGGCCTAAGGAGGTACCCTTGAACTGCCCTGGGCAAGCCCACTGCTGCAAGTCACTGTTTTGGGAACCCAGTGCCCTCTAACTGGTGCTACTCCCACTCACATTCCACGCCCACGGTGACCGTCCGTGCGTCCATGCCATGCATGTTGGTGGCCAAGCAACGGTAGGTACCCGCATCTTCTCGGGACACGCGCAGCCGCTGAGGCCTGGGCACGCCCTCCCGGGAGCAGCGCACTTGTGGGGACGGGCGACCCCGGGCGGCGCAGGCCAGCCCTGCAGCCTCGGCCCCTTCCAGCCACGTCTGGTGACTTGGGCAGGTGGACTCATCCATTTGCGGTGGCGCTGCAAAGCAGCCATGGGGGACGTCAGGGAGGGGCCCGGCCCCTGGGGCACCCCTACTTCCCCGCCAGCCTCGGCCCCGCTCACACTCCGTGCTCACGGCGACTGTCTTGACCATGGAGCCGTGCCGGTTGGTGGCATTGCAGATGTAGATACCAGGTGCCAGTTCACTAGCGCTGCTGGGGACTCTGGGACTAGAGTCTGGGGAGGCCAGCGGCAGCAGCATCCCCTCACTGGTCCCCTCTGAGCCGATGCACTCCACACTTGGCTCCGGCTTTCCATCCACCTCACAAGAAAACAGCTGCCCAGATCCTTCCACCCACGTCCAATTGCTGGGGCAGCTCAGCTCCTCGAAACTGGGGCCATCTGGGGAGCAGAAGGTCACACAGGGACTGGAAGTCAGGCCAGGGTTATCCTGACATACCCCATCTTGCCCTGTGTTGTCCTCACTCACATTCCACCGTGACAGCCACATTTTTGGCCACAGAGCCTTGAGCATTGGTGGCTTCACAGCGGTAGGTTCCTGCGTGCTCCCGGACCACATGCAGCAGGCCCTCGACGACCCCGGCCTCCCCAGGGCGCGCACAGCTCACGCTGGGCGGCGGGACCCCATGTGCGACGCAGCTCAGCGAGACCTCTGTTCCTTCCAGCCATGTAATGTGTTCTGGGCAGCCCATGCTGTCCAGCGATGGGGCGTCTGGAGAAGGAAGTGTTGTTGGGTTTGAGGATGGGGACTGGCCCAATGTCCCTAGACCCTCTTTCCGTATAAGGGCAGCCACAAAGGGTTGGGCAGGCTGTGCCCTGCCCAGACACTAAACCAAAGAGGTTTTACGCTGGTGGAGTGCTGAGCTGTTTTTAGTCCTTTTTTCTGATTCCTACAAAGTGCCCACAGGATCCACCCCAAGTCTTTGGCCTAGAAATTCTTAGACGCCTTGGAAAGCCCACCTTCCCAAGACTCTGTCCACACACCACACCCCAGACCCTTAGGGACACGTCTACCTCTCCCCCTCCCTCCTTCTCTAAGATCTTCCCCTAATACCGCTCACCAGCCTCTTCCCTTTCCCAAAATCCTGCCCAAAGACACACTTCAGACCCTGCAGGCTAGTCACCCCTAGACCCTGAGAAGCAGAAATGCGCCTTGTGCACCCCCACTCACACTCCACCGTCAGCGTCACTTCCTTGACTGCCTCGCCCTGGACGTTGACCGCAGTGCAGCGGTAAGTGCCGGCGAGAGCTCGAGTGACCGGACCCAGCAGGCCCAGCGCTAGCACCGCCCCGCTGTCAGGCCGCTCGCAGTGGACGGAGGGCGCAGGGTTTCCGCGGGCCTCGCAGCGCAGCGTCTGCTCGGGGCCCTCCGGCCACGTCCAGCTCCTGGGACACTCAGAATCATCTAGTCGAGGGGCGTCTGCAGGGGCGCGGGGTACTGAGAAGCTAGACACGGTCCTTGAGGAAAAGCCCCACTTCCACAATACGGCCAGGGACCGGACAGGCCCTTGGAAATCACGAGGAGGGAGGCGAGAGGTTAAAGGCCAACTCACATAGGACGCGGAGTTCGGCGCTCTTGTTCTTGCTTAGGGTCTCCCCGTCCACCTCGAGGATGGCGTCGCAGAAGAAGCTGCGCTTGTCGTCGTCCTCGGTGGCATTTAGCTGAAGCTGGGCGGGCTGCCCCGGGACCACGGCTGGAATTCCGTCCAGTGTGACCAGGGCTCCGGCCCCAGCTGCGCAAGTTACTGTCACCACCTTCCCCTCGGGGGTGCTGGGCTCGCTCAGGGTCAGGACCGGCGCGGGGAAGCCTGGGGGCGGGGCATTGGCCGGGAGTCCACTGACCACGCCCCTCCCGCGGGTCGAGGCTGCCCCTTATCTGCCTGAACTGTCTGGGCTCTGCCGCCGAACTGTAGGTACCTCGCTCGGCCTCTGCGGATGCTTAGGCTCCGCCCTCCTCTCGCCTCGCCTCCTCGCCCCGCCCAACTTTACGGGGTCCCCACTGGGTTTGCGACGTTCCCCTTCCGGCGGCGGCTCAGACTCCGCCTCTAAAACTATTCAACCTCAGTCCTCCAACTTTCCCACCCCTTAGGGACACTGGGACCACGGCTATTGCTATACTAAGGCCCCGCCCACCCTTTGCTCTGCCTTCCCGTTGCAGAGCGACCGGATCCACCCCTGAGCCGCGGCGACCCGCTTCTCTCCCTCTTACTGTAGACGGTCACGTTCTCCCGGGTCTCCCGGCTCTCGCCCCCCAGGGTCACGTTGCAGACCAACTGCCTGGCGCCCTCCTGTTCTGCGTTAGCTGTGGCTGTGGCAGTGGCCACGAGCGCGTCCCCCTCCAGGGTGATATCGGGACTCAGCATGCGGTCCCCCAGCGCCAGGTAGACCCCAGCCTCTGAGGCTGGAAACAGCTCGTCCAAGGTGCAGCTCACGGGTCTTTCTGAGCCCACTTCCAAGAGCCGGGGGACAGCGAGGCGCGGGGGGTCCGGAGACAGGGCTGGGTGTCGAAGAACAGAGCTTGAATATCATGTATCGGAACCACTCAATATGTACTAAGCGCTTTACATGCACTATCTTATCGTATTATCCTCAAGGCACAGGGAGGAAAACAACTTACAGCTGGTGTATGTTGGAGTAAGGATTGGAATTCAGATTTCTCTGCCTCCAAACTTCTTAAACACTCCTCTGACCCCTTCTCGTCCCCTTCTGCTCCCTGTACCCACTCACCAAAAGTTCGGAGCTCTCTGGGGGCGGAGCTGTTTGAAAAAAGCCCCAGGCCATGCGGCCGCAGGTCCAGCTCCGCGCGGCAAGAGAAATTGGCCCCATGGTCCTCCCTTCGCGCCAGTACTGTAGCCGTAAGCACCGCGCCCCGCGCTCGGGGTGGCTCCCCGGCGAAGCTGCGACGGATGAGCTCCTGGGCGCCCCGCAACAGGGTCAATGTGAGGCTCCCACGAGGCCCAGCGCCTGGGACCCTACAGCTCAGGGTGAAGTTCTCGCCCACAGGCTGCCAGGCAGGCAGCGGTACCAGCTCTACACGATCCGGTCGCTCTGCAACGGGGGAACCACCGCTCTTGGAAACGCCGAGGCTCCCAGGCACTTGGCGTGGAACCCAGGGGCCCAGGGGCGGAGAGTTGGGGATCCAGAGGGTGGAGCCTGAAGGGGAGGACCCTGTGACCCAGGGGGCGGGGCTTGGAAGGAAGGGAAAATAGTAGAGTGAGAGCGTGGCCGCTGAGAACTCACGGAAAGTGCGAATGAGCCCACGCGCCTGCAGCGTGCGCCGCGCGCAGCGGAAGAAGCAGACCGGCTGGGTCTCCGGCTCGCGGATATCCACCAGCTGCCGCGCCAGCCAGCGCAAGCCCCTCTGGGTCCCATTCCGGCGCAGCGAAGTCTCCAGGCCACCGCGCTCAGGTCGTGGGCAGTTGGTGCTGCAATTCAGCCACAAAGATCCCCCGCGCTCCACGAGCGCCACGCGGGGCTGCAGGTCCGCCCAAAAGGGCTCCTGCGCGACCGCTGACCAGGGAAACGTGGGCTCAGCCTGGGGAGCCACCTTCCTGGGATCTTAGTGCCCCTATGTCGAATCAGGGATTCCCGGGGAATTAGTAGAGGCCACAGCCAAGGAAGAATTCAGGAGTTTCGCGTCCTGCCCCGGCCTCAGGTTTGGAGGCGCGCTCCCAGGGTTCAAACCTCGAGGGCTTCTCTGGGACATGGCAGCAGCGAGCCCTGGTCTCCAAGGTGCCAATGGAGTGATGGGAAAGCATGGGGGGAGGGGGATGAGATGAAAGACGGGGTCTTTGACGCACACAGCAGTGATGGGAAGAGGGGACCTCGTGTGGAGGAAGGAAAACGAACTGGTTCTCAGGGTTCTTGCCAGAGACGGGGAGACAGGTTGAGGCGAGGGCAAAGGAGAGATGAGGCCGAGTCAAGGATAAGTGAGGACCCCAAACCCGGGAGAAGAACACGAAAGAAGACTCGAGGCTGGAGCTCATGGAAGGAACCGCGGTAACAGCTGAGGGACTCGGTTGCCAGGGCTCCGGATGGAGCGGGAATAGCGCCTCCGAGTCACAGCAGTTGGGGAGATCGGGTCTTTCCGGACCACGACTGAGGGGGATGGCAGTCCGTGGACCATGGAGCATAACAGAGCGTGGAGAGGTACCCCAGAAAGGGACAAGGGAGACACGGGGTCTCCAGGGCATGAGATGGGTGCGGAAGAGCACCCGGGATCTCGACGAGGGCAAGGTAGAAACCTGGGCAAGCGAGGAGTCTGGGAGCTGGGTCTCCAGTGTGTGTTGGTGGGAAGAGGGATAGAGGGCAAGGCCCGGGCTCAAGGTGGGGCAGAAGCGTGGGAGTAGAGCGAGACGAGGGCGGAGCCGGGAGGGGCTTGTGGCCGCTGTTCTGGTCCCGGAACTCCGCCCCCGCCCTGTCCACCCTGAGCCAGGACCCGGCTCTTACCTGAGAGGCCGAAGAGCCCCAGGCCCAGGACAGCCCAGAGGCCGAGCAATGCCCGGCACAGCCCCGGCGAGGGCCCTGGCATCGCCGCCGCGGGGGAAGCGCAGGAGGCGAGGAGAGCGCGAGCGCTGAGCTGGGCGAGAGGACGGCGCGGCGGGTGGGTTGTGGAGGAGGCAGAGTTGCGTTCCGGGATTGGTTTAACGTTGGTAACTTGGTTTCCAAGGAGGGGGCGGCGGCAGAGGCGGCTGGGGGGCGGGAGGGCGAGCGTGCTCCAGGCTCCCGGCCTCGGCGAAGGCGTGCTGGCAGGAGCAAGCGACCCCCGGGGTCTACGTGGAGGCCCGCCCCATCTCCCGGAGCCTTCTGGGGGCGGCCGCGCGCTCCCGCGTCATCCTCGGCGGCGAAGCCGAGGTCGGGGGATGCTGGGTTGCCCTTCTCAACCGCCCCCACCCTACCCCTAGCTTGGATGCTGTGGTAATGAGCTGGACTCAGAGCCCCGCCCCCATAGTTAGTTCCCCCACCCCCTCCCGCGCCCCTTGGGCAGGGGATTGGTTTGAAGGCTAGGAGAGAGCTGTAGAGCAGGATGGGGGAAGGCACAATTCTAGGAAAGGGTGTGTGGGGATGCCTTCCTCACTGATCCTTCTCCTTTTGAGCCGGCGAGCTGAGGGCTGTAGCCACGCCCCTAGTCCCCCTCCGGCTCCGCCCCCGCACGCGACAGAGGGGGTGGGGACCAAAGTGCCAGCGAGTCGGGAACACGTGTGCGTGCGCGCAGCGTTCGCCGGCGTCTAAATTAGGGTCGGCTCCGCTCTGGGTCTGTATTTACCCAGCGTGCAGCGGGCACGTGTCTACGCGGCGTGTGTGAGCGCCAGCTGCGGAGGAGCGCCCCTGAATCCGCTTTCGGCGCGGTGGGCGGGGCCCTGGACCGCACCGGCCCTCCCAGACATCCAGTGCGGGCTCGGCTTCTGTGTCCACGCGAGACCGAGAGACCAGCTATGACACTTCGACCCTGCATCCGGGCCCCAGGCTTTGACGCCCCCCCGCATGTGGCCCCCAGGCCCGGTGATTATCAAGACGTTGCCAGGACGCGAGTCTGTGACACCCCACGTGGGCCCTCTGATTGTTCCCTCCCCGCAGTCACAACATGGGTACCTTTTCTTCGCATCTCGGTCCCTCAGTGTGTCACGTGACCCCGTCCGTTTGCGCTCTCAGCGCCAGAGCTAACGGTGAACTGTGGGGGTCAGTTCTCGCTCCACCCCTGTCCTCCGGGAAAGTGCTGGGTCGCAGGTGGAGGGGCGGGGGGGGGGGAATGGGAAAGGAAACTTAACATCCAATCAGAGCTGCCGCGTGGCGCGGCGGAGCCAATCGGGGGGAAAACCGTCCTGTGAGCCAAGCCTCCCACAGCCCAAAGCCCTCCAGTGCCCAAGCTATGCCCATTTGCACCCCACTGATAACGCCCGCAGGGGGGGTATATTACCACACTTGGCTGGGAATGCGGAGGGACTGGGGCGCCCGGGTCCCCAGGCGGCTGAGAAGGAGGAAGCCTCAGGTGCCCTCCGAGAGACAGGGCACTTAGAGAAAGTGACTGAGGCAAGGCCAGAAAAGAAGACCACCTCCTCAGAGGAGGTACGCTCGTGGGGGGACCTTTAGGCCGTGAGGCAGAGGCTGACTGAGGAGGACTTTATTGAATCAGTCAGGGTTCCCCCCAGTTGTCCCAGATTCCTTTCTCCTCCGGCTCAGCCGGCAGAGACCCTCCTCTCTTTACTCCGGTTCTGCACCAACGGCCGTTTTCGTAGGTAGGCGGCCCCCACAACGAGAAGGATCCCCGCTAAGGCTGCGATGGAGGTGGAGGCCAAGGCTTTGGGCGCGGGGCGCCAAGCTGGGGACAGGAGGTGAGAATTAGGACCGGGGCCCAGGGAGACGTGACCTCCCGCTCGACTCGCTCACCCTACTGGCGTCACACCCTGGCCCTCCCCTCCTCAGGGGCCCAGGATTACAAAGGTGCCTCACCGAGGCCTGTCAGCGTTATGGGTGCCGAGCTGCTGCGGACCACCAAGCCATCAAGACTGAGGCGTGCGTGGCAGGTCACCGGTTTCCAGAAGTCGCGGGGCCTGGCGGGCAACGTGTAAGTCAGCGTCACGTTGGCCAGATCAGTGCCGGTGTAGCGCTTCAGGTTCTCAGAGTAGATGACCCGGCCGCCGCGCCTCAGAGTCACCACCAGGAAGCCCACGGGGAATACGTGCGTCACGTGGCAGCGCAGAGTGTACTCATTGCCCACCAAGAGCGGAGGCTCCAGGATCACGCTTTGCGGCCGTTCTAAAGCAAGAGGGGGCCTCTGAGCCAGGTCCGCGTGCGCCCCCTAGCGCGTCTGTTAAACACCCAACCCCGTCCCCCTCCCCTCACCCCAGCAAGGCCTGGACCCCCGTCCCTCACTGTAGGCGGTGATCTTGGCCGTGGCCCCCCGTGTTTCTCCTGCGCAGGTGACGAAGCAGCGCACCTCGGAGCTCCAGGCCCTCACGTCCAGCAGCTGGTAGGATACCCAGCCGGGCCCACTGAGCGTTTGGCCCCGCTGCAGCCCAGTGCTGAGGCTGGAATTCTCCGGCAGGGGGCAGCTGGTGCTGCAGTTGAGCCACACTGAGCCCCCCGGCTGCACGGCCTTGAACCCGGGGCTCAGGCGCACCCAGAACGGCGCTGAGGTCTCCGAGGGCGCCAGGGAGCTGCCTCCCGGGCCTTGGGCCCGCGCTCCCCGGCGCCGACGCGCTCTCACGCCTCCCGGGTAGGCGGCGGCCGCCAGCAAAAGCAGCAGCGAGAGGGGGAGCAGAGACCCCATGGCAAAGGGCCCAGACTGAGGGGCCGAGCGCCAGGGAGCCAAGGCTGGCTCTGGAGATAAGGAGGCCGGCAGCCCCGCCTCCGCAGCCCCACCCAGAGGGACAGAGGCCCCTCGAGGGCCTGGGAGCCTGCAGTATATAAGCCCCTCAGCCCCTCCCTCAGCTCAAGAATGAGGTTCCAGGCCTATGTAAAGCAAGAGTCAGAGAGTTTTCTGGAGAGGAATCTTTAATTTTCGCTTGAGTCTCAAAAGGTCCTAACAAGCCCCAGATTTGGATTAGAGCCTCGGGGGTGGGCCTTGAACCGGCAGCCTTTTCTTGGGGGAGGAAGTGGGAGGACAGGGCTGGAAAGGGCTCCTACTGGATGGGACACCTCCCCTCAACTCAAACAAGTCAGGCGCACATGAAAATGCTTTATTAGCACAAGAGAGAGAGGCTTCCAGAGCTGGGAGGGGATCGTCCCAGGCCTCTACTCCCTACTGCCTGCAGGGCCCTCATCTCTGCAGGAACTTGGGGCTGCCGGAGTGCTCTGTTCTTGCTCTGTCCCACTGAGATGGAAACAGGACAAGGCGGGGACACAGGGGTTGGACATGGTTTCATGGGACTCCATGGTTTAGCTGCCAATGAGTGGGCATTCATGTTTAGGCATGCCCCGGTGTCACTGTGAGCACTAGCAGAGAGGCATATGGGCAGAGGGGGGACTAACAGAGGTCAGTGCCAGTGATGGCGGGAGGAGTCCGGGCCCAGTGGGTTGTCCCTGGGCATGTCACCAACTAAACAGTATCACCATTGCCAGTCCCCTTCTGGAGGAAAGCAGCTTATCTAATGGAATGGGAAATTCCAGCCCCACTTGATCTTTTTTTTGCCAGGCGCTCCTGTGCAGTGCACAGCTAGTGCGACCGTACCTGGCCACCCTAAATGAGGTTTAGACTGACAGCTCCCTGAGGACAGGAACTCATGCTCCTCTTCTTTACCATTCTAGCCCACATAAAAGGCACCCAATAAATAGCTGGTAAAAGAACAAATGAATAAATACGTCATCATCGAAAGTTGGGGACAGTCCGTGGACTGCAGGGCTGGACCTGGCATCTGTCAGAGGAAGTATAGGGGTATGTGTTTCCATGCTGCTGGTGTTTGTGCAGGTTACTTCTCAGGGCTGTAGGGCCTCAGCACACGCAGTGGGGGGGGGTTCACTGTTTCCCAGTTGGGTGTCCCATGTTGAGTGTCCCGCCACACCCCCCCCAGACAGGGCAGGCTTTGACATCCCTCATAGTCATGCCCCAAGTCCTGCCCCCTCCTTGTGGCTCAGTCCTGTGGCTCCAGGTCAGGTGTGAGGCTTGGGGATCCTAGGCGTTCAGGTGCCAGGACCCATGTATCCTGAGGCCTCTAGCCTGTCCTCAGGCAACCTGGGAAGGGGGGTGGAGCTGCATGGCTTGTGACCACTGTTGTTCAATGTGGCACCACTGCCACCGCGCGGGGGGCTGAGGGGGAGGCCGGGGCGTGGCCCAGGTTCAGGGGGGCGTGGCCGGTGTGTTCAGCTTCATGGCAGCTGCCTCCTGGGCCTTCTGTAGCCTGTACTTCTGGATCTTCCGCTGGCGGTTATAGAGGTAAGCGGCTGCGCTCACAGTTCCTAAGATGACAGCAGCCGCCACCAGAATGATGATGACCATGTTATTCTGGTGGTCTGTGGGGAGGACACAGGGCGTCATGAGGGTTGAGCCAGGATCTCTCCCCCTGCCCTGCCCAGCCCCAAACACCGGCACACTCACAGGTCACGTTCAGGACTACTTCGCGGGTGACCACACCACGGGGGCTCCGGGCCTGACACAGGTAAGTGCCCGCAACCTCCCGCTTGACGGGTCTCAGGTCCCCGATGGGCAGCAAAGCCTCATCCTCCTTCCGGTGACATTTCAGCTCAGGAACCGGGTTCCCCCAAGCTTGACACCGCAGGGTCTGCTGGGAGCCTTCCTCCCATGTCCAGTTTCCCGGGCAATCCCTCTGGTCTAGTCGGGGACCATCTGGAGAAACACAGCAAGATGAGGGAGGGGGTGAGGGACTAGGAGGACCCCCCACACACACACCACCTAGGACTGGAGGACTCCGGAACCTGGGGAGAGGACTGGAGAGGGCCCTCAGAGGGCAGGAGCTCATGGGGCCTTAAGGCGTTGGGTCTTGGGGATTAGGGGTCATTTTCCAGTGGCCCCACTCACACAGGACGTGGAGCTCCCGGGTCTGGTTCTTGTGCAGCAAGCGTCCAGCCACGTCCAGAGCAGCAGAGCACGAGAAGCTGCGCCTGTGGTCCGCAGCGCTGGCATTTAGTTGGAATTGTGCCCTGGGTGCTGGAGGCCCCGGTGGCAGCCCGCTCAGCGACACCACGACTCCAGCCTGGGCCTCACACTCCACAGTCACCACAGTCCCTTCTGAGACCTCTGGCTCACTTAGGGTCAGGTTGGGCGCGGGGAAGCCTGGGAGGGGGTGGGCACACAGTGAGCACCGCCCCCCAGGATTCGCCCCCCCACCCCCTGGAAGCACGGCCCCCTCTTGACTTACTGTAGAGGGTCACATCCTCCTTCCACATCCGGTCTTGTTCTCCCAGGGTCACCACACATGCCAGCTCCTGGGTGCCCTCCTCTGCTGTGTTCGCCTCGACATTGGCCATGGCCAAGACGGAGTCCTTGCTGAACAGGGATGTAGAGTGCAGTTTCTGTTCTGCCAGCGTCAGGCCGACTTTGGCCTCTGCAGCTGGGAACAGCCCATCCAGAGTGCAGTTCACAGCCCACTGTGTGCCCACTTCCACGATCCTGGGGGTAGCAAGGCGTGGCTGGGTCTCTGGCAGGACTGGGGAGAGAGGGTGGGTGTGAACAGAGAGGGGACAGGCAACCTGAAACCCCCTTCTGGGGCATTTTCATTCCCCCCACCTGGGACATCCTCTGGTTCCCAGAGACTCTGGCCTGGGTCACCCCTGTCCCGGGACCCACGCAGGGGTACAGGCTTCTCAGAAGATCCTGCAGCTGGGGCACCCCATCCCAGACCACCCCACCCCTATGGCCAAGAACATGCTCTCTCCAGAAGCCTTTGTAATCTAGGTCACCACCTGAGCACCGCCACGACCAGAGGCCTCTCCCCCCCACCCGGCCCGCACCCCAAGCAGGAACACCCCCTGAGCCCATCCTCTCTGGCGGCTCCCCAGTGCCTCACCAAAGGTTCGGAGCTGCCTGGGAGCCGAGATGTTCTGGAACAATCCCAGCCCTCGGGGCCTCAGGTCCAGGTCCGTGCGACAGGAGAAATTGGCGAGGTGATCGTCTCTGCCCGCCAGCACCGGGACCGTGACCTCGACCTCGGCGGGCTCCCCAGAGGCCGGGTGCCGGCTCAGCTCCTCCTCCCCGCGGAGCAGCACCACGAAGAGGCTGTCCCGGGGCGCCCCGCCGGCCACCTGGCAGCGCAGAGTGAGGTTTTCGCCCACGGGCTGCCAGCGGGGTAGGGGTAACAGCTCCACTCGCTCCGGGAACCCTGGGTGTTAAGGGGGCGGGGTGGTGGTGTGTGAGCGGGACAGGCTGCCCGCCCACAGGGGGCGCTGGGGCGCCAGCTGCACCTGTCCAGGAGCCCCACCGCTCTCCGCTCTTGACACTCCCCAAAGCACCTAAGCCAGACAGGAATGTTAAGAGCTTCGGGATAAACCGGTTGGGAAGTCCCCAGGAGGTTGTGAAGGGGGCAAAAGCAATTTATTCACTGCAGCATCTGAGAGTGAAAAGCGGAAAAGCGGGGCGCCTGGGTGGCTCAGTCGTTAAGCGTCTGCCTTTGGCTCAGGTCACCATCCCGGGTCCTGGCATCGAGCCCCGCATCGGGCTCCCTGCCCCACGGGAATCCTGCTTCTCCCTCTCCCACTCCCCCTGCTTGTGTTCCCTCTCGCTGTGTCTCTGTCAAATAAATAAATAAAATCTTAAAAAAAAAAAAAAGAAAGAGAAAAGAAAAGCGGAAAAGCACCTCAAAATCTATCACCAGGAGTCCCGTCAAATAAATACAGGAAATTTAAGCTCCCCGGTCCAGTAGAGATTGTTTTTAAAAGCCCCCTGCTCCCCCTTCTCCTCGTCTTGGCCTTAGTTTTCTCCAAAGCACCGCTCACCATCTGATATCCGAAGGTGACACATCTACTCAGTTAACTTGTTTCTCCTCTATGTCCCCCCCCCCATGGTAGTTCAGCCTGGAAGGGCAGGGGTCTTTGCCCCCCGACCCTCCGCTGGTACACAGTAGGCTGTCTATGTTCATAGAAAGAATAAGGTCGAGCCACCCACACTGATTCGAGGCCTTTCAGAAGCCCCCTTTTAAGGGAAAGAAGTTCCCGAATGTGCCGTGTGATCCCCTGAAATGTTAAAAATGCAAGAACAACCCACAGACACTCAAAATGAAACTCTGAATATCCCCTGAAAACACAACACGTGGGCTTTGTTTTTGCCAGGGTCTCCACTCCACAGGAGGTAACAGAATTTCAAGCCTGGGCTGCTGGTGAAAATTGACAGCAGAGTCCCGGTAAGCTGTGATTCTCACTGAGACCCCCCCGCCAAAGGCTTCCCAAGGCGGGGTCTTACTGTCTCTTGGCAAGACTGTGAAAGTGTCAGGGACTGACACCTAGCTTTGGGGCTTCACTGCTATGAGCTGTACGTGAGTGACTTCGCCACTGGAATAGGTGTAGAAATCGAGCCTGTTTCCTGAGCTGTAAAATGGGTTATTGGAGGTAAGACTTTTATGAGTCCATTTAAGAGGTAGAGAGAATGACTGTAAATGAGCATGAGGTTTCTTTTTAGGGTGATGGAAATGTTCTAAAATTAGATCGTGGTGATGGGTGTACAACTCTATAAACATGTTAAAATGTGTTGAATTGTACACTTCAAAAGGGTGTCTTTTATGATGTGTACACGATATCTCAATAAAGCTGTTTTAAGAAATAAAAGGGCAAGAAACCCCTCAGACATCCAGTGCTTACCTCTAACCACCTGCTGCAAACATGAATTTACAGAGCTGGTGTAAACCTCAAACCTCAGTACACATCCCCTACCCACCCCCCACCCCCGCCCCCAAATGGAATTCACATCTCTGAGCCCAGCTCCTTGACTTTAAGGTCAGACTGGGGGAGGAGGTCTGTCTTACTTGGACCTCTCCCTGAGCCCCAACCTTCAGTCCTGGTTACTTCACTCTTCAAATATTTGTCTGCCCTCCCTTCCTGTACCCAGCCACTGCCCACACATGTGGTCTGGACGAGGTCCACAGCCAAATGCTCTCTGGCTTCTCATAAGCCTTCCGCTATCTAGAACCCCAGCCTGCTCACACACCCTCTGTGGCTCCCTAGCACCCTGAGGAGAAGGTCCCAGCTCCTCCACCTGGCATTTGAGGCCCTGCCCACCTCAGCTCTAGCCACACCAATCTGTTGGTCTTCAGCCCCTCCTAACATCCCTCCCCCCATCCGCCTGTTTTCCCGCTCGAAACTTTGCCTAGCCTGTTCCCTCTGTCCTGAGTGTCCGTCTATCAACTCTTACTCACCCTTCAAGCCCAGTTAGGGGTCATCTCCTATAGGACTCAATGCCTTTATTCTTTCTAGAGAAAGCTCAGCCACCCAGGGATCCTGCCTCATCTTTACACTGGGCGTGGAGCAGGACCGAACTAGATAGAGAGTCTCTTAGGGGACCCCTCTACCGCGTGCCAGGCACCTGTTCCATTTCACAGAGCTGGAAATGAAGGCAAAGTCTGGCACCCAAAGGCACAGAGGGAGAAACGTCACAGAGCCAGGACTCAAACTTGGCGCACTGAGCTCTCAGCTATCAGGCCGAAATGTGGAAGTCTTTCGGGGAGGTTTGCCTGGGGTTTCACAGGCCACCAGGAATGTTCGGGGACTCCCCTCACCTGCCCAGACTCTGCTCAAACATGCTCCAGGTCAGAAGCAAAGCTGCTATTTCCCCAAAGGCTTCTTTTGCCCAGGCACCGTGAAGGTGGAATGTTCTTTACGCCTCCCGGCCTCGTTAGACCCAAGTGAGGAGGGCTCATGGGAAGACAAGCCATGTCCCCCACGGTCGCCCTGTTAGTCAGGGCCATGCTGGGATTGGAACCCGAGGCTGGCTGATCCCAAGACCAGTGGGCCGGTTCTCTTTCTTTTCTTCCTTCCTTGTTCTTTTTGTTTTTGTTTTGTTTTGTTTTTTGTTTGTTTTTTAAAGATTTTATTTATTTGACAGAGAGAGACAGTGAGAGAGGGAACACAAGCAGGCAGAGTGGGAGAGGGAAAAGCAGGCTCCCCGCTGAGCAGAGAGCCCGATGCGGGGCTCGATCCCAGGACCCTGGGATCATGACCTGAGCTGAAGGCAGACACGCTTAACGACTGAGCCACCCAGGCGCCCCCTTTTTGTTTTGTTTTGTTTGCACCTGCGTTTTATTTCTGTATGGCCTCTGATAACAGTAATTCTTGCGGTGCAAAATGCCCAAAGTAAAAGAAGGCCCATCGAGACGGCTCGCTTGCTGCCCTCTCCCAGAGCAGCCCTGCCCCAGCTTCTGTCCTCACAGCCAGCTAACACGGTCACTTCTTGCATTTCCTCTCATGCCTCCTTTATGCGCCAACACAGGCATCCCCCCCTCTGCCGCGCTGCTCCTTACCACCAGGGATGGCTGCCTCCCCTTCCCTTCAACTTGACAGTACACCTTGGAGCTCATTGTCTTTTGGGGACACAGGAGCTTCCTCTTTTTTTTGCGCAGCTGCATATTATTCCACCACACGGTCTGCCGACAGTTTATCTCCCCGGCCCCCTATGCCTGAGTGGCTTGCGAATGTTTGCCCTTCCAAATAAAGCCGCAGTGAATAAGCCCATCCTGTGCCCCGTTCAGTTCCCTCATGGATGGGGCCACAGGGAAGCCCGGTTCCCAGGAGTGGGATTTCTATGTCCAAGCTCATATGCCTGTGTCATTTAGAGAACCGACACCCCCTTTCCCCGCTCAGGGTTGTGCTTCTTGATGCCCCCACCCTGTCAGCAATGCCCCAGGATGGCCTGCTCCCCCCACCCCTGTTGCCAATATGTGAAAAATGCCGTGTCTGGGCTGCTTTGAAATTGCTTCTTCTTTTCAAGAGTCACATCTAGGATCTGTCACATGTTTAAAGAGGCCTAGAGTATTCGAATGTACCGAATCTCTGTATTGTGCTCAAGGCACCCAAGAAAATTCAAGAAGGGGTTTCAGAGGACAGTGAGGCTCTCCGAAGATGTGCCTGCCCACCAGTCCTTCGGTGAGTCAGCTCTGGCCCCACCACCGAGCCACCAGGGCTGTCCTGGCCTGTGGGGACCCCCACGCACCCACCTCTCCCCCACCCAGCCTGCCTAGTCCAGCCCCTGGGCCCAGCCACTCACAGTACACGATGAGGGACATTGAAGCCATCGTCTGTTTGTGACAGTTTGCAAAACATATGGGATGGCTATCTTCTTGCACATCACTCAGTTCAAAGACCTTCCAGTTGACCCCATGGGCCACTTCCTTCTTCGTCAACTGAGTCTCCAGGCCCAAGGTGGAGGGCTGGTCACAAGAAGTACTACAGTTCACCTGCACGGAGCCTCCGCGGGGTATGATGGCTTCTGCGGGGTGCACTGATGTTTGGGCACCTCCAAGTCCTAGAACAAGAGATGGAGGAGGGGACAGGCATTACAAATTGGGTTCACCAACAATTACCATGTACCCAGCCTGTGCTGGGTGCATAGCCTTGAATGAGAGAAAAACTCTGCCTTCAGTGTGGGAGACAGAAAAATTCACAGGCAAACAAGACAATTAATAACTGATGTTAATACGAGCTTTGACAAAAACAAAACAGGGTGATAGAACAGACAGTGCCTTGGCAACAGGGTAATGTGTGAATGATGAGAGGGGGCTGGCCATTCAGAGAACAGAGAAATTAATTCCAGGCAAAAGGAACAAGTGCAAAGGCCCTGTGGCAGGATGGCTGGAGCAGAGCGAGTAAGGGGGAAGAGCTGGGAGCAAGGAGGTCAGGAAGATCGTGTGGGCGGTGCAGGCCACGCAAGGTCTTGTTCTTCATTCTGAAGGCAATGCGAAGCCATGGAGGATTTTAGCAGAGGAGGGACATGAAGTCAGTGTTCTTCTCCATCCCAAGATGTGAGGTGGCGAGGGCTAGCCCTCCGGGAATGGAGAGATTCCAATTAAGCTGGCTCCCTACTCCCTCTGGCAAGTGGTCTCCCCTCTCCAGGCCTCAATTTCTCCATCTGTGAGGTGGGTGAATATAGTCATCCCAGCCCCTGCTAATCCTATGGACTCACAGCATAGGACAGGCAGTGAGTGCTGCAGGGGATAAGAAGGGGGGTGGTAGTGGTTAGCTTCCTCAGACCCTGGTGCCTCTGAAGCAGAAAGTCTGTCTGGGCCTACCCCTTCTCTCTCTCCTCCAAAGATTCCTGGCCTCAGCTTTGGGTCTACTCTATCTGGGGTGGAGGCGTGGGAAAACAGCAGCTCGGTGAATTCTCCGAGAGTAATGGGATGGTTCCCATTTCACGGAGTGAAACGGTGAGGCTGGGAGAGGTGACGTTACTCACCTAAAAAGCCACAGAATCCAGACTGGCATCTGGACTAGAAAACTTTGTTGAGCTGGTAAGCACAGGTGTCCCTTTCCCACCATCGGGCTTCCCAACACCCATCGCGGTATGTGACCCACTATCTCCCTTTCTCCCCTCCCTCCAGACTGGGGTTGGTGGAGGGGTGCTGGGGCCTCCCACTCTCAGCCTCTGGTCCCTGGGCAAGTCAGCCCTGGAATTCCCCCGCGCAGAAGCAGTCCCGGACTTCCCCAGAAGTAGGAGATGAGGAACAGAATGTACGTGTGTGTTGGGCGGGGGGTCCCCAGCCTACTCAGCTTGGCGCCGGACCCATCCCCATATCGTCTGACCCGGTCCTGGAGCCAGGCGTGGCATTGGGCCAGGACACAACCATTTCGAGGAGGCGGCTCTTGCGTTCTCCATTTTACGGCTGAGAAACTGAGGCTCTGGGAGGGAGCCTCAACCTGTAGCTTGAGGCCACTCATCGAGGTGATGCAGGGTCTGGATTCGAACCCACGGCTGTTGTCTTTGGCTCTAGCCCCAACTTCCCATAAAGAGCTACCTAAGTACGACTGGGGCTTATCCCCAGCTGGCCGGGAGTCGGTCCTCCCAGTGCCTGCAGGGCGCAGCCTGGATCCCCGGAGTTGGCGCGACGGCAGCTCCCACCCCTGACTCACCTGGGAGCAGAGCTCCGATCAGGGCCAGGAGCACGGGCAGCGCGGGACGGGCGGGGCCGGGAGCCATAGCCTGCCAGACGAGGGCGGAGAGCGCAGAGCGCGCGGCAGAAGCGCAGAGACGGGCGGCGCGGACTGGGCTACTGGAGCGCGCGGGAGCTTTTATAGTGGCCTGGCCGGGCACGGGGGGACAGAGGGGCGGGGCTGCTTTCCCGGAAACCTCGCGCCTTCCCCTCCGGAAGGAGGGCTCCGGCATTTCCGGATCGAGAGGGTACCGAGCCCAAGTAGGGCTGTCCCCCCTATCGAGCGCCGGAATTTCCGAGTTGCAGCAACGAGGACCGCAGCGGCCCCGCGGGCCCGAGGGGCCGCTCCTGGCGCTAAGGGTCCGGTCCCCGGGGCCGGGCTGACCGTGGTTCTGCGTTTACGCTGCGCTAAACTCTTCACTGAATACTGCCAACTACCCTGGACGGTAGGGACTGCTATTGTGTCCATTCCACGGAGGGGTAAACCGAGGCTCCGAGCTGCGAGGGGATTCGGACTCAAGTGTGACGCCCCAGCACCTGCGGGCCTCTTTAGCCGAGTGGAGTGTCCGTCGCTTGGATGGGGGCGCAGAAGTCCCTTCGGGGCGGTCTCCATCAAGGGCGCCCCTCCCCAAGGAGCACGGCCCTGCCCAGCGGACAGATTTCCCGAGAAGCGGCAGGAACAGGCCCGGGCACATTCCGGCGGCCGCGAAACCTGGGGGTGAGGACTGGCGGCGTCATCACGTCCGGGGCCCTGCATCCCCCCTCGAATGGGCGCTTCCACCCCCGCGGCCTCGCTTCCCCTTTCGGCCTCCGCAGCGGGGACATCTTCACGGCTTCCAGAAAAAGGAAGGAAGCCGCGTGGTCCTGACGCGCTGAGTCCCCCGATGCCGTTCCTAGGCTCTTCGGGGAAACCGAGGCAGCAAACCTTGAATGGAGAGGGGGCGCTGGGACCCTTTCTTTCCGCGGGGAAACAGCTCCTAGGCCCCCAAGTGGGGCGGGGAGAGAGGCCGTCAATTTCCAAGGGCTGCGCGAGGTTCCTGAAACTTGAGCGCTGGGCGCCCGCGCTGACTACGTGCAGATGTTTACGAGCAGATGTTTGCACCCGCTAATTCTATTAGGGCGGGGCGGGGGGAGCGTTGTGACGGCCTCGGCCTGCGCGTGTGACCCCAAGACTTGGCATCTACCACGACGAGGCTGGGGACCCTGGGGTCTCCCAGCGCCAGTCCGCGCCGCCCAAGGCTTCCTGTTGTGGGGCGCGCGCCGCGTCGCCATGGAGACCTCGGAGGGGCCAGGGAGGTCGCGCAGCAGAAGGGGAAGGGAGGGGGCCCCGGGGACGTTCGGGCCCTTCCTCGGGAGGATGGGCCTGAGAGTCACTCATCAGCCAGCAACGCGTCCCTTCCCCCGCCCCGATCATTCCCAAGGAATTTCCACGGGGATCTTTCTACGCCGGGTGTGGTGGGTGCTGAATTCCCGCCCAGAACTGCCTGGGCAAAGGTGCAGAATGGGAACCGGGACGCGCTGGGCCTGGGAAAATCCCGTGCGGGGTCGGAGCCGAGGATTTTCCGACGGATTTTCCTTTTTCTTTAAAGATTTTATTTATTTATTTATTTATTTGAGAGCAGAAAGATTGTATTTATTTATTTATTTATTTAAGTATTTAAGAGCGAGCGAGAGAGCGCGACCACGAGCAGGGGGAAGGAAAGGGAGAAGCGGACTCCCCGCCGAGCGGGGGAGGGGCTCGATCCCGATCCCACGACCCCGGGATCACGACCCGGGCGGAAGGCAGACGCTCTACCCACTGAGCCACCCTGGTGCCCCCGGCGGATTTTTTGGGGGGATCTCTTCCTTGGGTCCCTTGACCTTAGTCCAAAGTGCGCGCGGGCCGCGAGCTCCCCCGCGCGGCCCAAGTCTTCCTTGTAGCCATAAAAGCTCCAATCTTTCTCACTTCTCCCGACTTGCTGGGCAGTGTTTATTGAGCGCCTGCTGTATACCAAGAATCCTTCCAGGTGTGCTAGCGACACAGCAACGATCAGAAAAGACAAAAATTTCGCCATTGTGCAGAGATGGTTTTAGTGGGGGGGGGGGGGAGATAGACAAGAAACTAAAATATATGGGGTGTTAGCTTGTGATTAGTGCTGAAGAGAAATAAAACGGGAGGGAATAGGCAATGTGAGGGTGGATGAACTTTTAAATAGAGTACTTTGAGAAAGACTGAGAAAGTGACATTTGAGCAAAGACCACGGGAGGTGAGGAGGGAGCTGTGGCAATACCAGGGAGGGAGTGTACCAGGCAGAGAGTTCTGAATGTGCAAAGGCCCTGAGGTAGGGACAGCCAGGAGGCCAGTGTGGCTGGGGTGCAGTAAGGAAAGGAGGAGGAAAGGAGGGCAGGGAGGAGATGATGCAGAGCATGCTTGTTGGCCTACAGGGGACTTTGGTTTTTCCTCCCAGTGAAGTGGGAGCCATGGAAGGTCCTGAACAGAGGAGGGACAGGCCTGACTCAGGTGTTTATAGGCACCCTCCTGAGACTGCAGGAGCTATATTCTGGAGGCAGGAAGGACAGGGTGGAAGCCAGGAAGCCAGAGAGGAGGTGACTATTCTAGTCCAGGTGAGTTATGATGGGGCCTTCGCTGGGCTTGTTGGTCCTGGTCTGAGCCCCTGGGAGGATGGAGAGCCATTTCCTGAGATGAAGATGGGGCGGTAAGGTTGGCAAGAGGAGCATCCACCTCCTGGTCTTACATTCCCTTTGTGTTTCCTTGAGGAAAAGGAAAACAGGCTCCCCAGCCCTTCACCAAAGCTTCCAGGAAGGGCAGGGCTTCCTTCAGGGTGCCAGGCTGTCTCGGGCAGACCAGCGAATCGGCCCACTGCAGACCAGAGGCCGTGGACACAGGGCAGAAGTATCCACATCCCACTCTGTGGCATCGTGCCTGCTCTCCCTTCAGTCTGAGCTCTGGCGTGGCCACCCTGCCCTTCCTGGCAGCTTCCGTGCGTGCGCTTCTTTTGTCTCTGAGCATTTGGAACAGGCTGTTCCTCTAGCCCAGAATTCCCTTCCACCATTTCTACAAAAGGTTCTCAGAGCATTGCATCCACAAGGTTGTAACAGAATGAGGAGTAGATGGGGGTTTGAATGCAGGCTCTGATACTTACCAGCCATTTTAGCGTAAGTTCTCCCCAAAAGTAGACCCTGAAACAAAACTTGGTGTTCAGGCAGTTTATCTGAGCGGTGATCTCAAGAAACACCTGGGGTGGGGGGAGTCAGGGAAGGCAACCAGTAAAGGTGTGCATTAGCGGAGTTACCTGTTGGGGTCACTAAGGTTCAGCCTCACGGAGGAAGTCTCGGAGGTGGGTAGACTCTATGCCAATCCTGTGCCTCGCTGGGTGGACTGTCAGCTCCCCAATACTTCATTACTTCATATATATATTTATTTATATTTCCTTATTTAAAAAATTTTTACTCACCAGGCTGTACATTACATCCCCAGGACCTATTTATCTTTTTTTTTTTTTTTAAAGATTTTATTTATTTGTTTGTTAGAGAGAGAGCACAAGCAGGGGGAGCGGGGGAGGGAGAAGCAGACTCCCCGCCGAGCAGGGAGCCCGATGCGGGGCTTGATCCCAGGACCCTGGGATCATGACCTGAGCCGAAGGCAGACGCTTAACCGACTGAGCCACCCAGGCGTCCCTATAAACTTTACATTTTTGCCCTTTAACAATTTTCTAGTATATTCATAATCTTGTACCACCATCACCACTATTCGATTCTGGACTATTTCCATCACCCTCCCAAAAAACCTGGTACTTCCCAATCCCCTTTCCCTTCAGCCCCTGGCAACCCTTAACCTACTCTCTGTCTCGGTGGGTTTGCCCATTCTGGACATTTCTTAAAAATGGAATCACACAATCTGTGGCCTTTTGTGTCTGGCTTTTTTGCCTCAGCATAATGTTCAGAATGTTTCTCATAAAGGTTCATCCACAGGCGCCTGGGTGGCTCAGTCAGTTAAGCGTCTGCCTTCAGCTCGGGTCAGGATCCCAGGGTCCTGGGGTCGGGCTCCTCGCTCTGCAGAAAGCCTGCTTCTCCCTCTCCTTCTGCCTGCCACAAGATACGACATTTTGTTGACCCATCCATCAGTCAATGGACATCTGGGATGTTTCTTCCTTTTGGCCATGGTGAGTCATGCTGCCCTGCACATTCATGTACAAGCATTGGTATGAACATTTTTTCAATTCTTTTGGGAATACACTCAGAAGTAGAATTGCTGGGTCATATGATAATTCCAAGTGGAACTTTTGGAGGAACTGGTAGACTGTTTTTTTAAAGATTCTATTTATTTATTTAACAGAGAGAGAGCGAGCACAAGCAGGCAGAGGGAGAGGGAGAAGCAGGCTTCCCGCGGAGCAGGGAGCCCGATGTGGGACTCGATCCCAGGACCCCGGGATCACGACCTGAGCGGAAGGCAGACGCTTAACTGACTGAGCCACCCAGGCACCCTAGACTGTTTCCCACAGCAGCCGTACCATTTTACATTCCTACCAGCACCGTAAAAGCATGCAAGACTTCCTATTTCTCCACATCCTCGTCAATGCCGATTTTCTGTTTTATGATTACGACTCTTACTGCCATCCTAGCGGGTTGTATGTCATTGTGGTCCCCCCGCACAGTCCTTCTGACCTGCCCCGCAGACAAGCCCAGAACAGCCCTGCAGCGGAGGCAGCTGGAGGGGAGTGTGCCGGACAGCAGGTGTCAAGGATGCTGAGAGCCCCTGCTGGGAGTGTGACCTCAAGCAAACCACTTCCCCTCGAGCAAACCACTTCTCGAAGGCCTCAGCTGAAGAATGGGATGGTAACACAGACCTCAAAGGCTGGATGTGAGATTTCACTGACCTAGTTTGTGTGCGGTGCTTGGCAAGCACAGAGCGAGAGCGGGTAGCAGTCGTCCCGATTGGTCTGTTTCACTAGGACCCAGCGCTGAGAATCTCCCCCTCAAACTTCCTCAGTGGAAATACAGGCTTCCTCTGCGTTCCCACAGATCTGGTTCATGCTGGTATCACAGTTCATCCTAGCCACCCTAGGGGGTAAAGCAGAAATTCATGTTGTTTATGCGACAGTCGAAACAGAACTTGGCTTCTCCTTCCGCCCCGTTTCTTCTGTGCTGGAATCGTACCCCACCCCCGGCTGAGAAGTCTGCCCAGGATTCAGGCCCAAGTCAGTATCATATTCAAATCTCTGAACTTGACTTGATGTCGGAGGGGAGCCCCGGGTCAGGCCTTGCTGGGCTGGAGGCCTCGGTGCGGAAGAAGGGCCTGGTCTCACTGCTGGTGACCTTCTTTCTGTCTGCCTCCCCCCCATCACTAGGGGGTCCCTCCTGCCCAGGTGCGGGGAGGAGGACACAGGGGACAGGGCTGTTCCCCCCGGGCTGGGGGCTTTGGATGGCCCAGCAGTGAGTTAAGGTGGCAGCCCTGAGGGATTTGATGGGTATGTTTTTTGGGGGGCTCTGAGGCTTGAGACCCCTTGGTTGGAGTGGGGGCATCTTGGTCTGGGTCGGGGCTCTTCCCTCAGCCCCACCCAGGGGACCTCCATGCTGACCACGAGTAAGCAGACCCCTTGGCCCCACCCTCAGAGCCAGGTGGCCCTCCGAGTGGGATCCCAGCCCCAGAGGCTCGCTTTTGCTTTCTTTTTTTTTTAAAGATTTATTTGTTTATTTGAGAGAGTGAGAATGAGAGAGAGCACATGAGAGGGGGGAGGGTCAGAGGGAGAAGCAGGCTCCTCGCTGAGCAGGGACCCCGACGCGGGACTCGATCCCGGGACTCCAGGATCATGACCTGAGCCGAAGGCAGTTGCTTAACCAACTGAGCCACCCAGGCGCCCCTGCTTTTGCTTTCTTAAACCAGATTCAGCCCGGGAGTCCTGGGTCTCCTGCCTTGAACAGCTGACTGCGAAGTGCCCTCCCTGTCTGGGCTCTGTCTGGGTCAGTCCACGTCCCAAGCGGGCGGGAGAAGGACTTGTGGGTAGCAACAGCTCCCCTGAAGAAATGTCTTCATTCATCTCTCTTTTCTAAAAAGGCTCACTATAGGTGCCTGGGTGGCTCAATTGGTTAAGCAACTGCCTTCGGCTCAGGTCATGATCCCAGGGTCCTGGGATCGAGCCCCGCATCGGGCTCCCTGCTGAGCAGGGAGCCTGCTTCTCCCTCTCCCTCTGCCTGCTTGTGCTCACTCTCTGTTAAATAAAATCTTTTTTAAAAAATAAAAAAGGCTTGGGGCGCCTAGGTGGCTCAGTTGGTTAAGCGACTGCCTTCGGCTCGGGTCATGATCCTGGAGTCCCGGGATCGAGTCCCACATCGGGCTCCCCACTCGGCGGGGAGTCTGCTTCTCCCTCTGACCCTCCTCCCTCTCATGCTCTCTGTCTCTCATTCTCTCTGTCTCAAATAAATGAGTAAAATCTTTAAAAATAAATAAATAAATAAAAATAAAAAAGGCTTGTTATAGAGAATTTCAAACACAGACGACAGCAGAGGATACACGATGAGGCCACACGTGCCAGCTTCCACGGTTCTCACGGCTGATGTGGTTCCATCTCTCCCCTTACCCCCCCGTGTCGGGATCAAGCGGTTCCCGTCCCCGCAAGGAAAAAATAAAAGCGCTAGCTCCCCCGGGCCCGCCAAATAAGATGGGGGCATTGGGGCGGGGGGGGGGGGCGGCTCAGCCAACATGACCGGTGTCCTTAAAAAAGGGGAAATCTGGACACAAGGACATCCATGGGGACATTGCGATTCTAAGACAAGGGCAGACCTTGGGGTGACCGCGAGCCCAGTCATGCCGAGGATTGCCAGCAAACCACCAGAAGCCAGGGGAGAGGGATGGGACGGAGTCTCTCTCGCAGCCTCAGAAGTAACCAGCCCTGCCGACACCTTGATCTTCAATTTCTAGCTTCGTGGACCATGAGACAATACGGTTCTGTTGTTTCAGCCATCCAGGCTGTGGTACTTGGTTAAGGCAGCCCTAGGAAACTAGCAATACACACACTGCCTCCCGATTATTTGAAAGCACATTCTAGTCATCAGTTTTTTTTTTTTTTTTAAAGATTTTATTTATTTATTTGACAGAGAGAGAGAGAGACAGTGAGAGAGGGAACACAAGCAGGGGGAGTGGGAGAGGGAGAAGCAGGCGTCCCGCCGAGCAGGGAACCCGATGCGGGGCTCGATCCCAGGACCCTGTGATCAGGACCTGAGCCAAAGGCAGACACTTGACGACTGAGCCACCCAGGTGTCCCTCTTTTCTTTTTTTAAAGATTTATTTGAGAGAGAGCGTGCGCATGCTCCTGAGTGGGGGAGGGGCAGAGGGCGGGGGGAGAATCTCCAGCAAACTCCCTGCTGAACACAGAGCTGACACACGACTCCATCCCATGACCCTGAGATCATGACCTGAGCCGACATCAAGAGTCCGATGTTTTGTTTTTTTTTTTAAAGATTTTATTTATTTATTTGACAGAGACAGCGAGAGAGGGAACACAAGCAGGGGGAGTGGGGGGAGGGAGAAGCAGGCTTCCCGCCAAACAGGGAGCCCGATGTGGGGCTCGATCCCAGGACCCTGGGATCATGACCTGAGCTGAAGGCAGACGCTTAACGACTGAGCGCCCCATCAAGAGTCGGATGCTTAACCGACTGAGCCACCCAGGCACCCGTCAGATCATTTTTTTCTAGTGCCTTTTATCATCCTTGGTCTGGCTGCGGGTTTCCAGTATGGTGGAACAGGTTCCAACACATCTCTCTGGGAAGTCTGCGGGAGCAGGGGGTTGGCCTTGCTGTTTCCCGACCGCTGCGAGGTAGACAACTAAGCAGCCTTACTTCTAGCTACAACGATCTAGTCTGGGCGCCATCAGAACAGCTGGGTCTTGCTCAAAGCCTCGTGTCCCCATTTGGCCAGGGAGAGGCGCAGGGAGAGGTAGGGAAGAGTTTGGCTTAAGCCCAAGCAGCATTTCCCACACCCTCTGCACCCCTTCTTTCTACAGGCTCCAAATGGCTTTTTTACTTAGTCAAAGCTGGTGCTTTAAGGATCAAAGTTTATATCCATGAGGATTTTCAAAGAATGTGCTGTGAGCTCTGAAGGCACTCCCCAGAGATGCATTCCAGACATGTTTTTGGCAAGGAGCAGCCTAGCCCATGGGTGGTCACTGTGGCCCCCTGGCCTTGGCTAAACGGACACACGCAGATGTCAGTTCTGGCTGACTTTAAGGAAACTGAACACATTATAGTCTGCATCAGGACTGTTACAAAAAAATTAGCTTGGGGAGCAGACAAAAGCAGTGGACTCCAGAATTAGGATACCAGTTCGGTGTTCTTAAAAAAATGTGTTTATTTGCTCATTTATTGACCACAGGGATTCAGACTCTGCTTAGGGGAAGTCATGATGATGAAAGCTCAGGTTTACACTTCCTATTTGTAGAATCAAACCGGGATGTGCATTCTCGGGTCCAGTGCTGGGCAGTGGGGAGGCACTGGGAGCTGGTTCCTACGGACAGCTGGGCCCTCCTCTGCGCGCTCCTGGAGCCCCTCTCGTCCTACCGGAGCTGAGTGTGGGTCACTGCTGTAAACAGCCCTGAGGCTGCCCCCTGAGGACGGAGGTACCCAGCAGCACCTAGCACTGAGGAAGAGCTTGACTTGCCAAGTGGATTTATTTACAAAATGGCAATGAGCTGTTCTGTTTCTCTTTTTTGATTAAAAAATAAGATTCATCTTAAAAATGAAAGCGAAAATTGGGGCCAGAGTTCGGTGCTTGGCCGCTCTGTGCGCAGCCGCATTGGGATGACGGGGTCTGGGCCGTGCCGCTCTGCCCCCCACAGGGCGGGCACGAGGCTGCCGGGCCCCAAAGGGCGGAGGACCGGGGCTCAGGGAAAGTCGCGGTAGGGCAGGCGGAAGGGGTAGAGGGGCGTGTAGCGCGAGTCGTGCCAGAGCAGCTTCTCCTCCAGGAAGGCGATGGTCTGCAGGGTCAGGACCAGGGTCTGGTGTTTGAGCATGCTGTACGCGTTCAGGCCTGGGGGTGGAGATGCAGTCCAGGCCGGGCTGCCTACCCCCTCTGGGGCCCCCTTTCCTCCCCGAGGAAGCAACCCCCTCCCCGTATTGCCCTACTCTAGAGACACCGGGGTGCGGCATGGGCTCACAGATCTTGCAGGCTAGGCTCAAACCCTGGCTCAGCTGCTCACTGATGGCAAGACCCCGGGCGAGGGACGGTCCTCAGCTCAGTCCCTGACTGAGAGCCTCCTGCGTGCCTGGCTCTGCCCTGCGCTGGGCCTGGGATCCCCACCTCCCTCTCCAGCCGGCCGGACGGACCCTCGGCAGAGCAGGGGCATGAATGCACTGCGGGAGGCCTGTGACTGCACTTAGTGAGCGAGCGGGACAGGAGGCAGCGGCGAGCGCAGGGACAGGATGGGGCAGGTTGTGCAGGATCTTGCGGGCCCCAGGGAGAACTTAGGCCTTGTCCCAGAGGGAGGTGGGAACCGCAGAGGGCCGTGGGCAGAGGAGGGCCGCGCTGAGACTCGGGTGCGCACAGGCGCCCTCTGGTGGCCGTGGTGGGGGAGAACAGGCTGCGGAACAGAGCAGGGGCCACGGACGGGGCCGGAGGCAGACAGGGGTGCTGGGGGGTAAGAAGTGGTGGAATCCCCCATATTAAAGTCAACGCCGAAGGGGTGAGCTAAGAGACGAGTGGAGGGTGACAGCATGGTCTGGGGCCTGAGCCACAGGAAGGAAGGAGTTCTTAGGTGCGAAGGTGCCCATGAGACCCCCAGGTGCGGCCGTCCGGGAGGAAGCCAGTCATGCCATCAGGACACCGAGAAAGAGCTCTAGGGACTGATCAGCCAATGTGATGATGGGTGTGCCATGCCCAAGCCAGACCGGATCCCACCTCCCAGCCTCTCGGAGGGAGGAGCCGGACGAGGACAGCCAGCAGCCCCTCCACTCACTCTGAGCCCTGCACTGAGCCCTGAGCTTGGACAGAGCCGTTCTTCAAGGATGGCATCTTCCCAACGCTCCATTTGGGCAAGCTGGGGCTGGGTTGAGGAGCTGGCAGGTATAGACTTTTAAGTGCCCATGGACTGCTGGGGACCTGGTGGGGGGAGAACTGGCGCCCTCCGCTCACCGACAGCCGGGATCAGGTTGAAGGTCTTGAGGCCGGAGACGGCTGCTATGGCGTTCTGAGGCATGTCCTCGTGCGCTCTGAAACGGAGGCCAGGAGGTGAGCACCGCAGAGGACGGCCCCAGCGCCCCCACCCCCGCTCTGCCCCGCCCCCTCACAAGTCTACAAGGAGCACAGAGTCCCCCCAGCGGCGGTAGCGGGCCAGCTCGGTCAGGTACTGGGGGTCGGAGGTCGGCAGCTCCAGGGAGTCGACAATGTGCAGGTCATCCTATCAGGAAGAAAGGACGGTCTGAGCCCCCAGAGCCCACACCCCCGGGCGCCGGCAGCTCCCCGCGGGATCAGGCCCGTACCTGGGCCAGCTTGACCGTCAGCGCCACCTTGAGGCCCCGCACCCGCACCTTCATGGGCAGCATGTAGTAGTAGCTCGTGGGGCCCCGGGGGCCGTGGGCAATGCCTCCTGCAGAGACAGAGGTGTGTGGACAGGTGAGGACCCCAGCTGGGCATACAGGACAGAAATTTGTCACAGCGGCTGGTGTAGGGAGGCTGCCAGCAGGCAAACCGAATCAGCAAAGAGGACAGGGCCTCGAGGAGGGAAAGAGAGGGGACACTGGATCCAGCACCGCCTGGGACAGGTAACTTTGCCTTACTGGGCCTCGACTTCCTCAGCTGCCAAACTGTGAGTGAGGACCATCTGCCTGTGTGTCCACCCTCTGCTGGGCCCTGGGGGTGCAGCAGGGAACAAGATGGGCAGGATCCCTGCCCTCCTGTCATTCACATTCAGACAGAGGTTCAACTGCAGAGGAAATCAGGGCGGTCTTTTTGGGGCGGCACAAGGAGTTGTTGGGGGCCGGGGACCCAAAGAAGGTCAGGGAGGGCTTCCTGGAAGAGGCACAGCCCAAACACATGCTAAGGATGCGGAGAGTTGGCCAGGCAAATAGGAGCTGACACTGAATCAGTTGTCTGGTCAGAGAGGATGTGGAGGAACAAGGGGGGCCTGTGGGCACCACTGCCTGGAATGCCAAGGTGAGGAGCCCAGACTTCCCAAAAAGGCTGCAGGAACCACCTGGGGGCTTAGGAAAAGCACTCTGGGTGCTGTGTGGGCAGGGTGGTCCAGGAGACGTAAGACGGGAGTTGGGGCCAAGAGGGGCTGTGGCCATGGTCTGATGAGAGGCTAAGGCCAGAGCTGACAGGGAGCTGGGAAAGCGGCCAACTCTCTGATCTCTGACCCGCACACGGGTAGTGAGGTCTGCAGGCCGGAGTCCTGCTGCCCCTACCTAGGTGGAAGGAATGGGACTGACAGCTATCACACCAGATGGGTGTGAAGATGCCCCCAGGGCCCCTCCCTCCCTGCCCCGCTCACCTCCTCGCCAGATTGGGGAGCGGATGCTGCCATGCCTGGAACGCCCACTGCCTTTCTGTGGCCAAGGCTTCCGGCCTCCACCCTGCACCTCGGCCCTAGTCTTGGTCTTGGCATAGCTCTGCGGGTGCAAAGGGAGGAGACGGACGGTCAGGTTCCCAAGGCAGACACTGTCACGGCTGAGAGGGCCCGGGCCTGGGAAAACAGCAGTGAGCTGGGCAGTAGGTGCTCGCCAGTGGGGAGCCCGACAACAGGAGGTACAGAGATCAGGGATCCATCGGGACAAACACACAGCACTTGGGGAGGGAGAGAAGAATAAAGAAATCGAGAGTCCCCTCGTCTGCTCCAGAATGTCAGCCCCAGAAAGGCAGGGGTTCTGCTGCCTGGCACATGGTAGGCACTTGGCATTTTTTGAATGATTTTAATGTGGTGGCAACCGGAAGGAAGGTGTGGCGTGGGGAAACGTGTGCAGAGGCTAGAGAACATCAGGGAGAGGTATGGGGTGGGGAAGAGGACGAGGGACTTCCGTGGTGAGCTAGGGAGGGTGTGAATAGGGGAAGCACTCACTGGACTTTTGAGGTAAGCAGATGGGAAGCAGAGAGACCCTGACTGATAATGGTTCTTCAACGCACTTGGCAAAAAAATCCAAACTACTCACCACTGCTCCTGCTGACCTCTGTGGCCACACTAGGCTCCATGTTGTCCCTGCCGCAGGACCTTTGCATGTGCGGTTCCCACTACCTCCACCTTAGCGCCACTGCCCCCTTTACCTAGTTAGCACCTACTATACATCGAGGCTAAATGTCTCTTTTTCTCTGGGACAACTTCCCTAGTCATATATTTACAGGCTTGCCTACTTGATTCATGTTCACCTCTCTAGACTACGAGCTTCCAAAGGGCAGGGATCTTGCCTGCCTTGTCCACTAGCACCATGCCTAATGCACACTGGGTGTTCAGAAAACCCCTGGCACGTCACCCAGCAGTGAATGGTTCAGAAGAGAGAAGGTAAGGCCTGAGCCTAACAATCCAGAGAAGACAAACCGAGGAGCTTTCTCTGCCTCCTTCCACCAACCTCCCCCATTTGGGCACTCACAATTCTCTTAAAGTTCTTCTGCCATATGGCAACCTGGTGCAGGATATCCAACCTATGGAGAAAGAAGAGGCCGTGAGAGGCCTACCTCCAGTTAAAGCCCTCGCCACCTCACCAGATGAAAACAGGGGCTCTTCCCATCCAGCTCCAGGGCCCTGTGTGATCTGCCCTCGCCCCTCTCTGCCCCATCTCATACCACCACCAGGCCCACTCCATTTCCATTCCGTGAAATGGGGTCCAGCCTCCATGCCTTTGAGCTCACTGTTCCCTCTGCCTGAAACACTCTTCCCCTGGCTGGTTCCTCCTCAGCCCATAGGTCTCAGCCCCAAACAACATCTCTGAGGAGCCTCCTTGCTAAGAGGAGAGCCACCACTTCCTCCTTCTCACAGTACCTTACTCTTTTCCTACCATTACAACTTACTCCTTGCCACCTTCTTTATGGACTGGTTTGCCTCTCTAGCCCTGCACTATCCTCCTATTCGGTAGACACTGGCCAGATATGTGCCTGTTGAACCCCTGAAATGTGGCCAGTGCCCCATGTTGAAATGACACCGTTTTAGGTATATCAGGTTAATAAAATAGATTGTTTCTTCCTTTTTTTTTTTAAACATGGCTACTAGCAAAATGTAAATTACACACGTGACTCACATTATGTGGTTACATTGGACATGACTGCCGGGGTAGCTTGCCCGGGGTTGGCAAGCTACTATGGCTAGTAGGCCAACCTGGCCTGCTGCCTGTTTCTGTAAATATGTTTCACTGGGACACAACCCTGCTTTTGTACTACATCAGCTGAGAGGAGTAGTTGCCATGGCGACATGAAAGCCTGGAAAGCCTAAAATATTTACTCTCTGGCCCTTTACAGAAAAAGGTTTGCAGACCCCTGATCTAGACTGTAAGCAACATCAGCAACCTTGGTACTCATTCATTGCTGTCTTCCCAACACCCAGAATGGAGTCTGGCATATACCAGACACTTCGTAAGGATTTACAGAATACACAAAATATGTTGTTTTTAATTTCTTTTGTCACTCTCTAGTAGATTGGGACTCTAAAAGCAGGGGGCAAACCATGCCAAAATCAGTAATAGCAATAAATTAACAGCACTTATTATGTGCCAGATACAATGCACTTGAGGGGCATCATACGCCTTGGTAAGCCGATAAGCCAGCCCAAGGAGTTGGCCCACGTAAGGTTGAGATCCTGCATCTAAAGCTTACAAGCTGTGTGACCTTGAGCAAATTTCTTAACCTGTCTGTGCTCAGTTTCTTTACCTACAAAGCAAGAATAACTGAACCCTCTCCTAGAGTTGCTATAAGGACCTACTTAACCAAAATGCCAATAGGCTATGCCAGGGCTTGACCATTTTTAGTGCTTTTTTTTTTTTTTAAAGATTTTATTTATTTATTTGACAGATAGAGAGACAGCTAGAGAGGGAACACAAGCAGGGGGAGTGGGAGAGGGAGAAGCAGGCTTCCCGCTGAGCAGGGAGCCCGATGCGGGGCTCCATCCCAGGACCCTGGAATCATGACCTGAGCCGAAGGCAGGCGCTTAACGACTGAGCCACCCAGGCGCCCCTTTAGTGCTTATTTTTGCAAAATTCGGTAACAGCATATCATAATCAACATAATCAACATATCTATAGAACTTATTAGGTGCCAGAATTAACTCATTTCATCATCACAGCAACCTCTTGAGGTTTGACAGAATGGGGACACTGAAACACAAGCGGGAAGGCAGGATTTGAACTCAGTCACTGAAGCTCCAGAGTTTTGCGTCCTTAACTCTTAGATCTCAATCTTACATAACCCAGTAGCGGGGAAAACCATCATCCCCTTTTGGCAGGTAAAGAAGCTGAGGCTCAAGCCCAGGTCATCCTGATTCCTAAAGCCCCGCTCCTCCTCCCTCTGGCACTCAGTTCACCATTTCACTCCCACTCACCTGGGCGCTGTGGAGAAAACTTCGGGGTGCAGCTCGGCCAGACCCACGCGCTCCTGCTCGTAGCCGCGCAGTGACTCCACCCAGGCCTGCACCGGACGCCGGGGCGCGGGTACCGGGAGCTCGCACCTGCGCAGCACGGGCACCTGGGGACCTGAAGCGATTGGGAGGTCAGGGGTCAGGGCCAAGCGTCAGGGCTCCCGGTTGCCGCCCCTCCTGGAGCGACCCTGGCAACCTCACCCGCGCTGGCTACTGACTCTGGCTTCGCCGCCTGGGGTACTGCCTCTTCCGCCAGCGCGTTCAAGCCCTGTAAACGGTGGACGAGAGTGAGAAACGACACCCGGAACCTCCAGCCTTTGTCCTCCGGTCCCGTCCCCAGTGCCCCGCCTCACCCGGCAGCCCGTGGGCCTAAGCCAGGCCCGCGCCCCAGCCCGTACTAGCTGCAGCATTGCGGCGCAGCTCCCCACGCGAAGAGGTCAAGGCTCCTTCGGGATGTGCGCGACGCCTAGCGATGACATCACGCCCGCGACACCGCCCACCCCGCTCGGATCGGCGTTGGAAAGCTGAGTGCAAGAGGGAAGTCGGCGGGGCCTGGCCCAGCGTGCCTTCATCTCCGCCCCAGGACTAACCCCCAGGCTCCAGTTTTCACGCCTGGCCTAAGGGACCCCCTGCAACACCTGGAAACACGCGACCTTGCAGCAAGAAGCCCCGCCCCTTCCGTAGGCCCTGCTCTTTTTCCTGGGTCCCGCCCCCAACGAGCCCGTGCGGGAATCCAGCCAATGAGATCTCCCTGACGGAAAGGCGCTCTCCTCGCTCAGCCAGTGAGCGTTAAGCCTGGAAAAGTGGCCCGCCTATGGCTGGGCGGTTCTGGGGCGGGCACTAAGAGAATATGACCAATACCTGTTACGCTTTTGGTGTCGGTCACGCCCTCCATGCCCCGCCCCCGCCCCATCTAGCCTCCTAGACCCCCCGCGGTGGTCTTTCAGTTTCCAGTGAAGGGGTTTTGTGTGTTTGTTTACGTTCAGGGCTTCGTCTCCCGCAGAAAACCCTCAGTATTGAGCCTGTGGGACCGTGCCTCTCAGATTCCCCAAGGCAGAGGGTAAGTTCCCCATCAAACCACAGATTAGGTCTGTGTCTCTCCGCCTCCTAGACAGGGTCCTGTCCACTCCCGGAACTCTCTCCGAAAACACAGCAAGGTGGGGAGTCCGCAGACTCTGGATTTCCTCCCTCGTTGCGCACCCTTACAACTGAAATCTAAAGATTCATTTTTAGGTTCTTTGCCAGCTTCCCCGCGAGGCCTCCAGAGGGCGTCATGAACACATAGCAGCCTTCGCTGCCTCGCCGAGCCTGATCACCTGGCTGGCCTAACGTGGTCTGGGAGCCAACCTCAGTTTCCTCATCTGGAAAATGGAGAGGTCGTGAGAGTTCAATGAAATGAAGTCATGCCTAGCACAAAGTGAACACTTAGTGGTATTATTATTATTATTATTATTATTATTATTATTGAGGGTGAGTTTTGTCATCAAAACAAGTCAAGAGTCAAGGCAGGGATGGGGTGGACCCTGGAGGACTTGAATACCTACTAAAGATGTGGGCGCTTTTTTTTTTTTTTTCCCGCATCTGATATATAACATGGATATTTTTGTGTAGTATTAATAAAAATTTACAATGTATTTCATTGGGTATTCTATCCCTGCTAGAATAATTGTGGGTGGGTATTTGAAACTCCACCCACTCTGCAATTTAGAAAGGTCTTTCAATCCTTTATGTTGTAGAATTTTATTTATTCATTTTATGTTTGTGTAGGTAATTCACACACCAGGTAAAGAAAATTTCAACAAGTACAAAAGAAAACTAGAGTGAAGTGTCTCCTCCAATCTCTGATCCTGCCCCTCCCTGTTCCCCTCCCAAAAGCCACCACCACAACCAGCTATGTGTCTCCTCCCAGAACCAGTTTATGATTTATAGGCAGATTTACAAGTCTGTCCTGTGCCAGGAAGTTTGGATATTATGTAGCAAATGATGGAACAGAACTTGCTTAATGATTTATTAGGCACCTACTGGTACTGAGTAGGTAAATCCAGCAGACAACATTGAGATACTCAGTGCAGTGCAGAAGGTTGAGGAATCAGAATAGGGGAAAGGGGATGCCTGGGTGGCTCAGTTGGTTAAGCGTCTGCCTTTGGCTCAGGCCAGGATCGCAGTGTCCTGGGACTGAGTCCCGCATCGGACTCCTTGCTCATCGGGGAGCCTGCTTCTCCCTCTACCTGCTGCTCCCCAGTTTCTCCCTCTGCCTGCTGCTCCCCCAGCTTGTGCTCGCTAGCACTAAGAGAATATGCTCTCTCTCTGACAAATAGATAAATAAAATCCTAAAAAAAAAAAAAAAAAAAAGAATAGGGGAAGGGAGGCCTACAGTGTATGTGGGAGCCCAGGGGAAGAACTCTTAACTCCTGGGGGCAGGGGTCTTAGAGGTGACTTCCCTAAAGCTGTAACTTGAAGGCCCATCAGGAGTTTGTCCAGAGGAGAAAAGGTGTTCCAGGCTGAAAGAACAGAGTTGCAAAGATCGGAAGTGGGGAGAGAGCAGCAGGAGTTAGGGGTGGCTGGACCTTCCTAATGGCAACTCATTCATTTAAGTTGAACCCACCTCAGGGCCTTTGCACTGCTCTTTCTTCTGCCTGGAACATACTTTCCCCAGAGCTCCACGTGGCTCTATCTCTTACCTCCTTCAATTCTTTGCTCAAATGTCACCTCCTCCAAGAAGCTTGTCCTGACCACCCTATTCAAAATTGCAATCCCCACTCCCGGCCCTTCTGACCCACTTATCCTTTTTTTTTTCCCATCAGTATTTATCTTCTTTTTTTCTTTTTAAAGATTTTATTCGGGGCGCCTGGGTGGCTCAGTCGTTAAGCATCTGTCTTCGGCTCAGGTCATGATCCCAGGGTCCTGGGATGAGCCCCGCATCGGGCTACTTGCTCAGCGGGAAGCCTGCTTCTCCCTCTCCCACTCCCCCTGCTTGTGTTCCTGCTCTCGCTATCTCTCTCTCTGTCAAATAAATAAATAAAATCTTTAAAAAATATATTTTATTCATTTTTTTTAAGATTTTATTTATATATTTATAGGACAGAGAGAGACACAGCGAGAGAGGGAACACAAGCAGGGGAAGTGGGAGAGGGAGAAGCAGGCTTCCAGCCGAGCAGAGAGCCCGATGTGGGGCTTAATCCCAGGACCCTGGGATCATGACCTGAGCCGAAGGCAGTCGCTTAACCGACTGAGCCACCCAGGCGCCCAATACATGTTTCTTTGGGGCGCTTGGGTGGCTCAGTCGTTGGGCGTCTGCCTTCGGCTCAGGTCGTGATCCCAGGGTCCTGGGATCGAGCCCCGAGTCGGGCTCTCTGCTTGTTGGGAAGCCTACTTCTCCCTCTCCCACTCCCCCTGCTTGTGTTCCCTCTCTCGCTGTGTCTCTGTCAAATAAATAAATAAAATCTTTAAAAAAAAAAAACACATGTTTCTTGAGTGAATTCCTTTTCTCATCATCCTGTTGCGGGGGTATTACCAGAGACAGAGGAAGCCCTCCCTTCGTCTCCTGGGTCTCAGATCTCTATCCCCCTGATGTCACGGACACATAAGTTACCAAAAAAATGATTATTTGCCCAACAACACTCTAGTTGCAGAGACACATGTTCAAATCTAGGGGGTGCCGCTAGGTGGCTGGGTATCCCTAGACAACTGGTTAGCTCTTTCAGAGTCTGGTCTCCTTATAGGTGTGAGTGGGACATACACGAACCCTCCCCTCCTGAGCTGAGTGAAGGATTAGAGTTCTCTTTTCCTTCCATCTCCACTCCCCACAGTCTTTTTCCATCCTCAGAAGGAGCCTGTAAACACCTGAGTCAGATCATGTCCCTCCTCCGCTCACAACCCTCCGTGCCTCTCATTTCGCTTTGAGCAAAAGCCATAGTCCTCACTGCAGCCCACAAGGCCTTGCAGGACCTGTCCTCACCTCCTCCCACCTTCCCCCTTTATTACTCTGTGGTTTAGACCACACGGGTCTTCTCACCAGAACTGGTCAATCCCATGTCAGCCTCAGGGCCTTTGCACTGGACCTCTCTCCCTTAAATATCTGCATGACTCACTCCCTCACCTCCTTCAGGTCTTTACTCAAATGTCACCTTCTCAGGTGACACTGGGTCTAAAGTCACTGTTCCCTTCCTAACCCACATTCTTCATATGCCTTCCCAGTATCATTGTTTCCAGCACTTTTACCACATTCTAACAGATGATGTCATTCTTACTTGTTTTGATTCTTTTTTTTTTTTTTTAAGATTTTACTTATTTGACACAGAGAGAGAGCACAAGTAGGCAGAGAGGCAGGCAGAGGGAGAAGGAGAAGCAAGTTCCCCACTGAGCAGGGAGCCCGATGCGGGACTCGATCCCAGGACCCTGGGATCATGACCCACGCCGAAGGCAGACACAACCAACTGAGCCACCCAGGCGCCCCTATTTTGATTCTTGACTGCCTCTTCCAGTAGAACATCAGCTCCTGGAGGATGGGGTCTTTATTTCTTGCTGGGCCCTCTTGTTAAGAAGGGTGCCAGGCATCCAGTAGGTTCTCAGTACATAGTAATTGAACCAATGGGATGTAGAGAAAGAAGTTTGCACAGGACTCCTCTACCAGCTATTGATTGTGAGCAAGCCTTAATGAAAGGGAGGTAATGACCTTGAGACCTGCATAGAGAAAGGCTTAAAGTTTGAGCATTTTGGTCCAAGCCAGGGTGGAGGTCAAAGGTTGATGTGTCTGGCCCTCTCCCGTGGATCAAAGGCTCAACTGCAGGTGACCTCTGTCCCCAGTGGTGTGTGGCAAATGTCAGCCTTGTAGCCCAGAGATCTCTGCTGACCATGGGCATGACAGCAATTTAAGGAGCAGACATCGGAAGCTGGAGGACCCCCCGACGTCTGGCCTTTTCTAGTCCCCCATCACTGTGCAAGGGTTTTCACAAAGTCCAGAGGTCGAGGATGGATGATGGGGGAAAGCCCTCGAATAGGAGGTACAGGGCGTGGGGGCAGGCTTGACCAGGGGCCCTGACCTACTGGGGAAGAACTGCTCCCTCATCATTGACAGAACATCTGCTGTGTGTTTGTTTGCAGCTCTGTGGGTGACCGCCAAGCATGAGGATGAGGAGTCTCCCATTGCAGCAGCCCCCAGAGCCCCTGGGGGTGGGCCTGATTTGCATAGACATTTCCATTCCCTTTAGTTCCTTTCAGTTCAGCCCAGATGGGAAATAGAGCAGAAAAAAGGGCTTGAACCCCTTGGGGCAGGGCACATGGACTCCCCAGGCCTCAGTTTCCTCCTCTGTAAAACGGTAGTATAATTACTCCACCCTCACATGGTTTGTGTCCGCCTTGGGCCTATATACCTTCAGGAGATTCATTCCCTGCTCCGCCCTGCCCCATGGCGAGGGGCTGACCCTTGCATAGGCCATCCCCTTGCCTACTGGCTTCTGCCCAAATTTAGCCAATGGCCAGGCACTGAAGGCCGATTGGAGGGCAGGAGGAAGGGGGAGTATTTCTCCCTATCTGCTTCTGGCAGCATCTCCCACTGGGCATGGCCTCCCTATTTGCTTATTTCTAAATAGACTAGGGGCGCTTGGGTGGCTCAGTCATTAAGCGTCTGCCTTTGGCTCAGGTCATGATCCCAGGGTCCTGGGATCAAGCCCCGCTTCGGGCTCCCTGCTCTGCGGGAAGCCTGCTTCTCCCTCTTCCACTCCCCCTGCTTGTGTTCCCTCTCTCACTGTGTCTCTCTCTGTCAAATAAATAAATTAAATATTTTAAATAAATAAATAGTCTAAGTAACCCTTTCCCCAACTTTGGTTTCTCGTCTATATAACCAACCCCTGCGCTAAATCCCCTCTGTCAGAGATATGTGGATGTCCCTGTGTAGACCCTGACTGATGTAAGGCAGCTGGGAGGCATTTGTGTTTTGTTTTAAGATACAATTTATTTTTTTAAGATACAATTTAAGTAACATAAAGTCTTTCCTTTTCGGGGTACAGTTCTGCAAGCTCTCGCTAACATATATAGTCATGTAACCACCACCACAATCAAGATACAGAATTATTTCATCACCAAAAATCTACTGCGCGCTGTGCCCTTCATAGTCGGTTCCTCTCACTGTCCCCAGATACCCGCCAACCACTGGTCTGATCACCATCCCTATGGTTTGACCTTTGCTAGAATGTCATAGAAATGGAATCATCCAGTAGGTAGCATTTTGTGTCTGGCTACTTTCCCCCCTTATAATGCATTGGAGATTCATCCATGTTGTTATATGTCACTAGCTCCTTACTTTTGGAAGTTGGGTCACCAATATTATGTCCTTGAGTGTAAGGATGCCCTGCAGTTTGTCTATCCATTCTCTAGCTGAGGGAGCTGCTGTGAGCTTTTGACAGTAACCAGCACATTATATACGAGTCAGCTGTTATTATTTACGCTCGGGGGGGGTGCTTGCTGAGAAGTGGGCCTCTGAAATGCCCTGTTCCCCTAACTGCTGCCTCTCCCATCCAGAGAAAACTCTGGAAGGGCCAAGACTGTATCTGCTGCAGATGTGCAGCTTTCCAGCCCCATCCCTGAAGTGGAGAGTGGGCCCGGAGCCTACAGAGGAGACAAGGCGGCTTGCAACTCCAGTGCCTGCCAAGATCAGCATCTGGAAAGCTTCTCTGCAGTTGGGGCCCCTTCCCCCAATGCTGTGATGATGACGAGAAACTTGGGACCTGTCTCAGACACTTCTTTTCATGCAGTCCCTCCTGCCAAAAACCAAGAGCTGGGGGCTGGGGAGGACAGCAGAGGCCCAGGGAGGATGGAGGGATTAAGGAGAATGTTCCACATCTCACCAAGGATGGATGTGGTCCTGAGTGGTTAGCACTGCCCTTCTGTTCCGACCCACTGGGACAGGGATGGGGGTCACTGACTCAGGACTAGGATGAGGACTCGGGATGAGCAACAGAGCAAAGAGTTCTAGTTCAAGTCCCACCACTACTGTGTGCTTTGGTTTCCTCATCTTTAAAATGGGGTGATGAGGAAAAAACAAAACTATGGAGATAGTAAACAGATGAGTGGTGCCAGGTGTTGGGGGGGAGGGAGGGATGAATTGGTGGAGCACAGAGGATTTTTAGGGCAGTGAAACTACTCTGTATGATATGATAATGGTGGGTCATTCATTATACATTCATCCAAACCCATAGAATGTACGCCAGGGGTGAACCCCGAGGTACACTATGGGCTTTAGGTGCCTAGACGTTCATCCACTGTAACAAATGCACCCCTCTGATTGGAATTCAATAGTGGGGAGGCTGTGTCTATGTGGGGGCAGAAGGTATATGGGAAATCTCTGTACTTTCCGTTCAGTTTTGCTGTGAACCTAAAACTGTTCTAAAAACTGAGGTCTATTAAAAATAATGGGATGACAGTAAATAATAATGCTCCCCCCCAGAGTTGTGAGGAATCGTAGAGCCGCTCCCAGCCCTGTCTGTCTGTGTTGTGGGAGCGTTAGCCATTATTGTCTGTGGCCCTGTAATTAGTGGAGGCTGGTCCAAGCCTCTTCCTTCTCCTCTTTCCCCCTGCCTGGGAGCTCCCCAAGAAAAGGGCCTCGTTTCCTTCCTCTTCCACTGTTCTCTGATTCAGGGGCCCCCCTAGGCAGGGCTCAGCTTTCCCCTTGACCTCCCAGACCATCAGGAAGTCTAGGCCTGCAGTGTTTTCCAGTTCTCTTTCCAGCCCATTCCCTCAGCTGACCGCTAAGACCTCAGGTTGACCCAGAAGTAGGAGATGGGGGGGGGCTGCTGGGGGAAGGCGGAAATTGTCTCTTGGTGTATCTGTGTGTCTCTTGGGACATCACCTTTGCCTAGGAGCCACTGTCCCAATACAGACGGCCCGGATATGTCTGTGGCCTTGATATCACCCCACCCCCAGGTCCCTGGGGGGGATGGCAAACTGCTGAGCCAGCCGGGCCTAGTAGGGGGGGCACTTCCTCCCCAGCCTTCAGGTCCCCACAGAGGGCTGAGATTTCCGCTCCGATAGCTCCCTGGTGAGAGGAGGACCCAGTTTGCTTTGTGCTTTGTACCCCGTGTGTTGAACACCTGGTTTCTAGAAGTTGTCCAGGCAACACACTGCACTTGGCAGAGGTTTCAGTGAGTTTTTGCCGAGGTCCGATCAGACCCCAGGATCTGGCCTGGAACTGAGTGGAAATCTGGCTCAGGAAAAGGAACAAAGTCATTGTCTGACTTTTCTTTATCTCTCCATCAAAGCCCTACTACCTGCATTAAAACGATCTCGTTTCTTCTCTGTCTCCTCCATCGCGGACTGTCAGTTTTGGATGGCAGAAACCAACGAGGCGTAACCAGAGCTAGCACTGAGCATTATATGAATATATATGCTGAGTACATATATGTAGCATTAATATATTGATTCTTTCTTTTTTTTTAACTAAGCCCTGCGCCTAACGCCTAATGTGGGGCTTGAACTCATGACCCTGAGATCAAGAGTTGCGTGCCCTACCTACTGAGCCAGTCAGGTCCACCAATACATTGATTCTTAATGTTCATTTCTTCTTATTTTTTTTTTGTTTAAATGTTTATTCTTTTTTAAAAGTATTATTATTAAGGGCGCCTGGGTGGCTCGGATGGTTAAGTGTCTGCCTTCGGCTCAGGTCATGATCCCAGGGTCCTGGGATCGAGTCCCGCATCGGGCTCCCTGCTCCTTGGGAGCCTGCTTCTCCCTCTGCCTCTCTCTCTCTCTCTGTCTCTCATGAATAAATAAATAAAATCTTTAAAAAATAAAAAATAAAAAAATAAAAGTATTATTATTAATATAGATTTATTCTTTTTAGACATGCTTATTCTTTTTACAGATGTTTGTTCTTTTAAAAATTATGTTTATTATTAATATAAATTTATTTAATAGCAATATGTTGAATAATATCATCAGTATGTTTATTAGCCATGTTATTGTTTATATTATTGATAATATTCATTATTATTTTTATTACAAGAACAATTTTATGACTAGAAGTCTGGTGATTTGTTACCTGTTATTTGATTTCTCGTGCCTTTGTCAATTTTTTAAATTGGTAATATGAGCTAAGAATTTCCAACAGTCCCCCAGGGTACACTATAAAAATCTGGCCCCCTCTCACCTGTTCCCCTGCCCCCAGTTCCCCTCCCAGAGGGTAACCGCTGTGACGGGTGTCTTGTGCCTTCTCCGGGAGGTGACCGGTGAGCCGACAGGCAAATGTGTGGGTATTTATACAGCTCTTATAAATACACCCAGAAATGCAGGCAAGCAATGCAAACTGATTTACATTGTGCTTATTTTCAACTGAACACGTTGACAGTTTCACACCGAGACTAACCCATTTTCACTTTTTAATAGGCAGAAATGGATCACTTTTATTTTTTATTATTTTTTTTAGATTTTTATTTATTTATTTATTTGAGAGAGAGAGAGAGAGAGAGAGAGAGAGAGAAACAGCATGAGAGGGGGCAGGGTCAGAGGGAGAAGCAGGCTCCTCGCCGAGCAGGGAGCCCGATGCGGGACTCGATCCCGGGACTCCAGGATCATGACCTGAGCCGAAGGCAGTTGCTTAACCAACTGAGCCACCTAGGCGCCCAGAAATGGATCACCTTTAATTTCTTTTCGTATTCTTTTGCTTTTCAACACTCTTTATGAAGTATAATATACATACAGAAGACTGTACCAAACCTCTCCCTTCTGTTGGTTGCATTGTCTGGGTATCAAGCTGCCTTAATTTTGTTTTTGTTTTTGTTTTTTTTTTAATTTCATCTTTCTTGAGGCACCGTTGACATATAAAACTGTGAGATATTGAAAGTGTGCATCATGTTGATTTGATATATGTACACGCTGTGAAAGGGTGCACAGCTAATTAATTAAGACTTTCATCATCTCACACATTTATGTTTTTTGTGTGTGAGAACGCTTAAGTTCTACTCTCTTGGCAAATTTCAGTTATACAATACAGAGTCAGCAAGGACAGCCACCACATTTTACATTAGATCCTCAGACCGTATTCATCTTACAGCTGCAAGTTTGTACCCTTTTACCCAACTCTCCCTTTTCCCTCCCAGCCCCAGCCCCTGACAATCACCACTTTCCTCCTCTCTGTTTCTCTGAGTTTGACCTTGTTTCGTTTCATTTAGATTTCACATATAAGTGATACCAAACAGTATTTGTCTTTATCTGCTTGGCTTATTTCACTTTGTATAGTCTCTCCAGGTTCATCCATGCTGTTGAAAATGGCAGGATTTGGGGCGCCTGGGTGGCTCAGTCGGTTAAGCGACTGCCTTCGGCTCGGGTCATGATCCCAGGGTCCTGGGATCAAGTCCCACATCGGGCTCCCTGCTCTGTGGGGAGCCTGCTTCTCCTTCTCCCCCTCCCCCTGCTGGTGTTCCCTCTCTCGCTGTGTCTCTCTCTGTCAAATAAATAAATAAAATCTTTAAAAAAAAAAAGAAAAGAAAATGGCAGGATTTTGGGCGCCTGGGTGGCTCAGATGGTTAAGCGTCTGCCTTCGGCTCGGGTCATGATCCCAGGGTCCTGGCATCGAGTCCCACGTCGGGCTCCCGGCTCAGCGGAGAGCCTGCTTCTCCCTCTGACCCTCTCCCCTCTCATGCTGTTTCTCTCTCGCTAGCTCTCTAAAAAATAAATAAAATCTTAAAAAAAAAAAAAGAAAAGAAAATGGCAGGATTTTTCTTCTTTCTCATGGCTGAATAATATTCCACTGTGTGTATCGTATTTTCTTTTTTTAATAATTGTTTATTTTTATTTTAAAAAATATTTTATTTATTTATTTGGCAGAGAGAGACACAGCGAGTGAGGGACACAAGCGGGGGGGGGGGGGGTATGAGAGGGAGAAACAGGCTTCCCGCTAAGCAGGTAGCCTGATGCGGGGCTGATCCCAGGACCCTGGGACCATGACCTGAGCTGAAGGCAGACGCCTAATGACTGAGCTACCCAGGCGCCCCTTTTTTAAATAATTTTTTAGAGATTTTACTTACTTATTTGAGAGAGAGAGAAACCGCGCGCGCACACAAGCTGGGGGGAGGGGCAGAGGGAGAGGGAGAAGCAGACTCCGTGCTCAACAGGGAGCCCATCTCGGCGCTGGATCCCGAGACCCCGGGATCATGACCTGAGCCAAAAGCAGATGCTTAACAGACTGAGCCACCCAGGCACCCCTATACCACATTTTCTTTATCCATTCCTCTATTGATGAACACTTAGGTTATTTCATATCTTGGCTATTGTGAATAATGCTGCAATGAACATGGGAGTGCAATACCCTTTTTTCATCGTTTTGCGTTTCAACATTCTTGACTGAAGTATGATACACCTACTGAAAAGTGCACTGAACCTCTCTCTCCTTTTTATTGCACCATCTAGGTCTCCAGCTGTCAATGTTTAATTTAATTTATTATTGGCATAGGATACACATGCACATGTTACAAAAATCAAAAGGTAGGAGAGCATTCACAGAATGAAAGCAGCCTCCCTCCCATGCCCTGTCCCTATCTCTCCCCTCCTCTCCCAGGGAATTCACTAGTTTCTTCTTTCTGCAATATTCTGGATATTCTGAGCACATGTGATGGAACATCAGCTCCACAGGGACAAGGAATTTTGTCTGTTTTGTTCCTGATATATCCTTTTTAGGATACTGTCTGGCACACAGCAGGTGCTTAATGTATCTGGTAAATAGACATAAGAAGGTTAGGCATGCATTTTCTCGAACAGTGCCCTCCTGAAAGGTTGTCTCTTGCACCTGAACATACGCTCCATGAGGGTGAGGACCTTTTTTTCCTGTTTTGTTCACTGCTGTGCCCAGGAGGTATACCAAAAATATTTGTTGAAGGAATGAGGGGCTCTCCTATCATGTTGTCTAGCTGCTGATTTCTCACACACACACATGTGCGCACATCAGTAAATGAGGGTGTCCTTCCATCTCAGCAGCTAGGCACGCAGAGTCGCCCAGGAAAAGCTGAAATGAGGAAAAGAGAGGGAAACCAGGGACGCCTGGGTGGTTCAGTCGGTTGAGCATCCATCTTCAGCTCAGGTCATGATCTCGGGGTCCTGGGACGGAGCCCTGCAGCATCAGGCTCCCTGCTCAGTAGGGAGCCTGCTTCTCTTTCTGCCTGCCGCTTCCCCTGCTTGTGCTCTCTCCCTCCCTCTCTCTCTCTGACAAATAAATAAAATCTTAAAAAAAAAAAGAGAGAGAGAGAGAGAGAGGGAAGCCAAAGAACTGTATAGAAGATTGGGCCCCACGTTGGAAGGCAGGATGAACCCAGGCCTTCTTGCCTGGTTGACTACAGCAAGGGCAGGACAGCGATCCATCAGCAGAGGCAGCATAGACTGTTGGGTGCTCCCACTTTTTTAGGGGTCTTATCTGAATTCTAAGGTCTTATCAAGGCAAAAACTAATCCTGTCTTTGGGGCAGGGCGTGGCACATGGTGGGACTTGATTATTGGAGGAACTCAGAGGAGGCGCTTCATGCCTATTTGCTGCTTTGACACAGAGGTGCTTCGGTGGCTCCTTGTTGAGTAAATAAAGGGGATCTCATGTTCTCCTCCAATTCCGGGGCCCCAGGGACGAGCCAAGAGTATATCTACAACTGAAGACAGTTGTTTCAGGTTGAGGCCACCTGGCCAGGAGGGGCGTGACGTCACGGAGTCGCGTGACGTCACGCGCCGGCAGGTTCTCACGAGTGGGGGCTGGGAGGGGCAGGGCGAGAGGTGGGGGGGCGGACAAAGGGACCCCGCGTGCCTCCCCCGCCGTCCCCAGCGCGCGCGCCCGGGCCGACCCGCCACATCTGGAATTCATTGCAGCCGCCGCCGGAAAGGGGAGGAGAGGAGGGCGGGGCGAGTGGGGGGCCTAGGCGGTGTCTCTCCCCGCCCCCCTCTGTCCCTGGTCCCGAGCCCCGGGACGCAGTCCCAGCCCGGCGGGCAGCCCCAGCCCCTGCCGATGCCGTCCCGGGGACGCAGACGCCAGAGCCCCTCCGGCCAGGGCAGGGACCCGGGCCGGCCCAGCCAGGTGAGTGTGCGGGACGAGGGGGAGGCAGAAAGGACGGGCCCGGGATCCCTGAGTCGCAGGATCGGAGCTGGGGAGCCAGGCCAGGGGTTGGGGGCGTACCGGGGCGCGCACGCAACGGCGGTGCTCCTGCCGCACAGAGGGAGTGGTCACTGTGCGCCCTCTCCACGACTCCAGGCGGCCCCTACAGCCTCGCCCGCGAACCCCGAGACTGAGCTCCCCGCCTTCCCCGGCGGCAGGAAGTTGGCGCCGAAGAGAAGGCGGATCCGAGCGCTTTCGGCCAGAGACTGGGAGGCAGAACGGTGTGGTCCGGGACCGGGGGGGAGGGAGGGGGGGCTTGGGGAATGTGTATGAGGGGAGGGCTGTCCCGCAGGCCGACTCGGGCTGGGCGAGAGCGAAAGGTGCAGCGCGCCGCGGAGCTTCTAAGCCAAGGGGCGGGGTCCCCAGGGAGGGCCGTCTGCCCCACCGCCTGCAGGTCTGCCTCGGTGTCTCAGTTTCCCCGAGTAGTTCGTCGTCTTCAGTCACCCCCCTCGGGGGCGTGGCTTTGTTCTGGAAGGAAAGGGAACGTGAGTGCGTGACTCTCGCGCCTCTCTTTCACCTGAGGCCCAGGGACAGGGCGGGGGTGCAGTCACCCGTGGCGCGGACCCCGTGTGGTCCCGGGCCCAGCAGAGCGTCGGAACCTCGCCCCCTCCTCCAGCACGAGTTGACTCACCCGGGGATTTCCATGCCCTCCCCCAACTCTGCCCTAGTCAGATGCTCCAGGCGCCACGCGCTGAGCCCACGGGCCCCCCGCGTGGCGCGACGGCGGTTTGGTATTGGCCGTGCGGCTGCTGCTGGGATTCCCCCCCCCCCGACTCCCGCCCCTAAGTCCTCTGGGAATACTGGGACGAAGCCCCTGGCGGGACGCAGAGGCGTCCCCCACCCCCACGGGACGTGTAGGGATTCCTCGCGTGTGGCTGTCGCGAGAGAGGAGGCGCGGCCCCAGCGGGAGCGAGTGTGGATACCGCGCATTCCACCGCCAGATAAGGAGGCCTAGACTGCAGCCCGAGGGCGGGGGCGGGTCCTGCCGCTGTCTCCACGGAGACGCGCCGGGCCTCGCCGGTCAGGGGGCTGCCGGCGGCCAGCCTTTACTGTTGTTTGGGGGCTAGGCTGAGTTTAGGTGCCTCTACCGTCGGGGGCCCACGGGGCTTCTTTCATTCGTCCGTCCATCTATCCATCCATCATCCATCATCCATCCATCATCCATCCATCATCCATCCATCATCCATCATCCATCACACACGTTTTCTGAGTACCTCTGTATGCCAGGCATCATGCCAAAGGGGCTGAAAACGGACTCGGTCGCTGGCCTCCAACACTCATATTCTACCACGGAAGCCAGACAGAAAACAAAAATTACAATAATAATCTCTGAGAATGGCAAGTTGTGTGAAGATAATAAAGCAAGATGCTGTCATAGAAAGGCCCCGGGGAAGGTGGCTATGATAGACTGACGGTCAGAGGAGTCAGTGGCCTTAAAACCGAACCAGAAAGAGGAGAAGACAGTCATTCCAGGATTTGAGGGAAGGGCATGCCAGGTGGATGAACAGCAAGAGCACAGTCTCTGAGGTAGGGATGGGGGTGGCACCTGGGAGGCCAGTGTGGTTGGAATTGAGAGGACCTGGGGGAGACTGGGAGGAGGCCAGATGGGCAGGGGCCAGGCCGTTTTGGGCAGTGGGGAGCCATGGAAGAATTTGGAGCTGGGGGTGTGACACAGTGTATTGGCGTTGTGACTTAAATAGACTTCAATAGCTCCCCCTGGCTGCTGCATGGAGAACGGCAGTGTAGGGCGGGCCTGACAGCTGAAGGGAAACCAAAAGGGGGTGGGGGGCGCTGCCCTAGGGCAAGTGGCATGGATCAGTGGAACTGTAAGCACTGAGGGCCTGCCTCAGGGGAACTTGGAGGAGGGGCTCTTGGACGCTGCTGAGGTTTCCCCTGTCCTTCCTCTATTCTAATCTCCCCCTGAACAGTCTTGGTCTATCTTCCCTTCCCTCCAAACCCTGTCACTTGTCCCTCTCATTCCATTTCAGGCCTGGCCATTCCACGGTTCTGAGCCCAGTGACCTCTTACTGAGCCTCTGGGAAGAAGTTAGGACGGCCTTGGTGAAGGTGAGCAGGAGACAGGCCCTCTGGGAGCCTGACACAGGGAGGGGAAGCAGCCAAGGCCTGTATCTGCCTGGGGATGCCTCTTCTGTCAGCCCCAATCTCCAGGCCCCGCTTCCTCTTTCTGGGAAGCATGAGCCTGCCTTAAGCTGTCTTCAGCAAAGTCCTAGTGGGGAAGATGAGAAGAGGGAAGCAGTGTGGGCCTCAGTTTCCCCTTCTCTAACTAGGCGAGTCACGCCTCCTTCTGAGGATGCCTTGACAGCCTCCAAGGGCTGCAGAAAGTGAGTGTGCAGGCTCCCAATCCCCCCCCCCCCAAGGAAGAAGACAGACTTTTCTGTGGGTCTCTGGGGTGGGAGGACTGAACCCAATTCTTATTTCTCCAGGAAGCCTCCATAACTCTTCCTCTTGGCTGCCAGACCAGAAGGTTGGTGGCCCCGTGTGAGGGAGGGGTGAAGGGGGTGGCCATGGGACCACCAGCACGGGTGCTTCCCAGGCCTGCAACGGGCCCTTGCTTCTCAGTCATGAGCCTCAGGAGGGGCCCAGCAGGCCAGGGCAGCCTGGGGCCGCCTAGTCGGCGTGACCCGGCGGTCAGGCCGCGGTTCACACTCCCCCCAGGGACATCCACACAGCCCTAACTGTTCTCCGAAAGAAGTGGTCGGCCGGCAAAGGACAGATCGCTAGCGCCTTCCTTAGAGCGCCCCCAACTGGGCCAATCAAATGCCGAGGACGGAAAGCTCTGGCCAATGGGCGAATCGCTCAAGGCCCCGGGATTGAAAATAAGCCAATCAGGGCGCGAGCTGTTTCTGCCCCCGAAGGCCGGTCCAGTAAAGCGGAGGCCAGGGCCAAGCCAGCTCCCGGCCGGCTGCAGCCTGCAACGGGCAGAGGGCATCGGGGCGCCCAGGGCCGGGTCCGGCAGGGGAACAAGGGGCCTCTGTGTGGCGATCTGGGCGGGGCGGCAGTCTCCGGGGATGCGCACAAGCCCTTCTCTGTTTCCAAACTAGGACGGATGCCCCTTCACCCAGGGGGAGCAGCTGCCTCTGTCGGGCCCGGGGCCAGGGCGCCCCTCTGAGGGGGCGTCCGGGGACTGAGATGGCTTGGGTGACCCCGGAAGCCCCCCATAATTCCCAGGCTCACTAGGAACCGGCCTAACCAGCCTTTTCTGGAACGGCACTCCTGGAGCGCACGTGGTCCTTGCCAGGCATGTTTCCAGGCACCTAGGGAGGGCTCCTCCCGCGCCCTCCCCCATTAGCTAAAGGCAGGAGCTTCCTCCAGGCTCCCCTCGTGAAAGACAGACACTGCACCAGCCCCTCTGCGACACCCCCCGCCGCCACCACCAAGCTGGGAGGAGGCCGTGATGTTGGCCTCTCAGCCTCTGCCCACGCTTCTTCCCGCCCCCTCCCCCCACGGCTCAGTTTTCCTTGAGAGGGGGGTGACTCAGGCTTTCATGGAAACAAATGCCGTCCCCCACCTCCCCTCAGCCCCCTCTCCGCGGTGCCGCTCGCCCCCTCTTCGGCTCACATGACTTCAGCGCTGCCGCTCGCCCCCTCTTCGGCTCACGTGACTTCAGCGCTGCCCCATCCTCCCCGCCAGGACCTCCCAGACTGGTCTCCTGTGGCTCCCCCATCCCATCACCCCCTCCCAGCCTTTCCCACACCGGATGTGACTGGGAAGTGAGGACTCCACCCTGTTTGTTCCTGGGGCCTCACATCTGGATTTCATCGTGGCGGGGGAGGGGGTGCCAGCGCCCTGCCCACCCAGCTGGGACCCTCTGTCCCAGAGCAGGGCTAGATGGTGCTGATGAGAACAGGATGTTGGGAATCTTGCCTGGCTAGCTCAGTCTACATCCCCTCCTCAAAGATTGGCTGGAGGGCACCTAGTCCCCGCTGTGTGTGTGTGTGTGTGTGTGTGTGTGTGTGTGTGTGTGTGTGTGTGTGTGTGTGTGTGTGTGTGTGTGTGGCAGGAAGAGGGGAGCTAATATATTGGCTAATATTTATTGAGTGCTTGCTATGTGCTAAGGGTGCCTCATGTACCATTCAAGAGGATTTTCCCAGTACTCCTATAAAGCGGGCTTCCTTCTCCCCATTGCACAGATGAGGACATTGGGGGCTGAGAGGCCGAGTGTTGAGTGACTTGCCCAAGGTCCCACAGCATGTCAGGTGGAGTGGGGTTGAACCCTGGATTGCCTCCAAGGTCTTTGTCCTTGAAGATGCCATCACCTCCGAGGTGCTTAAACCTCAGGGCCGCCCTCGTGTCTCCGCAAGAGCTTATCTTGGGAGCACCCATGGCTGCAAGGCTTAGACCCAGCCTGAAATCCAGGGCAGTGGGTGGTAATGAGCAGGGGATGGTGCTATCAGCAGCCAGCATCTTGCTGACCCAGGTTGGCAGGCGGCATGAGGCCCCAGGCTCTAGTGTATTCCAGAAGGGAGATGAGCCCTCCAGGCCCTGCCCAAGGCTCACTCTCTGGGTAGGTGCGCAAGAGCTCTGGAAGTTTACTTTGTGTCTGTCATGCTGTTTGGGGGACCTTCTGTTCTTTGGAAAGACAGTGTAGCCTAGAGGTTATAGAGGCTTTGGAGGGGTTCTCCAGCTTTGAGACTTACAGCAAGTGAGTTGACCTCTTTGGGTTTCCCTTTGGTAAAGCAGGGATGATGATACTTCTGACTTCATGTGGCCACTCAGTGAGAAGTGAGGGAGCTGGGACTCAAACCACTGCCATCCAAAGTCAGAGCCCAGGGGGCAGCCACAGCACTGACCTGTCTGTCTGTCTTGTCTGTCTCTGTCTGTCTTCTCTCTCTGCAGCTCTGACAGCCCCATGGCCCTAGCCGGCCACTGAGCCCCACCATGGGCAGCCTGTACTCAGAGTACCTAAGTCCCAGCAAGGTCCGGGAACACTATAATTACACCAAGGAGACGCTGGACACTCAGGAGACGCCCTCCCGCCAGGTGGCCTTGGCCCTCATCATCATCCTCTGTTTCGCCATCGTGGTGGAGAACCTGCTGGTGCTAATCGCAGTCGCTCGCAATAGCAAGTTCCACTCGGCCATGTACCTGTTCCTGGGCAACCTGGCTGCCTCGGACCTGCTGGCAGGAGTGGCCTTCATAGCCAATACCTTGCTCTCGGGCCCGGTCACGCTGGGGCTGACACCAGTGCAGTGGTTTGCCCGAGAGGGCTCCGCCTTCATCACGCTCTCCGCCTCTGTCTTCAGCCTCCTGGCCATCGCCATCGAGCGGCACGTGGCCATTGCCAAGGTCAAGCTCTATGGCAGCGACAAGAGCTGCCGCATGCTGCTGTTGATCGCTGCCTCGTGGCTCATCTCACTTGCTCTCGGAGGCCTGCCCATCCTCGGCTGGAACTGCCTGGGCCATCTCGAGGCCTGTTCCACCGTTCTGCCGCTTTACACCAAGCACTATGTGCTCTGCGTGGTCACCATCTTCTCCGTCATCTTACTGGCCATTGTCGCTCTGTATGTCCGCATCTACTGCGTGGTCCGCTCCAGCCATGCCGACGTGGCCGGCCCCCAGACGCTGGCCCTGCTCAAGACGGTCACCATTGTGCTGGGTGTCTTCATCGTCTGCTGGCTGCCTGCCTTTAGCATCCTGCTCCTGGACTACGCCTGCCCCGTCCGGTCCTGCCCTGTCCTCTACAAGGCCCACTACTTCTTTGCCTTCGCCACCCTGAACTCACTGCTCAACCCGGTCATCTACACGTGGCGCAGCCGGGACCTGCGGCGGGAGGTACTGCGGCCGATGCAGTGCTGCCGACGGGCAGCGGGGGTTCAAGGACGGCGGGGGGGGACCCCGGGCCATCGGCTCCTGCCTCTCCGCAGCTCCAGCTCTCTGGAGAGGGGCACGCACATGCCCACGTCGCCCACATTTCTGGAGGGCAACACAGTGGTCTGAGGGGCAAGTGGGCCACCAGGCCATGGCAGCGGGCTCTGTGGAGAGGCACTGGGTGACCTCGGACAGACATGGGGGTTCTGCCAAGCAAGATGCCCCCCACGCCACACACCTGGGTGATATTGAAAATATTTCACCCTGGGCACGGCCGGCTGAGACACCGACCCGTCGGATGGCAGAGTTGCAGCAGGGTCAGAGGCTAGTGCAGTAACTGAAGTGACCCCCCCCTTCAGACCTGAATCATGGGGAGGCCCCGGGGGACCGGGAAGGGGCCTAGGTGACAGCAGGCAAGCACTTGGGAGCTCAGGGCAGGAACAATTTACAACCCGGTACAAGGGATTTCAACATTTCACGACTCTCTGACCCTCTGCCCTGTACAGAACTTCCCTCTCTGAATCCAGCTCCCCCCCACCCCCGGCCTGTCACCTTTTCCTGGCAACCTCAGGCCACTTCCCCAGAACCACTGTCCCAAAGGGCTGGGGGCCTCCTCCCTGACTGTCCTGGGCGGCCCCGGCTGACAGTTGCAAGGCCCAAATCCACAGCTTCCCCAAATTTCACCAGCTGCCCACTTTGGCTGCTTCTTCCCTTTCCTCTGTCTCTCCACGAGATGCTGGGAAACCACGGCGGGGGCGAGGGAGGGGGCGGCTGGATGCTATTCTCAGACCTCATTGGCCAATTGCACTATCTGGGACACAAAGGAGTCACCAAGGGCTGGAAAAACTGATCAGGGGGAGCTGAGGAGGGCTCTAGGCCTCCTGGTGGGAAAGGATGGAACTTGAGAAAGTTCTAGGGGAGCTGTTGGCACAGGACCCCCACTCCTAAAAACCACCCCCCCAAGCTACTCCCACGTCCAGCCCAGCCAAGGTAACCAGATCTCCTGAGGCAGGGCAGCCTTGAGCCTGCTGTGCCTCCTTTTGAGTTGTATTGTATGGAGAAGCATGGGGGTGGGGGGGCCAAGAACAACACTTGTGGGGTGCTCTCCCCTCACCTGCCCCAGAAGGACTTTGCTAATTCCTTGGATAGATGGAAGGGATGTTGCGGTACAAATGTATATTTATGTGTGTCTGTGTGCACGTGTGTGTGATGTGTGTGATCTCCTCTCCCCACCGTGCTTCCCCAGAATGGATGCTATTGTTGTCTCACGTCTGTGTTGAAGCTGCCAAAGAGGGGTCCGGCCCCTGCACAGACCCCTTTGTAATTGCTGGCTCATCTCCCCGCTTGAGAGCTGGGGTACAGCTCGCCTCGGGAAAGGAAACCTCATGCCTCAAAGTGATTTCTTGTGAATGCAAAGGCTGGGGGAGGGGGCCTTGGGGGGCAAGGAGCCAGTTGGGGGCTTGTCTCCCCCCATACAGCTCCCCAGATGCCCCCCGTGCCTGAGACCCGGGCCCAGGCCAATAAACGGTTCAATCCCTTGTTTCGGTGGTTGTTGTCTTTGGAGGCTTAAGGCGCCCCGGCCGTTGCCCTAACTAGCACCCGGTGGCTGGAGGGTGGACGGGATGGGGAGGGGGGATGGGATGGGGAGGGTGGCTTCTGCCCAGGCCACTCATCCTTTGCCAGCCTTCCTATTCTGTGCCCCAACTCCGAGCCCTGCCCAAGCCAGGATTGCAGTGGCTTCTGAGAAAACAGGGTAAATGCTGACCTTTCCCCTAGGGCATCTGTCTGGCCCTTCCCAGTGATTAATTAGACTCCAGGCCTCCCTGCTTCCCTTCAAAGAGAGCTTGGCGGTGTGGGGAGGTCCCCTACTTCATCTCATCTCACGTACGTGTTCCTCCCTGGGAGATGGTCCTGGGGGACATGGGCCCAGATAACCCTCAGGGCTCAGTCTTCCCCAAAGGAATGGGTAACTTCCATCAAGCACTTCCCAAGACATGAATCCTCAGAAGGTGGGAGTTACTATGACCTATGGTGGAGATGTGGGTTCAGAGAAGGTAAGTGAGCCGCTCAGGGTCACACAGCTAGTTGGGGCAAGCGCCTTCTGCATATGAACTCAGGCAGGAACAATTTACAACCCAGTAGAAGGGATTTCACCAATGGGCTGCCTCTGGGTCCCACAGGCTCCACCACTGGGACAGAGAGAGTATCCTCCACCCCCTCTTTGCCATGGAAAGAGTGGGGAATGTGAGCTGCCAGACCCCACCCAGAGCCAGGAGAAACCCAGATGGGACAAAGCTGGGGGGGGGGTTCCTAGCTCAGCTCCAGGCTGACACTCCCTTCTGCCAGAGCACAGGGCCCAGTGGCTCCTTTGAAGATAGATTTGGAGCTTTGATGGGGAACCCAGTCCCCTAAGCTAGAGCCCCACCCAGCACACCAGTGCAAACACCTAGAGCCAGTGTGAGAAGGAGTGGGGCAGATAGCCGCCAGAGGCTGAGAGGTCTGCACTCCCCATCAGAGTCCCCCTCCTTCAGCAGTTCACAGACAGCCTCTGTTTGGAAACCTGAGCCCCAACTGAGTGAAAGGAGCCGAAGAGGTATCCGCCAGGCCAATGTCAATAGATTTGCCCCAGATACACACCTGCTTTCTCTACCGCCTCCTTCTGGGCCTCCGCTCAATGATCACCTCCTCAGAGGGGCCTGCCCTGACCATCTTCTACTAAGGCCCTCTCCTGCTTATCACCTGGGAGGATATTATAGATCCGTTTATCTGTCTCCTCCCCTCCACTAAACTGTGAGCACCTTCAAGATAGGATGGCATCTGTCTTACCACTGTGTCTCTAGCATCTTAAATAGTACTTGGCATGTTCCCACCACAGGGCCTTTGCACCTGCTGTTCCCTCTGCCTGGACCCATCTTCCCCCACATATGCCTGTGCCTTCTCTCTGCTCCTTCTGGCCTGCAAAAAAATATCACCCTGCGTGAGGCCTCTGGCCATGCGTACATTTCTGGTCCTATCTGCTTACCTTGCTACTCTCTTACAAGCAACACATTTTGCTTTTTTATCCTGATTATTTTCTACCTCTCCCTTTGGAATGCCAGTTCTGTGACAGCGTGGGTTTGTGTCTGTCATGTTCACTGCTTGGCCCCAGTGCTCAGAACAGTGGTGAGGACACAGCAGGTGCTCAATAAATGTTTGTCAAATGAATAAAAGCAAAAGCACATGCTGGTCTTTTCAGTGAGAAGTTTATTTCCTATGAAGAGAATAAAATAGAGAAAGCAACAGTTTGGGGTACTCTGTAGACTCTATTATTGGCACTCTGACAGGTTAAAAAAACAAAAAACAAAAAACTGAAGCACCAGAGAGGTCAAGTAATCTGATCAAGTTCCCATGGCGTGTGAGGGGAGGGGCAGGGATTTGAACCCCAGCAGTCGTTAGTTGAAAACTGTGGTCACATCTGATCCTCCTCAGCATCCTGGCCTGAGGATCTAATTTGCTGACATCTCTCAAATCTTGGAGCCTAGAACAGAACAGACCAACCCACAGAGATGCAAGATGACTTTCCCTATGGAGGCTGTTGGCCATTAGGGAGTATCAGAATCATCTGGAATAGGGGCGCCTGGGTGGCTCAGTCGTTTAGCGTCTGCCTTCGGCTCAGGTCATGATTCAAGGGTCCTGGGATCGAGCCCCGCATCGGGCTCCCTGCTCGGCGGGAAGCCTGCTTCTCCCTCTCCCACTCCCCCTGCTTGTGTTCCCTCTCTCGCTGTGTCTCTCTCTGTCAAATAAATAAATAAAATCTTAAAAAAAAAAAAAAGAATCACCTGGAATAACCGATAAAATGCAGATCCTTAAGCTTATAGCAAATGAAATGTGGCTAGTGTGATGCAGGAGCTGAATTTTAATCTTAATTAACTAAAAGTACATAGCCGCATGTGGCCATTGGCTAGAGTACTGACAGCACAATTCTAGATTCTGGATCTGGTTCCCACAGCCTCTGAGCAACTGAACCCCCTTGGCATTATGCCATCATTTCAACACAAATTTGTAAGTGTTACCACCACCATTATTATTATTATTATGAATGACATTGTAGCTTCCGCTTATTATTTCATGATTTTTGGAATATTTCTTTTAATTATGACATCAAGATTAGGCTCAATTGCAGATGACAGATAACACAGAATATTAGTAACTTAAATTAAGAGAGAGAAATTGATTTCTCTCCTATAAAAGGGTTTCAGAGGAAATTGGTCCTGGATAAGGACAGATGCCCAGTAGCCAGTGGTCCAGGCTCCTATCCTATGTACCTTGATCTTCTCCCTCTCCCTCCCACTCCCTCCCTCTTCGTCCCTGTCACTCTCCAACCATCCATCCATCCATCCATCGATCCACCATCCATCCACCTACCTAAATACTTCACTGTGTTTCCTAAGAACAAGGCATTCTCTTCTATAACCTTAGTAAAATTATCAAAATCAGGAATCTATAAACTTTCATCAGATTTCACCAATTGTCCTATTACCGACCTTTAGAACAGAAGAAAATCCCAGATCACTTGTGGCAGTCAGTTGGCCTTTTAGTTTCCTTCAGTCGGAACAGTTTCTGAACCTTTCTTTGTCTTTTGTGACCTTGACATTTTTGAAAAATATAGGTCAGTAATTTGGCAGAATGTCCTTCAAGTTGGGTTTGTCTCATGTTTCCTCATGATTAGATTCAGGTTATGCGTTTTTGGCAGAAATAGCACAGAAGTAATGTGTTTTTCTCAGACCCATCACTGGCAATGTTAACTTTTTTTTTTTTTTAAGATTTTATTTATTCATTTGACAGAGATAGACACAGCAAGAGAGGGAACACAAGCAGGGGGAGTGGGAGAGGGAGAAGCAGGCTTCCCGCTGAGCAGGGAGCCTGATGTGGGGCTCGATCCCAGGACCCTGGGATCATGACCTGAGCTGAAGGCAGACGCCTAACGACTGAGCCACCCAGGCGCCCCTGGCGATGTTAACTTTGATCACTTGGTGGCATTTGCCAAATTTCTCCACTTGAAAGTTACCATTTCCTCCTTCATAATTAATAAGTATCTTGTGGGGAGGTACTCTGAGACTCTGTAAATATCCTGTTACTTATCAAATTTTCGGTCATTTAGCATCTATTCTTGTCTGAACCAATTATTACTCACCACATTTTTTTAAGAAAATCAAAGAATATCACATCATTTTCTTCCACTTTTTATTTTCAGAAGAAAGCGACACTTTTGGGGCGCCTGGGTGGCTCAGTTGGTTAAGCGACTGCCTTCGGCTCAGGTCATGATCCTGGAGTCCCGGGATCGAGTCCCGCATTGGGCTCCCTGCTCGGCGGGGAGTCTGCTTCTCCCTCTGACCCTCCCCCCTCTCATGTACTCTCTCTCTCTCATTCTCTCTCTCTCAAATAAATAAAATCTTTAAAAAAAAAAAAAAGAAAGCGACACTTTTTTTAACTTAACCACAATACCATGATCATGCTTATCAAAAGTATCAATCAGTGTTAAAAATTTCCCCATCTGTCTCTATTTTCTTTTTTAACATTTGACTTGTTTGACCCAGAATCCAAACAAGGCCCTCTCGTGGTATTTAGTTAATGAATCTCTGAGGTATTTAAATATTTTTTTATTAACTATTTTATTTATGGGGCGCCTGGGTGGCTCAGTCCATTAAGTGTCTGCCTTCGGCTCCGGTCATGATCCCGGGGTCCTGGGATCGAGCCCTGCATCGGGATCCCTGCTCAGTGGGGAGCCTGCTTCTCCCTCTGCCTCTCTCTCTGTCTCACATGAATAAATACATAAAATCTTTTTTTTTAAGATTTTATTTATTTATTTGACACAGAGAGAGAGAGAGATCACAAGTAGGCAGAGCGGCAGGCAGAGGGAGAGGGAGAAGCAGGCTCCCCATTGAGCAGGGAACCTGATGTGGGACTCGATCCCCGGACCCCGGGATCATGACCTGAGCCGAAGGCAGATGCTTAACTGACTGAGCCACCCAGGTGCCCAATACCTAAAATCTTTTTAAAAAGATTTTATTTATTTACTTGAGAGATAGAGAGAGAAAGCATGAAGGGAGGTGGGGGGAAGGGCAGAGGGAGAGGGAGAAGCAAACTCCCTGCTGAGCAGGGAGTGGGGCTCAATCCCAGGACCCCAGGATCATGACCTGAGCCAAAGGCAGACGCTTAACCAGCTGAGCCAACCAGGCCCCCTTCTGAAGTACTGCTTAACAAGTTTTCCTTGTGAAACCTATTTAGCCTTGTTTAATGAGGTTTAACAGTTTCCTCTCCCTCCCTTCCTTCCTTCCTCCCTTCCTTCCTTCCTTTTTTCCCTCCCTTCCTTCTTTCCTTCCTCACTCCCTCCTTCCCTTCTGTCCTAACTCATTTGTTGAAGAAACCAGGTTGTTTGTCCTGAAGCGCTTCCCATAGTTTGATATTGGTCATTTAACAGGTCCCATCAGATTCAAGATAGGTATTTTTGGCTTTAATTCTTTTTTTTTTTTTTTTTTTAGATTTTATTTATTGTTCAACAGAGAGAGAGAGACAGCGAGATAGGGAACACAAGCAGGGGGAGTGGGAGAGGGTGAAGTAGGCTTCCCGCTGAGCAGGGAGCCCGATGTGGGACTCGATCCCAGGACCCCAGGATCATGACCTGAGCCGAAGGCAGACGCTTAACGACTGAGCCACCCAGGCGCCCGGCTTTAATTCTTGATACGTAGTGCTGGAAACTTCCATCAGGAGGACATGAAGTCTGGCTGTCTCTCTCTTGCTGGTAACTAAGACTGATCAGGACGTTCAGATGCTGTCAGACTGATCCCACCTTTATAAATTCCTCATCCAGGGCGCCTGGGTGGCTCAGTTGGTTAAGCGACTGCCTTCGGCTCAGGTCATGATCCTGGAGTCCCGGGATCGAGTCCCGCATCGGGCTCCCTGCTCGGCGGGGAGTCTGCTTCTCCCTCTGACCCTCCTCCCTCTCATGCTCTCTGTCTCTCATTCTCTCTGTCTCAAATAAATAAATAAAATCTTTAAAAAATAATAATAAATAAATAAATTCCTCATCCAACTATTCCTAATGATTTGGTCATCCATGGACAACCATTGACTGGATCCATTGTTTCCAAAGGATTTTTAGTCCTCCTCCCCATCTTCACATCCTGGCTGTTTTTTCTCATTTGTCTACAAAGCAAATGTACTCTCCCCAAATTCAGACATCTGATGTTCACCACCTTTCCATGAATGTCTTGTGTGGAAAAGTTAAATCTGTCAAAAAAAAGGAAATGAAGTTGGGTGGATGATTCATTTTTAGTGGTGACTGTGGTGTAAGTGTTAAAGGTGCAAACTAGAAAGTCTGAAAAACCTGACCTGAGTCTCAAATCCAATAGTTGACAACCCAAGCCAACTTTGAGCATCACCTGACAAACCTCAGCTGGCTTCTTCATCTGTAAAATGGATATATTAATAATTCCAACCTCAAATGTAAAATGGTACTGCCACTTTGGAAAACAGTTTGGTGGTTTCTTACAAAGGCAAATGTAAACTTACCATATGACTCATCAATTTGACTCCAGGTATCTACCCAGGAGAAATGAAAACCTAGTTCCACACAAAGACTTGTGTGTGAATATTCACTACAGCATTTTTCTAATAGCCCCAAAGTGGAAACCACTCAAATGTCCATCAGCTGGTGAATGGAGAAACAAAACGTGGTACATCCATAAAATGGAATATGACTCAGCAATAAAAAGAGGTATATATTACATATATAACGATACACACAATAGCGTGGATGAAACTCAAAATAATTATGCTAAGTGAAAGAAGCCACACACAAAAGATCCCATATTAGGGGCGCCTGGGTGGCTCAGTCTTTAAGCGTCTGCCTTCGGCTCAGGTCAGGATCCCAGGGTCCTGGGATTGAGCCCCACATCGGGCTCTCTGCTCTGCGGGAAGCCTGCTTCTCCCTCTCCCACTCCCCCTGCTTGTGTTCCCTCTCTCGCTGTCTCTCTGTCAAATAAATAAAATCTTAAAAAAAAAAAAGATCCCATATTATATGGTTCCATTGTCCATAAGAGGCAAATCTTTATTTTTTTTAAAAGATTTTTATTTATTCATTTGAGACACAGAGGTACAGAGAGAGAGAGAGCATGAGCAGGGGGAGAGGCAGAGGAAGAAGCAGGCTCCCCGCTGAGCCAGGAGCCTGATGTGGGGCTCGATCCCAGGACCCTGGGATCATGACCTGAGCCAAAGGCAGATGCTTAAGAACTGAGCCACCCAGGCTCCCCAAGAGGCAAATCTTTAGAGACAGAAAGTAGGTTAGGTTGCCTGGGGCTAGAGGTAGGAAGAGGGATTAATTGTAAACAGGCATGAGGGCTGTTATTGGGGTGATGGAAATATTCTAAAATGTGGATTGTGATGATAGTTGAACAACTTGGTAAATGTACTAAAAACCATTGATATATACTTAATGGGTGAAAATTTTGTGGCAAGTAAATTTTACTTCAATAAGCTTATTAAAAAAGAAACACAACTTCTCAAAATATATGTGAGTGCTCTATTTGATTCCTACCCTCAGAGATCTTATATTCTAGTAGGGGAGACAGTCCATTAAAATAAATATATAATACAATGTTAGGAAGTTTTCATCATGGAAAACAGTACCTAGGTTCCTTATAAGATAAAAAAAAATAGAAATACCATATGATCTAACAATATCAGTTTTGGGTATATATCCAAGGGAAATGAAATCAGTATCTTGGGAAAGGCTGGTGGCTCAGTCAGTTAAGTGTCTGACTCTTGATCTCAGCCTAGGTCTTGATCTCAGGGCTGTGAGTTCAAGCCCCACGTTGGGGTCCATGCTGGGTGTGGAGCCTACTTAAAAGAAAATCAGTATCCTGAAGAGATATCTGTGCTCCTATGTTCTTTGTAGCATTATTCACAATAGACAAGATATGGAAACAACCTAAGTGTTCATCAAAGGATGAATGAATAAAGAAAATGTGAGATATATATATATACATATGTTTGTATACATATATGTATTACATATATATTTATAAATTACATATATAACATAAAATGTGTAAGAGAGATGCATGCATACATAATCACAATGGAATATTATTCAGCCATAAAGAAGGGAATCCTGCCATTTGCAACAATATGGATGAACCGGGAGGACACAAAGCTGGGTGAAATAAAACAGACACAGACAAATACTGTACGATTTTGCTTATACATGGAATCTAAAAAAATGGAACTCACAGAAGCAGAAAGTGGATTGGCAATTGCCAGGGTCTGGGAAGTGGGGGAAATGGGGAGATGTTGGTCAAAGGGTACATAACTTTCAGTTATAAGATGAAAAAGTTCTGGGGCGCCTGGGTGGCTCAGTCGTTGAGCGTCTGCCTTCGGCTCGGGTCATGATCCCAGGGTCCTGGGATCGAGCCCCGCATCGGGCTCCCTGCTCAGCGGGAAGCCTGCTTCTCCCTCTCCCACTCCCTCTGCTTGTGTTCCCTCTCTCGCTGTGTCTCTCTGTCAAATAAATAAAATCTTTAAAAGAAAAAAAAGATGAAAAAGTTCTGGGGTGCCTGGGTGGTGCGGTTGGTTAAGCGACCAACTCTTGGTTTCAGGTCAGGTTGTGATCTTGGGGTGTTGAGATCAAGCCCCATTTCGGGCTCCGCACCAAGTGCGGAGCCTGCTTAAGACTTTCTCTCTCTCCCTCTGCCCCTCCCCACCACTTGCTCTCTCTCTCTCTCAAATGAATAAATAAATAAATCTTAAAAAGTAAGATGAAGAAGTTCTGAGGATCAAATGTACAGAATGGTGAATGTAGTTAATACTGTATTGTATAGTTGGAATTTGTTAAGACAAGTAGTGTTCTTACTATACACAAAAAATGATAACTGAGGTGCTGGGCGTGTTAATTAGCTGGATTGTGGTAATCATTTCACAACTTATATGTATATCAAATCTTCATGCTGTACACTTTAAATACATGCAGTTTTTAATTGCTGATTATACCTCAATAAAGCTGGGGAAAATGCTTCTGAAACTTTCACAAGTGGGGAGCTTGTGGAAAATACAGCTTCCTGGGCCCTACCAGGGCTGGCAGAATCTGATGCCAGGGCCCAGGACTCTGCATCTTTACTCTGTGCTGCTCCTGATGTGACCCATCCATGACTTACAATGTTCACAATGCTGGTTTGGGGCTGATTTCAATCTGTAAGATAGTTCCCAGAGGAAATATGGCTCAGCCAAGGCGATTGCTTTGTCATTTCCATGTGGAAATCGTTCTCATCCAGGGTGATCCACACCCTCAGGGGATGTTTGGCAAAGTCTGGAGACATTTTCCGTTGCCCCACCTGAGAGTGGAGGTGGAATGGTGCTGATCATCCTGCAATGCAGAGGACAGTCTCCCATGACAAAGGATTATTGGGCCCCCAATGTTGAGGTATAGCATGTGCCCTTCTGGCTCCTTCCACCTGATCAGCTGGTTCAGGACTCCTAGGCCACAGTTGGGAGTGTGAGGAAACTTCTAGAGGCATCCCCAATGCCCTGATCAGAGACTGTCGGTCACGTCTCTTTGCCAGGTAGTTTTAATCATTTAGTGATTGCCTTTAGAGAGGCAGTTGTGGTTAATTAGTGGTCATTTCCGGGGAGGAGGGGCTTCAGGTGAAGTCCCTTTGATTTAATGGCCCAGGGCAGGCCCACTTCTCATTCCTGCTCAGGGTAGTGAGGAAGATTTTCTTTGCAGTTCTGGAGGGGACACTGTGTGTTTTCACTTTGTGCGCCAGGAGGTGGGTGATTCCCCAGGGTCCGTCCACTGTTTTCCTTTAGGGCCTGGTGGCTACAATGGGTGGTGGCCACAGGACTCAGGCAGGCCGAAGAAGTCTGGAGTGGGCTGAGGGAGGCAAGGCAGGACTTAAGTTCCTTGAAAGGAAGGAAGGAAGGAGGCCTGAACTTGAAGTGGTTTAGAGAAGTGGGAAGAAGTACTCTGGTGATTTACATAAACGGAATCATGTGGTTGGTCCTCCTCTATGCCTGGCTTCTTTCTTTCTTTCTTTTTTTTTTTGAAGATTTTATTTTATTTTATTTTGACAGAGAGAGACCCAGCGAGAGAGGGAGCACAAGCAGAGGGAGTGGGAGAGGGAGAAGCAGGCTTCCCGCCGAGCAGGGAGCCCGATGCGGGGCTCGATCCCAGGACCCTGGGATCATGACCTGAGCCGAAGGCAGACGCTTAACGACTGAGCCACCCAGGCGCCCCTGCCTGGCTTCTTTCACATGGCATAATGTTTTTGAGATTTGTCTGTATTTTTGCATGCAATTATAGAGTGCTTTTTTTTTTAATTTTTTTTATTTGCGAGAGAGAGAATGAGAGAGAGCATGAGAGGGAAGAGGGTCAGAGGGAGAAGCAGACTCCCTGCTGAGCAGGGAGCCCGATGCAGGACTCGATCCAGGGACTCCAGGATCATGACCTGAGCCGAAGGCAGTCGCTCAACCAACTGAGCCACCCAGGCACCCTAGAGTGCTTTTTTTTAAAAATTTAAATTCAATTAGTCAACATAGAGTGCTTATTCTCAATACTGAATAGCAGGGTTCTGTAAACTATAGTTTGCAGGCTAAATTCAGCTCACACCCTACTTTTGTAGGAACTATAAGCTAAGAAAGGTTTTTACAATTCTTAATTGTTTTGGGAGGGAGGAACAACATTTTGGGACATGTGAAAATAGTTTGAGATGATTCAAATTTCAGTGTCCACTAATAAAGTTTTATTGGAACATAGCTGTGCCTGCTCAGTTACATAATTATCTATGGCTGTTTTGACTCTACAACTGCACAGAATTGTTGTGACAGAGAATATGTCCCACAGGTCCTGAAATATTTATTACCTGACTCTTCCCAGAAAAAGTTTGGGACCCCTAGGTTAGTATTCCATTGTATGAATACATAATTGTTTTATTGTTATTAGACATTGCATGGTCTTCAGTTTTTGGCTATGAATATTTTTGTACATGTCGTTTGGTGGATAGAGGCACTCATTCCAGGAGTAGAATTACTGGGTCATAGGGCAGGGATACATTTAGCTTTAGCAGACATTGTCAAATCATTTTTCAAAATGGCCATACCATTTTGGACTTCTCCAGGAGGGTTCTGGTCTTGCTAATGCTTGCAAATTTTTTTGTTCTCTTTTTTTTTTTTTTTTTTAAGATTTTATTTATTTATTTGAAGATTTTATTTATTTATTTTGAGAGAGAGAGAATGAGAGAGAACACATGAGAGGGGATAGGGTCAGAGGGCAAAGCAGACTCCCTGCCGAGCAGGGAGCCCGATGCGGGACTCGATCCCCGGACTCCAGGATCATGACCTGAGCCGAAGGCAGTCGCTTAACCGACTGAGCCACCCAGGCGCCCTATTTATTTATTTGAGAGAGAGAGAATGAGAGACAGAGAGCATGAGAGGGAGGAGGGTCAGAGGGAGAAGCAGACTCCCCGCCGAGCAGGGAGCCTGATGCGGGACTCGATCCAGGGACTCCAGGATCGTGACCTGAGCCGAAGGCAGTCGCTTAACCAACTGAGCCACCCAGGCGCCCATCTTTTCTTTTTTTTTTTTTTTAAACACTTGTAAATTTCTCTTTTTTCATGTTAGCCATCCTGGGTTGTGTGTGTGTGTGTAAGCTGATATTGCACTGAGGTTTCACTTTGCATTTCCCTGATGACTAATGTTGAGCAGCTTTTCATATGAGTCTTGGCCATTTGGATATCCTCTTTTGTGAAGTACCTGTTCAACTCTTGTCCACTTAAAGAGACAGATAATTCTCTATTAACTTGAAGGCATTCAATGTGTATTGTAGATATGAGTCCTTGGTCAGTGGACTTATATCTATGGCTTGTCTTTTAGTGGTATCTTTTTTTTTTTTTTTTAAGATTTTATTTATTTATTTGACAGAGAGAGACACAGCAAGAGAGGGAACACAAGCAGGGGGAGTGGGAGAGGGAGAAGCAGGCTTCCCGCCGAGCAGGGAGCCCGATGCGGTACTCGATCCCAGGACCCTGAGATCATGACCAGAGCCAAAGGCAGACTCTTAACAACTGAGCCACCCAGGCGCCCCTAGTGGTATCTTTTGATGAACAAAAAACCCTCTTAATATAGCTTAACATTTTCCTTTATGATTAATGTGCTTTAGGTCTTGTTAAAGAAACAATTGCTATCCTAAAGTCACAAAGATGTTGTATATTTTAAAAGCTTTCTTGACTTTGCTTTCACCTTTAAATGTGGAAGACGTCTGGAATTGAGTTTTGAATATGGTGTGAGGTAGGGATCAAGGTTTACCTTCTTCCATATAGCCATACAATAGGCCCACATCATTTATTGAAACAAACCAGGCTTTCTTTGCTGCTCTGCCAGTTGTTTTTGTTTGACATAAATAACCACATGCTCCAGCATTCCAAAAAGGCAAAAAAAAATCTTCAGGAAAACTCCTCTTCCTGCCCAAAGCTCCTACCCTGCTAGTTAACATTCCTTATCTCCAGGAAGTTAACCATTTCTTGTTTCTTTCTCAAGGCTTTGTGTATAAACAAGTAAATACCCAGAATTCTCCCCCCCCTTTTCCCCCCCACATAAGCAGTATCGTACTATGCATTCTGTTCTACGTCTTGCTTTGTTTCCTACTAGCAATTAACAGTAAGCCTCTGGAACGTCTAGGTGGCTCAGTTGGTTAAGCATCTGCCTTCGGCTCAGGTCATGATCCCAGAACCCTGGGACTGAGTACCACATGGGGCTCCTTGCTCAGCAGGGAGCCTGCTTCTCTCCCTGCATGCCACTCCCCCTGCTTGTGTGTGCACTCTCTCTCTCTGACAAATAAAATCTTTAAAAAAATAAAAATAAACCTCTAAGGTATCATTTGGAAAACTATCCTTTTTTTTTTTTTTTTTTTTTTTTACTGTGAGATCTGTCACTATGTGAATGGAATACACTTTAGCTAAATCTCACTGATGGAGAACTAGGTTCTTTCCAGTCTTTTGCTACAGACAAAGCTTAGTGAATAGCTGATCCACTTCTCATTTTGCACATGTGTATGACTGAATCTTATGAGAAATTCCTGGAAGTAGAATAGCTGAATAAGTGTGTGCACATTTGTCATTTTGATGAATGTTTGTAGACTGAATGTTTAATGTTGGGAGGGGGAAGGAACAGGCAACACACCCTCACCTACACAGGGTTCCATGAGGAGTTGTTGTCGTTGTCATCTTAAGATTTTATTTTTATTATTAGGGTGAGAGCATGAGTGGGGGGGGAGGGGGAGAGGGACAAGCAGACTCCCCTCTGAGTCGGATCCAGACACAGGGCTCAATCCCAGGACCCTGAGACCATGACCTGAGCCGAAGTCAGATACTCAACCGACTGAGCCACCCAGACATGCCCCCCTTTTAAAAAGTAATCTATGCCCAACATGGGGCTTGAACTTACCCCAAGATCGAGTCAAATGCACTACTGACTGAGCCAGCCAGGTGTCCCTCCATGAGTCTTTATTGTGTGCCAACTATATCCTGGGTACTTTGCTAGGTGTTGGGCATACGGAGCTATGACTGACCTAAACCATCATCCCAAACTATGTGATCACCAGCTGAAGTAACGGCTCTAAAAGAAAGAACTATGATTCTAAGAGCCTACTAGACACCCGTTGGGCTGGGGGAGGTCAGGAAAGGCTCCTTGAAGGAGGTGATGGTTAAGTCAAAATAGAAAGAATGGATTAAAGATTTTTCCAAGCAGGAGAAATGGGTGTGTGAAGCAGCAGGGCTTTCCAGGCGAAGGCAAGTGCAAATGCAGAAACCTTGCAACAACTACCTATGATTCTATAATAAAAAGCCCCAAAGTCTGGTGGCTCAGAACAACTCTCATGTATTACCCCTCATGGTTGCTGTGAGTTGGGAATTGAGGAGCAGCAAAGTGAGCAAGTGAGCAGTTCCAGCCTGAGGTTCTCTCCTATGTTACAGTTAGGTACTGGCTAGAGCTACAGTTGTCAGAAAGCTTAGTTGGGGCTGGAAGAGCCATCTCCAAAGTGGCTCCCTCACATGGCTGGCAGCTTAGTTCCTCTTGTCCTGGGCCTCACCACAGGGCTGATTGAGCATCCCACAACATGGCTGTTGGCTTCCCCCACAAAAACAAGGTGGCGCTGCGATGTCTTATGATCTAGCTTCAGAAGTCCCACACTTTCACTTCTACCATATTCTTTTGGCCCTGGTTCCAAGTGGGAGAGGATCCCACAAGGGGATGAATACCAAAAGGTAAAGAATGTTGGGGGCCCTCTTGGAGGCTGGCTACCATAGGCTTTCGGCAGGAAAGGACCGGGAATGACCAGGATGTGGCTCAACTGGGGTGAGCAAAAGAGTGATGGCAACAGCTGATGTGGGTGGGGCTAAGTGCATAAGGGTTGGGTTTACTCTAAGAGCACTGAGAAGCTATTCTGGCCCATTCAATGGGTTAGGGAGGAGGTGACCTGATTAGATGGATTCTAAGAAAAATCCCTCCCACTGCCATGGGATTCAATAGCTGAGTATGTGGGGAGAGGCCTGAATGGCAGCCCAGAAAGGGGGCGGAGCAGGTCATCTGGGAGAGAGGTGAGGATGATCTAGGTTGGGGTGGTGTGCTTGGAGGCACAGATCCAGGGCTGTTTGAAGGAAAAACCTGCTGGGCTTGGTAGCAAGCCTCCTGTGATCCCAAACAGAAAGCAATTTGTCTGTTCAAGGGCCCTACAAGAAGCAAGTGGGTCTGCCTAGCGCACTCCAGGGTTGTTTTTCCCAGATCCAATTTCTGGCCACTTGAGCCCAGAGAGAGAGAGAGTGCGTGCGCGCTTGAGAGGCCTACCCTGTTGGTCTTTCTGCCTGGCCCCTGTCTGGGGTGAGTGGCAAAGTATCCCTTTTGAAGCCTGGAGTGTTGCTGCCACCGCCTGGGTCTTTTGCTGGGCCTGGCACCAAGAGAGAGCTCAGTGGCCATGACTAATTCCTTAGCATGTGGGGTGACTTAACTCTGGCCTTCTGACCGAGTGGCTCAAGGCACGTGGCTATCTCTCCACTAGCCCTGGTGCTTTGGGCTGCCCTGACCTTGGCTGGGCCAACACGCAGCCTCTCCTGACTTCTGGAGTGTGGCCCTTCAGCTGAAGGCTGGAATGTGGCCTCGAAAGCAGGGAGTTCAGGCCTGATAAGTCTTTCTCTTGAGGTGTTTATGAACAATACTTTGGAGACTGAGAGGTGGAGGCAGGGTTAATGCCAGCAAGAGCTGAACCTGGTTTCTTCTGGAAGTTCCGTTCATTTCTCTCAAGGGATGAGCCCATTTTTAAGTGGGGGAGGGGTCTCCAGTGGTCTAACCTGTCACTCTGGAGGTGCTCAGGAGCCATCAGTATTCCTTGGGCAAATCTTTATGTCCCTGAGCCCTTGCCCCATTGCAAAACCAGCTGAATCATCCCTCAGTAAAGGGATTACAAAGAGAATCACCTGAGATGGAACCTCCACTAAATGCAATTGCTCTCCTGTAAGCTGAGGCCCCTGACAAAGCTGAGTACCCTGAAAAAAATTATAGTCTATCTCCTCTCTCTCCCCTGTCCTGTGAGTACCCCGAGTCTTAAGGTGTTAGGGGCCCAGATACTGGCTTCTGGCCAGTCTACGGGGCCTAAGCCTCCCTTTGGTGACACGGTCTTCTATCTACCACCCCCTTCCTGCTCTTACTCTTTAATCTACTTCCCCCAGCACTGCCCCTGGGCCTCCAGAGTGCCTGACAACTGACCAACCAGTTGGGGATCACTGTTGTGCATTCAAGCTCTGGAGCTAACGACCCTTGGATTCGTGGTCCCTGCTGCTTACTTAGTCCATGATCTTGGGTAAGCAGCCTCTGAGCCGGACTCCTTTGTGACTAATATCCCAGGATTAAAAGAAGTCCTCTAAAGAGAATAGTATAGTACGTAAGTGCTGCTAAAAATACCACTAGCTATTAATTTTAGTCTTATTGATATTTCAGTCTTCCTGGATCCTGCCATGTATGGGTAACCTATTGCAAACAGTCTGAGGTCCACTTCTGGCCAGGCTGACCTCTCCCCACCAGCTGTTGGGGGGAACCTAGTTTATGTGTGTGTGTTAACAAATTGACTTATAAAATCTGTAATACGAAAATGTAAAAGTGTACCATAATTTGTAACTCTGCTCCGGTTGTTTTTTTTGTTGTTGCGGCAGATAAATTTTTTAACTCAGCCCTCTATTAATGGTTTATTTTTTTATTGTAAAAAAACCTAACATTTACTGTTTTAACTATTTTTGCGTATACAGTAGTGTTAACTGCATTCCCACTGTTGGGCTGCAGATCTCTGAAACTTTTTCATCTTGTAAAACTGAATTTGTTTCCACTGAACTACTTTCCTTTTCCCCCTCTCACTAGCCCCTAGTCCCCACCATGGTTCTTTTTCTTTTCTGCAGCTCTAGTGTCTATTTTTATCTTATTTATTATTATTAATTTTTAAAGCAATCTCTCCATCCAATGTGGGGCTTGAACTCACCCAAGTTCAAGAGCCATCTGCTCTACTGACTGAGCCAGCCAGGCTCTTGTTCTTTTTCTTTGAGACTTTGACTACTTTAGATACCTCAAGTAAGTGGAACTATGCAGTATTTGTCTTTTTGGGACTGGCTTACTTCACTTACTAAAATGACCTCAAGGTTCTTGCAGGTTGACACAAAGGGCAGGATTTCCTTTTTAAAGGCTGAATAATCCATTGTATAGACCACATTTTCTTTCTTTTTTTTTTTTTCTAAGATTTTTTTATTTGACAGAGAGAGACAGCAAGAGCAGGAACACAAGCAGGGGGAGTGGGAGAGGGAGAAGCAGGCTCCCCGATGAGCAGGGAGCCCAAGGCGGGGCTCAGTCCCAGGACCCTGGGATCATGACCTGAGCCGAAGGCAGACGCCCAACAACTGAGCCACCCAGGCGCCCCTAGACCACATTTTCTTTACCCTTTGTCTTTCCAAGGGCATTTGGGTTGCTTCCACCTCTTGACTACTGTGAATAATGCTGCAATGAAAAAGGGTGTGCAAATATCTTTTCGAGATCCTGCTTTTAATTCTTTTGAATATATACCCTTCCGAAGTGGGATTGCTGGATCATATGGTAATTCCATTTTTATTTTTTTTGTTTTTAACGATTTTATTTATTTGAGAGCGAGCAAGAGAGGAGCATGGCGAAGAGGGAGAAGCAGACTACTTGCTGAGCAGGGAGCCCGATGCAGGGCTTGATCCCAGGACCCTGGGATCATGACCTGAGCCACCCAGTTTCCATTTTTATTTTTATTTTTATTTTTTTTAAAGATTTTATTTATTTATTTCACAGAGAGAGACAGGGAGAGCAGGAACACAAGCAGGGGGAGCAGGAGAGGGAGAAGCGGGCTTCCCGCCAAGCAGGGAGCCCGATGTGGGACTCGATCCCAGCACCCTGGGATCATGACCTGAGCCGAAGGCAGACGCTTAATGACTGAGCCACCCAGGCGCCCCCCAGTTTCCATTTTTAAATCTTTTGTTGAACCTCCATTCTTTTCCATGGTGGCTGTACTATTTTACATCCCCCCTGATAGTACACATGGATCCTAATTTCCACATTCCTGCCAGCACTTATTTGTTTTTGATTGTTATATATATATAATAATTTTTTGATTATGGCTATTCTAATGGGCATGAGGTGACCTATCATTGTGGTGGTTTTTTTTTTTTTTAAGATTTTATTTATTTATTTGACAAAGAGATAGAGAGCACAAGCAGGCAGAGCGGCAGGCAGAGGGAGAGGGAGAGGGAGAAGCAGGCTCCCTGCTGAGCAGGGAGCCTGATGCCGATGCAGGGCTCCATCCCAGGACCCTGGGATCATGACCCAAGCCTCCTAAAGGACTGAGCCACCCAGGCGCCCCATCGTTGTGGTTTTGATTTGCATTTCCCTGATTAGTGATGCTGGGTGTCTTTTCATATGCCTGTTAGCCATTTGTGTATTTTTAGGGAATGGTTTATTCAAATCTTTTGCCCATCTTTAAAATCAGGTTGTCGTCTTTGTTGAGTGGTAGCACTTTATTCTAGATATTAACATCTTATCAGATAATATGGTCTGCAATTTTTTCCCCCATTCTATAGGTTGTCTTTTCACTTTGTTGACTCCTTTGCTGTGCATAGATTAAGTTTGATATAGTCCCATCTGTCTATTTTAGCTTCTATTGCCTGTGCTTTCATGTCCTATTCAATAAATTATTGCTAAATCCAATGTTGTGAAGCTGCTCCTCCCCTCCCCCCCCCGCTTTTTCTTAGAGTTCTATCGTTTCAAGAGTACGTTTAGGTCTTTAATCTATTTTGAGTTAATTTTTATATGGTGTAAGGTAAGGATCCAACTTCACTTGTTTGCATGTGGATACCCAATTTTCCCAACACCGTTTGAAGAGACTATCCTTTCTCTAAGCTCTGGTGCTTTTTTAAACACACAGGCTGTGGAAGTGGCCTGGGCCTCACCACACTGGGAGATCCTTGACGCTAGCTGCATAGTTTGTGTGTCCTCAAGATTTTCTGCGATTTTTCAGCTTTTTAAAGATGAAACGGAGGCTGGGTCCAAATGACCTATCCAAGGTCACTATAATGAGCATATAGATGGAGTTCAAGTCCTCAGTTACAATCCCAAGAGCCCACAAGCTGGAGCCCTGTGGGGATGCTCCCTGTTTTATGTCCAGCATGCTCCGAAGAATGAATGAATGAACCTCTCAGGCAAGGCTCCCAGCAAACAGCGGAGCTTGGACGAGCCCACAACTCCACGCGGGGGTGTGCGCCCATCTCGCGCCTGCGCGGCCCCTGCGCTCGACTTGCTCCACTCTATCTGCCTGCACATGGTATGGCCTCTCTCCCCATGGTACGTCCCGCCTTCCCCCACGTCGGGGCCGAGATGGTACAGGCCGCCTCAGCTCGCCGCCCCTCCCCATCGGTTTCCGCGCGAAAAGCCAGGGCTGCCTCTGCCGCCGGCGCCGCCGTCTCTGCTGCAGTTTCCAAAATGCCTGCCCGCACTGCCCCGGCCCGGGTGCCCACGCTGGCCTCCCGAGCCATCTCCCTGCCCGATGATGTCCGTAGGCGGTAGGTGCTGCGGGAGTCTGTGAACTCGGGCCGGGGGATGGGATGGGGTGGGGTGGGGTGGGGAAGTGGCACGGCGTTGGGGGTGGGGGGGGTTGCTTCCCCTCTTGGTAGCCGGTGGCTGCTGCTGACAGACGGACGCGCATGCGCGGGACGGCGCGGCGGCGGTTGGCGCGGGCAGGGTGGCACTTCCGGTCGCGCGCACCCCTGGCCGTTTGGCGCCAAAATGGGCCGAGGCCCCTCACAGTTCCCTGGTGACTAGAAACTTGGGGTCACTTCTGATCTCGAAGTAGAGCGAGCTTTGGGTTCTCCTCGGGGATCCCCTGCCTGGAGGAGCCACAGGCCTGGCTCCTGCCGCCAGTCTGGTCGCGCAGGAAGTGGGCAGCCCGCGGCCTCAGGACACCCCTCGGCCCGGGCACTTCGGCCTCCACTTCCGGTGCCCGGCCTGCTTGGGGGGTCGGGCTGGTCCGGTCCCTGGGGTTATTTTGGGGGCCCCCCTTGGCACCCCCAGCAGCGCATCCCGATGGCGGCCTCCAGAGACAGACGTCGCCGCTCGGGGCCCGGGCGCGGCCGGCTCAGGTTTGCGACCCCCGTCTTCCCTGGGGGGCTTCCTTCATCTCGGACTGCTGGGGAAGTCGCATTCTGGAAGGAGCTCTCACCATGCCGCGCAGGACCGGGGCTCGGGCAGCATGAAGGCTGAATGGTCCTTTCCAGTAAATCTGTGCCTGTGAGCCACGGGCGTCAAGGAAGCCTTGCTAGGGAGAACTGGCTGCAGTTTCTTGTGTGTGTGTGTGTGTGTGTGTGTGTGTGGGCGCGCGCGCGCGAGTGACACAAGTGGCCGCGGGTTGTGTGTGTGCCACACAAGTGGCCGTGTGTGTGCGCGCGCTTCACACAAGTGGCCGCAGTTTCGTGTGTGCGCGTGTGCTGCACAGCAGATAGTGTCGGGACTGGCTGTAGCAATTCTGTGCAGGTGGGTCGTGGGCAAGAATACTGGGCCCCTGTTTGTGAAGGGCACCAATTTCACTCCTGAAAATCGCCACTCCTTGGAACTCTAGTCACTGGAGCCTTGACCAGGCGTGAATGCCTCAGCTGGATTTGTGAGCTGGTTTTGCCATTTCCCTATTTCCCTGTGCTTGTTTCCTTTGGTTGTGCCAGGCTAGTCTTTTGGGCTTTTGGAGTTGGGAGTGTGTGTGTGTGTGTGTGTGTGTGTATGTATGTATGGGGGGGTGGTATTTGGGGCTCCCTACCTGAACCTTAAACAGGTTCAGACCACTTCTTAATCACAGAGGGGGTGTGTCCTGCTGAAGAATCCCTATCTGTATCCTCCCAGGATAGGACTTGAAATGGAATTACGGAAGTCCCTGGCTTGGTGATGTTAGACCCAACAGAGATGTTTGAGCCCATCCTTCTTTACTCTGATGGTGAGAACTCTCATCTCCACTGGCTTGTTTGACCTTGGGCAAGTGTCATAAACAAGCTGTAGCTGTGGACTACATTAACATGGGCTTTAAACTGACACTGGATGAAATGAGAATATGCCTAGCACATAAAGGCCCACATGTTAGCATTGTTATTGGCTAATCTAGCTTTCCTCAGTTCTGCCAGTCAGTCACCAATCGTATAAAACACTTGACATTTTCTCATTTAATCCTCAAGAGTTCTTAAGAGTGGATGCTGTAGGAGTTCGCTATGAGGAAGCAAGGATTCCTGCTGATGTCTGCTTCTTGCCAAAACCTTTCCTTCCAACTAGGGTTTTTGAACAGGCCACTGGCTTAGGGGTTTTCTTGGGCCAGTGCAAATGTTTGGCTGCTCTTGGGTGAGTTCATCCACCATTAACCCTAGGTTCCATATTACTTTGAACTAGAATTGCCTACTGTAGGTACACAGTTTTGGGTTTCTGATTTAGACCATGGGGCAGACATTGAAATTGTCTGCTTATGGGACTTTCAACATCTTTTCTTACATTTTGAATTTCAGTGTACAAGATACATAAACATGGCATTCAACACTCCCTTAAACTTAGATTTGTAAATAGAGGTATAACTTCTTGATCTATGAAAATTAGAGGAGTATAACTTATAACACAAGAGGTACTTAAGTCCAGTAGAATACTCTAGGAACAAAACTAGGCCTGGTCCTCATGGATTTCTGTCACTTTTGCTAACTTGTCTATATATGTCAGCTTTTTTTTAAACACGTAGTTCCATTAGATATGTAGTAATACCAGAAAGTATTTTCAGTGTTTGGGTTTTTAAGTCTTTAACTTTGTTTTTGAAGTATAATATGCCCCAAATCTAAAAATTATGCCTTTCAGGACAAGCTACATTTTTCCACTTATATTTCTTACTCTGTCCAAGCCACCATTTGTACAAAGCGATAAGTCCCTCACTGGTCTTCCTGTTGCTACTCGGGTCTTTTCTATAAGTGGAAACTGTGATCCTCTTACAAAAGTTGGATCTGATGGTTTCCTTGCCCCACACGCTGCCGGGTGCACTGGTCCTGAAGTCCAGAATCCCTGTCCACTTGCCTGATTCATCCTGCGCTCTTCTCACAAGCCATAACAAACCTTAGGTTCTCAGGGCCTGAGACCACGCAGAGCGGCCAATGTGACGCTGAGTTCTATCTACCCCTTCCCTAAGTTGACTACTATCCATTTATCCTTAAGACTGTGCTCAGAAAGACCATCTCTTTTCCCCATAACAGGAAGGGTGTTGAATTCTGCTCGAGCACCCTGCATGTTGCCTTTGCAACCCTGGAGTTGATGGTGATTTGTTTGCCTTATTTGCTGTATCTGTAGCTTGGTTAGAGTAGACTCTGAGAGGCACGCATGCCCGACTTTCCCCTTTAATGAAACCTGGATTCAAACACAGATTGTAGCAGCCTCCTTTGTACAACTCTGATTAGCCTAAGTAATTGTGACAGCTTTTTTTTTTTTAAAGATTTTATTTATTTATTTATTTATTTGAGAGAGAGAGAGAGAATGAGAGACAGAGAGCAGGAGAGGGAAGAGGGCAGAGGGGGAAGCAGACCCCCCGCTGAGCAGGGAGCCCGATGTGGGACTCGATCCCGGGACTCCAGGATCATGACCTGAGCCAAAGGCAGTCGCTTAACCAGCTGAGCCACCCAGGCGCCCTGTGACAGCTTTTTTAACTGCTAGCTGTTTTTTTTTTTTTTTTTAAGATTTTATTTATTTATTTGAGAGAGAGAGAATGAGAGACAGAGAGCATGAGAGGGAGGAGGGTCAGAGGGAGAAGCAGACTCCCTGCCGAGCAGGGAGCCCGATGCGGGACTCGATCCTGGGACTCCAGGATCATGACCTGAGCCGAAGGCAGTCGCTTAACCAACTGAGCCACCCAGGCGCCCAACTGCTAGCTGTTTTGTGATTAAACTGGGTTTCAGGTTCTTAGCTCTAGTTCCATGGCTCTAACTGATTGGGTATTGAAGAGGGCAAAACTGACTCTTCTATTTCTCCCCTGCAGGAGTATTCTAGAGGTGCAGACTACTGGGGTTCAAATTCCTTCCTACCATAGCTGTAGGGCTAAGTTGTTTAACTTCATGGTGGTTTCTTTTTTCTTTCCTTTTTTTTTTTTTAAATTTATTTTTGAGAGAGAGCCTCGAGAGCACGCACAAGGGGGGGTGCAGAGGGAGAAGCAGACTCCCTGCTGAACAAGGAGCCCGATGTGGATTCGATCCTAGGACCCTGGGATCATGACCTGAGCCGAAGGCAGACGCTTGACTGACTGAGCCACCCAGGCGCCCCAACTCTTGGTGTTTTACCTGTAAAATGGAATGGTGTTGCCCATTCCACTTGGGCGTTATGAAGACCAATTAAGCTGATACGTGTGAATGTGGTAGAGCAGCCCCTGCAAGAAAACCTGTGCTACTTATCACATGGTCAGCTGTATGTTTCATTTCCATTAGGGGAGCATAATTTAGAGTAGCAACATGCAGATCTGCTACTGAGGCAGGTGTTAATAGAGCAGTGTATGCCATGTAGAGATGATGTATATTCCTGCTTATCATTCCAACCTTCATCTTTGGCTTCTTGTAGAACGGTCTGGACTTGTTCCTTCTGCTGCCACCTTCGCTTTTGTGCCCGGTTTCTAGTCCTACTCTTGATCAGGCATTCTTCTCTAGGATTGAGGTGGTGTTCTAGCCTCTTTCATCTCTCAGTATCTAGCTTTTTAATCCTTTTTATCCTTGGCTTCTGTGATGGTGTTTACTACCAGGGAGCCCCTCTCTTCCCTGATATTCCCCTCACTCCCCCCCCAATCATTTTCTTTCATTCCTGGACCCTTATCTCTTCTAGTCCTAGGACTTGCAGCAGTTGGGCCTATCACCTGGACAGGACTAACTCCAGTTTTGATGTCTCTCAGGAGAGCCAGTTTTAATTTCTAGCTGCTGAATAGCCATCTAGTGCTACTGAGCTACTGTTCACTGAAATGTCACTCTTCACACTCATGGCCTGTTTACTTTTTCCCTACAAAAATGTTCTGGATTTCTGATACTGCATTAGTTTTTAATTGCATCCATAACAAATTATCTTAGTGGTTTAAATAGAACCTAAATCTGTTTTAACAATTCTGTAGGTCAGAAATCTGCTGTGGGTCTCGCTGGATGAAATAGTGTTAGCAGGCTGCATTCCTTTCTGGAGGCTCTAGGGGAGAATGTTTCTTTTTTTTTTTTTTTTATTAAAGATTTTTATTTATTTATTTGAGACAGAGAGAATGAGAGAGACAGAGAGCACATGAGAGGGGGGAGGGTCAGAGGGAGAAGCAGGCTCCCTGCCGAGCAGGGAGCCCGATGCGGGACTCGATCCCGGGACTCCAGGATCATGACCTGAGCCGAAGGCAGTCGCTTAACCAACTGAGCCACCCAGGCGCCCGGGGAGAATGTTTCTTCACTCTTTCAAATTGTTGGCAGAATTCAGTTCCTTGTGGTTGTAAGACTGAGGTCTCTCTTCTCTTGCTGGCTCTAACCATGCCCAGCTTCTGGAGATGATGTATCCTTTGGCTCACGGCCCACTGCCTCCATATTTAAAGTCAGTAAAGCTAGTTCTCATGTCCCATCTCTCTCTCACCCTTCTTTAGCCACATCTCTTGAAATGCAGCAGGGAAGTTTTTCTGCTTTTAAGGATTTAAGTGATTAGATTGGGCCCACCTGGCTAATCCAGGATAATCTGCCCATCTCAAGGGCTATAACCTTAATCACATCTGCAGAGTCTCTTTTACCAGTAAGGCAACATATTCACAGGTTCTGGGGGATTAGGGCATGGACATCTCTTTTTGGGAAGGGCTCATTATCCTGCCTACCACAGATATCCTTTCAGATAGCCCTACCCCATCTGCCGTGCAGCCAGTTACAAGAGGCAGAGTTAATAAAGTTTTGTAACTTCTCTAGCGTGGTTTCCATTCCTGCTAAATCATATTACAGACCAGCATTTCTAGTTTAGGGTGTTAAAGAGTGATTTAACATCTTGTAATCTCTTCCTGTCTAATCGACATAATGTATTTTTGCCAGATTAATTTTCCTAAAACATGGCTCTGATGTCTTGGTTACCTCCTCCCCGTGGCCCCCCTTCCCCCCCTCCCCCCGCCCCGCCATGATTCCTTCAGTGGTTTAACTATGGAACAAGATCAATTTTTTAGCCTGAAGTTATTGACCTCCCTCAGACTGGCACCCAGCCTGACTTGTGTGGGTTTCTTGGGTGTACTGAGCCAGCTCCCCACTGGACTGCTCCTGTTTTCGGCAGCTCCCCTGCTCCATTCCCACGAGCTCTCTACTCCTCTGGGCTAGTCCTTCCTGATGCTTTTTATACCCTTGCTCTTCAGAAGCCCTCAGGTTTGAACTGTATTTGCTTTATTCCTTCAGTTATGCTTTATTTCCCTTATAGGACTGATTGAGGGAAGCAACTAGAAATGGGTCATGGGATCTTGGGCCGGAATGGGAGCTAAGGTTTTATCTCGTTATAACATGGCTGTTGTTCTGAGTGCCCTGCCTGGTCCTTCATGTCTGTTTCTAATCCTCCTGGCTCTGAATGTAAAGCAGATGTGAGGTGGTATCATCCTCAGTTTTACCGGGGAAGGGATGGACTCTTGGGAAGTGCACTGACCAGCCTCCTCCCTGTCACACTTCTGGCTCCTCAGTGCCTGCCCTGGGCTCCGACCTTCCTCTCTGGGGCCAGGCAGGTTACAGTCCATCTTCACAGGGCAAGACATTTTAGGTATTCTGAAGAGTTTATTTTGGTCCTCTCTGCCAGACTAAGCAATCCCAATTCATGGAAGGGGTTGACAGAATTTGTGCCCAGATGTAGTTGTCAGCATTGTGAAAAGGGTACTTTGATGGGCTTCATAGTCAGCTGAGCATTGTCCTTAACACCTGAGGTAACCTCAGGATCAAGGGGCCGTGTTTTTGCCATGGTTTTGTAAGTAGAGTGACTGAGAAGTCCGATGTGAGGCTCCTGGAGCAGCATGTGTGTGTGTCTGGCTGTGCATACAGAGTTCTGCAGCTATTCTCATCTGGCTCTCCCGGACCTGAGTTACTTCGAGGGTAGAATGACTTTAAAGGCGTTACATGTACTCTGTGTGTGTATAATATATAGTATATACTACCACTGTGTCTGCAGTCAGAGTCTTCTATAGAAAGACCTTTCCTGACCACCCAGGTCAGAAGGTCCCTGCCTGGCGGTCCCTGCATCCCATTACCCAGCTCGTTGCCTAGAATAGGGCTTGGCGTACAATAGGTACCTATAGATGTGGGGATCAAAGCTAGAGGCAGGGCCCACATGCACTCAGAGCAGCCTCTGTGACATTAGTCCAGCAAAGCCTATTGCTTGCATTCCTGGTTTTGCTGCTCACACTTGCTCTTTGGAAAAACCAGCCTGGGAGAGCTCTGTTCTTACCCTTTTGGCTAGTGATAACGGAGTACGTTGTCTGTATGGATGCTGGGTGCGAGGCTTCAGAGACGGTAGAGGCCCAGTCCCTGCCCAGGGCACTTCTTCTCCAGTGACCGATGCTAACCCAGCTGGTTAGACTTGTTCTCCCTGCACTGTCCACAGTTGGCACCCAGCCTAGGAACCACAGCTTGTCCACTCATCTCCCTTTCCTCGGTGTCTTCTGCTCTTGTTCCTTGATTCTCCCCACCCCCCCAAAAAAAGGCAAGACACTAACCTTCAATGATCAAATCAGGCTGTGCTTTTCCAGCCAAACTCAAGACAGTTCTGCACTCCTGAAGGATTAGGTCTAAACATTCCAAAGGAAGAGCTCTCTGGTGAGGTGCCAGCCAATAACTCTTCTCACTTCATCTGTCAACCCTGAGTGTGGGTACTCCCTGCTGCACCAGATGCCTTTACTTCCCTTTTGTTGTTGTGTTTTTTTAAGTAGGCTCCATGCCCAGCGTGAAGCGCAGTGTGGGACTTGAACACACGACCCTAAGATCAAGACCTGAGCTGAGACCGAGAGCAGGATGCTTAAGTGACAGAGCCACTCAGGCACCCCTACTTCCCTTTCTTATGTTCCTCATTAGAATGCTGCTACCCCGCACCCTAGCCTTTGGGAATGTTAGCTGGCTGTTCCCCACTGCATCTTATGACCCTGGCCCATTCCTTCTAACACTGGCCACGCTGTGCTGTGCCCTTTCATGGGGTCTTGCCAGACCAACTGGGGGAAGACCACCTGTAAGTCATTTAACAGGTGGACCCCAACTATATGGCCTGCCTCCATTTTCCTAGTTCCTTTGCAAATAATACTGTTATAGAGCTCCTCTGTTCTCTCACTATCAGAAAAACTGCACCCTAAAGGGTGGTGGGTGAGGGGGAAGACCTCATTCAGATTGCAAATGACTTCTTAATGACTACTACAGGCATTATAGTAGGATTTCTACTTCAGGGGTAGGAGAAAACCACCGTGGTGTTTTCTTGTTTGTTTGTCATTTCCCTAACACTCCTACATGTCAAATTTATTTCCAAAGTTATTTAAAACTGTGGTTTTAGGGACACCGGGGTGGCTCAGTCAGTTAAGTGGCTGCCTTTGGCTCAGGTCATGATCCCAGGGTCCTGGGATCGAGTCCCGCATCGGGCTCCTTGCTCAGCGGGGAGCCTGCTTCTCCTTCTGCCTGCCGCTCTCCCTGCTTGTGCACTCGCTCGCTCGCGCGCTCTCTCTCTGACAGATAAATAAAATCTTAAAACCACAGTTTTTGGTTTTTTTGTTCATTTGTTTTTTTAGTCTTAGAGTCAACAGTTGCATAATTGCCTTTCTTTCTCCTGTTTTCTTCCCACAGGCTCAAAGATTTGGAAAGAGATAGCCTAACAGAAAAGGTAATCTCCACCTTAAATTTTATTGCCAAATATTACTATTTGACAGATACTTTGTGGCTCATAAAAAGTTTAAGTGGAATCAGCTTTTTTCCATAGGTTTTTTTTTTTTTAAATAAGATTTTAGAGAGTGTGCATGTGTGCAAGTGGGGGGGGGGGGTGCAGAGGAATCTTCAAGCAGATGCCCCGCTTAGCGCAGAGCCTGACATGGGGCTTGATCACACGACTGAGGAAATCATGACCTTTGCTGAAACCAAGAGTCGGACATTCAACCGACTGAACTACTCAGGCACCCCAGCTTTTTTCCATAGTTTTGAGGATAACTTAGATATTATTCTTAATGTTCTGTGTTAACGTGCTGCTAATCTCTTGGTAACTCATTGATAAGTTTCCCAGTCTAGGTTCCACACCATCAATTCTTAATTGTAACTTGTGCTGGTCACCCTTCTCAAAGGCAGTTTTTTTCTAATACACCGTTATGTGTCTCTATCCCACCTCCTAATCTTCCCATATTTCACCACCCTGGAGATGGTGTGATGTGATCTTAAGGGAAACATCACAAACGTGTCTTGTGAATATTCAGTTTTTCGGGCTGAGTCAGCATTGCCTGCCATTCAGTTGGTATTTCGTGGCCAGGCAGCTTAATTTTCTGTGTATTAGTCCATTAGTGATGTGGGAGTCTGGGGACATCTAAACCTATATTCTTCCCTTAGGAATGTGTGAAGGAGAAACTGAATCTCCTGCATGAATTTCTGCAAACAGAAATAAAGAATCAGTTATGTGACTTGGAAACCAAATTACATAAAGAGGAATTATCAGAGGTAAGTCAGTTCTCAGCATCCTGGCGTCTAGAAAACGTCTCCTCCCGTGTAACCTGTGTGACCAGGGAGGCAGAATCATCCCCAGCTCTCCTTGTTACCCAGTAGTTATAAAGGACGTGCGTGTTTCCTTATTCTCTTACTGCCGCTTGTTTACATTCACTGCTACTTAAATTATCCTTTCCTGCTATAGGAGGGCTACCTGGCTAAAGTCAAATCCCTTTTAAATAAAGATTTATCCTTGGAGAACGGAGCGCATGCCTTCAGTCGGGAAGTGAATGGATGTCTAGGAAACGGCAGCCAGACAAGCGGTGAGGACCGCAGAGCGGGAATGGCAGAGGAAAACAAATCCCCCAGACCCGTTTCCAAACTCTCCATCCCCAGGAGAAGCAAGTCCGATGGAGAGACCAAGTGTAAGACCACTTATTTAATCTTGGGGGAGATTAGCTGTCTTGTGACATGGTACCAGACTGGGAGCCATAGGTCCCCCTGGGGTAGTACCTCCTGGTTTGTTTCTTGTGAATACTTCCTAACTAGCTTAGCTGTAGATACTTCTTCAGATTTGTTCTTTGACCAAGTATAGAGTAGGAGATCCCAAAACAGCTTAAATTGATGATGTATAAGGTAAGAGGAGGTATTAATACTATTTCTAAGTTATATGCCTATATAAGCTAAACGTATAGACTCCTTTGTAGTCAAAGTAACTCTTCCGGAATTTTTAAAACACATAAGAGTGTGGGACTTGAGCGCAGGTCCAGTTCTTGGACACTTCATCTTTTGATGATATAAGAGGAGGTTGTCTCCTTCTCTGGTTCAGGCTTTGGCCCCTCAAATAAGAGCTCCAATAACATGGCTCTGCAAATTGGCAGGTGCTAATTGCTACCTTTATCAAGACTCTTGTTGGTTCGAACAAGAAGAGAAGGTACTTAATCTTCAGAACCTGATTCTCTGCATTAGCTTGGTAATGCTTAAGAACTACACTTTGTGAACTCTTTTATTCATAGTGGCTTTTTTTTTTTCTTTAAACAGCTGAAGCTTCTTCTAGCCCCAGGATTACAAGGCAAACTACCAGGCAGACCACCATCCTATCTCATTTCTCAAGGGGGTCAGTATATAATGAATTGACAGCCATCTTTTCTCAGGGCAAACTGTTTTTGGTAAACAGGAATGGAATTAATAGGGTATAACTTAGCAATTTTGAGTTCCACATTGCATAGGTTTTCATCTTGCAGTTTTCTTCATTAAACACCAATGAAGAGCATTTCTCAACACCTGTATTCTTACTCTTCTGGGAACGTTCAAATATATACAAAACTAGCCATGATAGTAAAATGAACCTCCCCCCTGCCCCCCCCCGCAAGTACCTGTCACCCAGTGTCAACAGTTATCACCTGGCCATCTTTTCATCTGTACCCCCATAAACTCTCTCCCAACTGGATTATTTTGAAACCCCTCCCAGACATGTCATTTTGTATATTTCCTTTTTTTTTTTTTTTTAAGATTTATTTGGCAGAGAGAGAGTACAAGCAGGGAGAGGGAGAAGCAGACTCCCCCGCTGAGCAGGGAGCCTGATGCGGGGAGAGGGGCAGAGGGAGAAGGAGAAGCAGGCTCCTGGCTGAGTAGGGAGCCCAATGCGGGGCTCGATCCCAGGACCCTGGGATCATGACCCGAGCTGAAGGCAGACGCTTAGCCAACTGAGCCACCCAGGCGCCCCTTCAGTATTTTTTTTTTTTTTTTTAAAGATTTTATTTATTTATTTGACAGAGAGAGAGAGAGCGAGAGCAGGAACACAAGCAGGGGGAGTGGGAGAGTGAGAAGCAGGCTTCTTGCCGAGCAGGGAGCCCGATGTGGGACTCGATTCCAGGACCCTGGGATCATGACCTGAGCCGAAGGCAGACGCTTAACGACTGAGCCACCCAGGCGCCCCCTTCAGTATATTTCTAGATGATAAAATCGGTCTCTCTCTCTCTCTCTCTCTTTTTTTTTTTTAGCAATTCTAGCAAAATATGAATAAAATGTTAACATTTAGCAGTCTCTTTTAAAAAGACAAAACATGGGGCGCCTGGGTGGCTCAGTCGTTAAGTGTCTGCCTTCGGTTCAGGTCATGATCCCAGGGTGCTGGGATTGAGCCCCGCATCAGGCTTCCTACTCCACGGGAAGCCTGCTTCTCCCTCTCCCACTCCCCCTGCTTGTGTTCCCTCTCTCGCTGTGTCTCTCTCTGTCAAATGAATAAATAAAATCTTTTAAAAAAAAAATAAAAAGACAAAACATAATTCTAATATTTTTGTACTTTATAAAGGATAATAATTCCTTACTATCAAATACATAGCCAGTGTCTGTTTCCTTGTGTGTGGCAAATTGTGTTTACTTGATTTGTTTTAAGCCTTTCAAGTTACAGATTCCTTTCTTTTCTTGCCATTTATTTGAAGAAATTAGTTCATTTGTCCAACAGAGTTTCTAGGTCTAGCTGACTGCATTCTTGTGGTGGTTAATGTCTTCCTTGTCTTGTGTTTCTTATAAACTGGTTAGTTAAGTCTAGAAGCTTGATCAGGTTCCAGCTTTATTATTTTTTGAGACTTTTTCATAGATGGTGCCGTGTCTTTCCATCTAGAGGCATGTGAGGTCTCTTCTGTGAGGCCAGCAGCTGTTGATCAACATCTAGATCCATGATTTCTTAGGTTTGCAAAATGGCCATATTCTAACCTGTCACTCAAACATTAAACTTGAAGCCTCTTTCAGTATCCTGGCAGTGAGGGCATTTCCTTGGAGGGAATAAGGTACCCATGACCTGAATCTGTCCTAAAGAGGCGGCCTTTGGTAGGGAGGAATACAAATCCTCTCATGCCTGTTGGAGGTCTAGCGTCTGGCAGAGCTCACAGTTGGTTTTCCTGTTTCTGACAGCCCTGCCAAACGGAAACCTGAGGAAGAGCAGGAAAAAACGAAATCGGATGAGTCTCCTGAAGAAGAAAAAGACCAGGTAGGGCTGGCATTTCAGGGTCTTCACTCTGCCTTCTTTTGGTATGTTTGCTGATAGGCCAAGTGCAAAGTCAGTACTATCTAAATGGACTTGAAGTGACCAAGGTGTTAGGACATGTCCCTGGACCTGGGCAGTATGAAGTACGTCACTTTTAGGCCTGAGGGCTCCACAGGCCCCCCTGCTACTCACAAGGCAGCCCTGTAACTTCAGTCTGTTCCCTCCTCTACCTTCCTACTTCTCTAGTGGACAAGATTGGCAACCAGATATGACATGTTTAAAGCCTTTGCTTCTGCTTGCCTAAGCTCCCTTTCCACATCTAACTTGTCTAACAGAGCATTAGACCGTTCCTTATATGTGGTATAATCTGCTTAGACCTCTTAGGTTGGGAAACCAGTGGCTTATTGAGGGTCTTTGATACAGAAAATGTTATCTCTGATGGTACTTTCCCTTGTGACTTGAGGGCCAAACCTAGATAATACCAGGTGGTCACACATTAGTTTTCATTTTGATTTTGCTGTGGGATTAGCTATGTAAATTGAGGGGAAGTCTGTAGGTTTATGTGTAGGTAGTAAATGCCTTATTGCTACTGATAGAGCAAACGACAGATACTCCTCCTTAAGACTCGGTTTCTCAACCATGCCATTATTGACTTTTGGGGCCAGATAATCCTTTGCTGCCTGTGGGGGGCATCCCAGTGGGTTGTAGAACACAGCAGCGTCCTGACTTCTACTCATTAGATGCCAGTAGTAATCCTCCCCTCCCCTCTCAGTTGTGACCACCACAAGCATTATTGGTCACTGCCAGATTGGGGAGAGGGGTAAAATTGCACTGGGTGAGAAGCACCGCACTGTGGGGTCATTCAGGTGTCACTGGGCTATCCCTAGCATTGAGGTAGGCTTGACATCCTGTTGTAAGACACACTGATTCTATTTTTAAAAACTTGATGTTACTCTTTATAACCTTTATTCAGATATTTATCGTTTAGTTGGGTTACCCACTCTCAAGTGGGAAACTGAGGCACAGAGGGAACCACTTGTTCAGTGGACAAGCCTCTTCTCTCCTAGGAAAAAGCATTACAGGCAGAAGCAGGCTAGCTCTTGTAATATCAGTAGCTCTTTCCCACATGCATCTGTCTTAGAGTGGTTTCTTTTTTTTTTTAAAGATTTTATTTATTTGAGAGAGAGAGAATGAGAGAGAGCACATGAGAGGGGGGAGGGTCAGAGGGAGAAGCAGACTCCCTGCCGAGCAGGGAGCCCGATGCGGGACTCGATCCCGGGTCTCCAGGATCATGACCTGAGCCGAAGGCAGTCGCTTAACCAACTGAGCCACCCAGGCGCCCTGTCTTAGAGTGGTTTCTTGCACCCTAACCTTTTGGGCCTTTTTATCTGGCTTCTTAGATGTATATTTCAGTTTCTGAGTTTGTGCAAGGCCTCGGGGCTTTGTGGATGAACACTTGTAAAAACAGTGTCTGTTCCAATAGTCCAGAGTAAGACTTCATATACCAAACCAGTGGTATCAGATGGTATTAGTCACATAAGTCATCATACAGAGATAATCTTACTTTAGTCAACTTAGTTTTGAAAATTTACTATGTTTTAAAAACAGGTATTATATGCATTTAGTAAAACTTTTTTTTTTTTTTTTTAAAGATTTTATTTATTTATTTGACAGAGACACAGTGAGAGAGGGAACACAAGCAGGGGGAGTGGGAGAGGAAGAAGCAGGCTTCCTGCTGAGCAGGGAGCCCGATGCGGGGGCTCGATCCCAGGACCCTGGGGTCATGACCTGAGCCAAAGGCAGACGTTTAACGACTGAGCCACCCAGGTGCCCCTAGTAAAACTTCTAAGTAGTGCAGAAGGATGTTTGGTGGGGTAGGATTTATCAGTTTCTTCCATGTTGTTTGAGAGAGAGAATGTATTAGTATACTAGTATAAAAATCTATATCTGTGTTCGCTAGAGAAACAACCAATAGACTGTATATATATATATATATATATATATATATATATATATACTGTATATATATATAAGATTAATCTTAAGTAATTGGCTCATGGGTTTAAGGCTGGCAATTGTGAAACATGCAGGACAGGCCAACAGGCTGGAGACTCAGGAGGAGCGGAGGAGCGGATGTAGCTCAAGTCTGAAGGTAGCCTGGAGGCAGAATTTTCCATAGATACATATACAGACTTCTTTCAGATGTGTTTCAAATGATAGAATACAGTGAGGTTCTGTGTAACTTACCCAACTTTCTCTGATGGTAATCTCTCCTATAACTAATACGACAGCAAAACCAGGAACTGACATTGGTACAATCTAGACCTTACCAGTTTTCACATATATGTGTATATACTCGCATGTGTGGATTATTGTTGTAACCTCCACCTCCAACAAGGTGCAGATCTATTTTATCATCACAATATTTTTATCCCTTTTAAATATATATAGATATCCTGGAGATGACAAATAGTGTGAATTTAGGAAAATGGCGCGCTAGGGTATTCATCCGAAAAGAGCTGGTGTCCAGTTGAGGTTGTCATTCTTACTTGCTGATGTGAATCTCAGATTACTATTTCATTTTTTTCTAATGCTAAAGAATTCCTGATGGAAGGTGGAGGATCTTTGATTCGTTTACATAGCATCACTAGACAAGCTGGTACATGGACATGTGCTGGGCCAACTCCTGGGCCTCGCCTCTCTTTTGAGGCGGGGGGGCATCACTACCAGACTGATGGTTGCCCAGCTCTTTCCCCCCAAACCCAGATCCTCTGCCATGTTTAACTGTACCAAATGTATTGAATACTGTCTCACCCATGCTTTTCATTTGATCTTCTTTGAAATGAATATTCATGTCTTCTTCCCTTGCTCTCCGCACAGGAGGAGAAGAGACGGAGAGTTACATCCAGAGAACAGTAAGAATAATTAATACATCTTTTCTGTACAATGTGCAGTCTTCATTACTGAAACGACTTTTCTGAAGAGTTTTAAGGAGCTTTATTGTGAGTTGCCATGGCGACCGTAGATAGCTTAAGAATGCTGAATTTGGGGTCAGATTATTAACCTTCAATTCATGTAGAATTCTCATTGCAAAGAAAGAATTGAGGGCAGAACCAGATTTAAAGGTCCTATTAAATATTAAAGTAGTATGTGCCCTTTGAGATTCTGAGATAAAGATTGCTTTCTTGGGTAGGAAGAGAAGGACCGTATGAAAACTGCTTGCAGGGGAGGAGTTTGGGAGAGTCACCCTTGGGGTGTGTGCTACTTTGCTTGACAGAGTTGCTAGACCGCTCCCTGCAGAAGAACCGGAAAGAGTAAGACCTGGAACACACATGGAAGAAGAGGAAGAAAGAGATGAAAAAGTAAAGCCTGGTCACATCCAAGTTTGTCGATTGTACTTTTTAATCTTTGAGTCCCCATTTGGTTTTAGGAAGGGGGTCACGGGGAGTGGGGAGCCTGTAGGAACAAAATGACTTTTCTCTAATCAAAATGACCTTGACTTTAGCCAAAATGCTTTTCAAACTCCCTTTTTCTGTGGTTCTCTACCTGGAAGAGGGGTTATGTGGCTGTGGTGATGAGCACACCAGTGTTAGGCTTGGCGGTCAGCTGGACCTTGTGCTAGTTCATCAGTTGCAGAACTTTGGTCCATGCCCTTGCCCATCTGCCTCCCTTGCTCGTCAAGTCTTTGTGGAAATCTAATTTTCGAACACATGTGGTGCTAAAATCCTATAGCAGCATCCAGATATAAGGTTGTGTGTGCGTGCGCACGCGTGTGTGTTTGTGTGTGTGTGTGTGTTTCCCTAAGATTTATTTTAGAGAGATGAGTTGGGAGAAGGGCAGAGGGAGAGGGAGAGAGAGCATCTCTCAGGCAGGTTCCGTGCTGAGCATGGAGCCTGATGTGGGGCTTGAACTCAGGACCCTGAGATCATGACCTGAACCAAAACTGAGTTGGACATTCAACTGACTGAGCCACCTGAGCCCCTCTTCAAGTTGTATTCTTTTTTATTTATTTGAGAGAATGTGCGAGAGAGCAGAAGCAGGAGGAGTGGCAGAAGGAGAGGGAGAAGCAGGCTCCCCTCTGAGCTGAGCAGGGAGTCTGACGTGGGGCTTGATCCCAGGACCCGAGCCGAAGGCAGACACCTAAACTACTGAGCTACCAGGCACCCCTAAGTTGTATTCTTAACTGAGGTCAGCCCAGATTCCCCCCAGGTCTTCCCCAGACCTCCAGTTTCTTTGTAAAATCAGAGTTTAAGGTTCTGTGAAACAGAGATGTGCCACCTGAACCCCCTTGGGGTGGGGAGAGGAGAGGGAATGGGGGTTTGATACCAGAAGCCTTACCATTAGACAGTACTCCCTGTATGACAGACTGCTAACACTGAGTGGTCACAGGTGATGGAGCAATATCAGATCCTGTTCTGTGTCCTGTTAAGGCATCGATTAGAAGTTTCTTACAGGGGCGCCTGGGTGGCTCAGTTGGTTAAGCGACTGCCTTCGGCTCAGGTCATGATCCTGGAGTCCCGGGATCGAGTCCCGCATCGGGCTCCCTGCTCGGCGAGGAGCCTGCTTCTCTCTCTGACCCTCCCCCCTCTCATGTACTCGCTCTCTCAAATAAATAAAAAAAAAAAAAGAAGTTTCTTACAAACTTGGAGGGTTACTGCTGTTATTGGGAACCTCTTAAAGGATGGGCGTGTGTTATCGCTCTAGTGGGGGAGCAGCTACGATGTATGATAATTCTTGAGCCATTTGGTCCTTAAAGCTAGCCTTTAATTGATCACCTTGCCTACCCTGAGACTAGTTAAAATTAGACAGCAGTTAGTTAGCACACTCCAACTCATTTGAGCGCAGGCAGTTCTAGGGGGCTTGCTTGACCACCCTCCAAGGGAGCTTTGGGCGGGACTGAAATGCCTTGTCTGTGGTCAGACTCCCAGTATCTCTTCTTTTTTTAAAGATTTTATTTATTTGACAGAGAGAGCACAAGCAGAGGGAGAGAGAGGGAGAAGCAGGCTCCCAAGGAGCAGGGAGCCCGATGCGGGGCTCGATCCCAGGACCCTGGGACCATGACCCGGGCCGAAGGCAGACGCCCAACGACTGAGCCACCCAGGCACCCCCATTGTTATTATTATTATTTTTTAAGATTTTATTTATTTATTTGACAGAGACAGAGATAGCGAGAGCAGGAACACAAGCAGCGGGAGGGGGAGAGAGAGAAGCAGGCCTCCCGCGGAGCAGGGAGCCCGATGCGGGGCTCGATCCCAGGACCCTGGGACCATGACCCGGGCCGAAGGCAGCCGCTTGTCGACTGCGCCAGAGGAACGCCAGGCGTTCCTCCCAGTATCTCTTCTTGTAGAGAATGGTCTGTGATGTGTTTCTTCTCCACATTATCAACTCCTGTGGTCTCTTCACAAAATGTGGGGTTTGAGGCTGGATACAACTCGATGTTTTCCAGAGAGATGTGTTTAGTTCTTTAAGCTCAGGTTCCAAACGGTGTGCTGTCAGTGTTTGAGCTAGAGCACTTGTTCAGAGTGGGCCATCCTGCTTCCTGCCGTTATTATAGGTCCCTGGTTTTGATAGCCAGTTGTCTGTGAGGTTGTCCACGCTTCCTAATGACGGGTGATAGAAGGGTTTGGGGGTAAAACACTTGGATGACAGAACTCTTAGATCCTGCGACTCCTGCCTGCTTACCCCACCAGAAATAAACTTGCTGTCTTGAAGATTGTCTTTACTCCCACCAGCTAGCTATAGGATCAGTTTAGGTTTTATTTCCACAGAACACTTACAAAAAGATCAGGGAGGGACGTCTGGGTGGCTCAGTCAGTTAAGCATCCGACTCTTGGATTGAGCTCAGGTCATGATCTCCGGGTTCTGGGATCGAGCCCCCGTGTCGGGCTCTGCACTCAGCACAGAGTCTGCTGGAGATTATCTCCCTTTCCCTCCGCTTCTCCCCTGCTTGCTTGTATGTGCGCGCGCTCTCTCTCTCTCGCTCGCTCTCTCGAATAAAATCTTAAAAAAAAAAAAAAAAATCAGGTCTAAGTGAAGGAAAATCAACTAGTTTTTTTTCTCTCCCCTCCTCCCCCAGGAAGAAAAGAGGCTCAGAAGTCAAACCAAAGAACCGTAAGTATAGTTAACATGCCTTTGTACTTTCTACTGTGAACTTAATTGCCAAAATAAGTGCTCTGGTAGAGACCTGAGTGGGCAGGGCATTAGGTGTGTAAGTTATACATGTGTGGGGATGGTTCTGCTTGTGGAAGGTCAGACCACCACAGTGAAAGCAGGGCTCAGTTGACCTCAGCTGATCTTGACCCCAGGTTCTTCCTCTGTGGTGGTCATACAGCAAGCGGTTTGTCAGGTGGTGGTAAAGGGCATTGAAGGAGCAGCACTGTTCCTCACCCACAGCTGTGAAGACACTGTGTAACAGACTGTCGCTAAAGCCCAGTGGCTTAAGAGATAGCATTTATTTAGCTTACGAGTCTACATCTTGATGACTGTCAGCTGATCTTGGCCAGGTTTGGTGGGGATGACGGGGAGGATCTGCCTCTTCTTCATGACGTGGCCAGCCTGGGTGTGCTTTTGTGGCGGTGGCCGAGTGTGAGGGCAGAGGTGAAAAGCACTTCAAGCCTCTGTTGACCTCCACCTGGCTGAAGTGAATGTTGAGACTGGGCTTTTGTCTCGGGCTGGGCAGAACATCCAAATGGAGTGGCAGGGCCCTGTGGCCAAGATACTATGTGGAGAGTGGCTTTCCATGGTTGCTGGGGCAGATTGCACATCAGACCAGCTCTTGTGAACCTCTACGGGGTGACCTCAGGGCCACTTCCACTGCGGGCATGTTCCCATCAGGTTACAGGAAATCAGTGGAGTCCTAGTGTGTGTGTGGCGGGCGGGGGGGGGTTGTTTGTTTTTGTTTTAAGCTACTGGTGTATGTCAGCATCATCTATATGAAACATTGATGGCATTTCTAAAGATCCTAAGTTCTGAAGTAATAAGTGCCTTCCGGGTTTCCTGCAGGGAAGACATGCCCTTCAGCTGGGAAAGGCAGTCCACGCTCTAAGTCCTGGGAGGAGACTGTAGTCCTCAGTGGGGCTGCTTGCCATGGCGTCAGGCTCTCTGAGCTGATCGGGGTGTATGTATTTTGTTTTGTGTGACAGAACACCTAAACCGAAGTCTAAGGAGGAGCCAGACAGAGAAGGAAGAACTGGAATGCAGGCTGAAATGGATGAAGAAGAGGAGAAGGTAAAGACTGAATCTTGGTTTCTTAAATGTCACTTTGCTTCTGTTCCCATGTGGTTGAGACACATGGCATGGGGCAGGGCTCTGGGTTCAAATCCCGCCCTACCTCCCCTCAGGCAACTCTGGGAAAGTTACCTAATCCCCCTCGTGGGGGTTGGTGATTATCGCTGCATGTCAGTGAACGTTTAGTTGTTTATCCATCACAGTGGATAGGGCCTGTGTGTGCCTTGACGAAGGTATGCGTAAGAAGCCTCCATGAGAAGGCTTGATCTGTGTCCCCTAAGACACATCAGCCATACCTGTGCTGCTTAACTGGCTTCCTGAGTTGAGTCTAGGTCTCTCCATCCTGCCAGCCTCTTGAGTAGTTGCAACACAGACCCCCATTTCAGCTAAGTGAAATGTCATAAACTCCAAAGCATTATACATGCAGCAGGGCTGGGCCTTCGTAAAAATACAGGATGGCAAGGTCATCTGCAGGGCGGTCCTACTACCTGAGCTCCGGGGGGGGGGGGGGGGTATTCACGCCGGGGGGGCTGCTCTTCAGGCAGTGTGGTTCCTTCTAAGAGAAGCTGAACTGGGATAATCCCGGGATTGTCTCTGTGGGTTTTTTTTGTCTGTTGAGATCTAGACAGTGGAGACCGAGGTCACAGACTTGCTGGGTCATGAACTTCCTTACTTCCGGCCTGGTTGGCAATAGGCATCCATTCTCATTCTGTGGCATTTGACCCTTTTGGTGTCACCTCCAGCTCGCTCTGCCGTCTTCTTGTCTCTCACCTTTTCTGTCCAGATACTGGTTATCTTACTAAAGGTGCTTGCCCGGTTATCCCTTTCCAGGCCCTCTAGAGAGACCTTAGTGATGGTGTCAGAGCACTCATCCCCTGCAGACAGAAACTGGCAGGAGCTTTTGCTTCACGGTAGAAAGGGATGGAGGGGTTCCACATTTGACCCTTTCTAATATTGTTAGCTTTTCTATTTTAATAAATCCACTAATAGACTTGTTACTCTATGAAAATGAGCTCAATAAATTTCAGAGGGTTTTTTTTTTTTTTTTTTGTATGTATGTAGGTTCAGAAGGTGCTAGATTGTATATAACAAGGAGTTGGTGACTTTTGGGAATTCTTTTAATTGATTTTTCCCCCCCATATTGGATTGCCAAGTTTTGTCCTTGTTTTTTTTCCTGCTGTCCTGATGACTGTCTGTATGACCTCTTCACTTCTGACCAGATGAGAGCTGGAACTGCCGGCGTTCTGGCCAACAAAAGCTAAATGGCTGTAATATTCCCTTTTACGATGAGCTTTCCTGGGACTGGGTTGGCTAATGATGGCCCAAAGCTGGCCCTCTGCTCCTTTTTATAAAGTTCTGTTGGAACACAGCCGTGCCTTTTCACTTCTGTATTGTCTCTGGTTGCTTTTATGCTATAATGACAGGGTTGAGTAGTTGCAACACAGACCGTGGGGCTTACAAAATCTGAAAATGTTTGTTTTCTGAGTCTTGATAGGAACCATTTGCCAACTCCTGGTCAACTCTTGTTTGGAGGGGGTAGGGAATGGAGTTAAAAATTGGAAGTCTCATCACTAGTCTGTAGATCCGCGCGGACTTTTCCTGTTCTCCAGTTCCACAGCGCTTCGATCGTTAACTGATACTTTCAGTTTGGTCTTGCTCTTTTCTCAGAAACTAACTTTTCCCCTCTTTCTCTCTCCTCCCCTGCTTCACCCTCTTAGGATGAAAAGAGACCCAGAAGTCAACCCAAAGATCTGTAAGTGGTTGAAATGCTTGTGCCTTTGTGCTGTGCTTTGTGAAATTTTCATTATTGAAATTATTGTTCTAGAGATCTGTGATGATGTAGAGGTTTACAGGGAGCTGCTGATATTCTTGGAAGATTGGATCCTTTCGGGCAGGGTTGGATAAGAAATTAAACTGGGCCTCATCCTTACTCCTTACCCTCTGCCACTTGGGTAGCCGTCCCATCCCCTGCACAATCTCATGTGTCTCTTAGCTTCCAGCATTTCTCATGTGGCCTGCATCAGAGGGGTCACAGGGGGCTTCTGGGGGCCTTCTCTTGGGGTTACAACTTATCAATGCTCCTTTTAGGGCCACCATCACAAGGGGCTTTCTTTATTGAATGGGAAAAAAGAATCTGTTGCCCAGATATTCTGAATATTTTGCTTTTCAATAGGGAGGCATTAATCTGTGGGGTTTTTTTGTTTTTGTTTTAAGATTTTATTAGAATGAGAGAGAGAGAGAACACGAGTGGGGGGGGAGGGCAGAGGGAGAAGCAGGCTCCCACTAAGCAAGGAGCCTGATGCGGGGCTTGATCCCAGGACCCTGGGATCTTGATCTGAGCTGAAGGCAGACGCTTAACTGACTAAGCCACCCACGTTCCCCATATTTGTTATTTTCGATATGAGTTGGCAATATGGTTATTCTGAGCAAATATTTGGCATATATTTATTTACCTAATAGAGCTGCCAAACGGAGACCTGAAGAGAAAGAACCTGAAAGAGTAAAACCACAAGTTTCCGAGGAAAAAGATGAGGATGAAAAGGTAAGCTCTTATTTTTCAATCCTGCTGTATTTCCTACATCCCAAAGTGATTTTTTTTTTTTTTTGAAGGTAACTTTTTATTATGGAAGCATTCACGCATACCCCAAAGTAGGCAGAATAAGGTAGCAACCCCTTGTGTTCTCATCCACCTGCAACAGCTCTGAGCTCATAGTCCAGTGTTTCAGTCCGTTCCTCTCCAATCTCCCAGCCTCCCTCGCCCCTGGATGATGCTGAACAAATCCCAGATGTATTACTGAAATATTTACAGAAGAACTACCTGTAAGAGGAAAGGACTGTTCTTAAATATCACCACAAGACCACCATTAACACAATGTCCAGGTCTAGTCTGTTCAAATTTCCCTGCCTATAAAAGACAGTGGAGACTGAATCAGGACTCAAACGAGGTCTGCACAGTGAATTTGGTTGGTATTTGTCCTGTCTCATCCAGAGCTGTGCCCCTTCCTCCTGTAGTTTATGGAGGGAACTGGCTTACCTGTACAGTTTCTGGGTTTTGGTTTTTTTGTTGTTCGCACCCCTCTTTTGTTAAGCATCTCCCTCCAGCCCTGTCTCCTACAGACTGATGGTTAGGTCTGGGGGCTTACCCAGAAGCCGGTCCTCTGTTCCCAGTGGACTGCTGAGGTGTTGCCAGGTGCTTCCTGTTGCATCATACCAGAGGGCACGTTTGTCTATTTATGGTTTTAAGACTGATCACTGGGCCGAAGTGTGGTCGCCCGATCCATCCTTTATAAAGTCCCTCTCAGCTTTTCATTCGAGGTTTTTAGCAGTTATTGCTTAAGTCTGTATCACTGGGAGTTGCAAAGTGGCGATAGTCCAGTTCTCTCATTCCTTCATTTACCCAAAATAATTCTAGAAAGAAGTTCCCCCTTTCTTTATGGTGGCCCAAACAGACTAATATAATACCATAGTCCGGGTGGTTTAAACAACAGATGTTTATTTTCATAGTTCTGGAGACTCAAAGTCCAAGATGAAAGTGCCAGCAGGGTTAGTTTCTGGTGAGGCCTTTCTTCCTGGCTTGCTGATGGCTGCCTTCTCACCCTGTCCTCACAGGCTCTACCCTGTGCGAGCGTGGAGGGAGAGTGTGCGCCTGGTGTCTCTTATAAGGACACAGTCCTATTGGATTAAGGCCCACCCTTATGACCACCCTTTTAACCTCAGTCACCTCCTTTAAAAGCCTCCTCTCCAAATACAGCCACATTCTGGGTTAGGGCTTCAGCTTGAAATTTGGGGAGACTTAAGTCATTTCATAGCACCCCTCATCAGTTGTTGACTTATGAGGTACTGCTTGTACAAGAAAGCTAAGCATTTTAATTTTAATTTTTTTTTTGAAAAAGATTTTGAGAGAGCGAGCACAAGCTGGGGGGAGGGGCAGAGGGAAAGGGAGAAGCAGACTTCCTGCTGAGCAGGGAGCCCAACATGGAGCTCGATCCCAGGACCCTGAGATCATGACCCGAGCCAAAGGTAGATGCTTAACCAACTGCCTTTGGCTCAGGTCATGATCTCAGGGTCCTGGGATTGAGCCCCACATTGGGCTCCCTGCTCTGCGGGGAGCCTGCTTCTTCCTCCCTTGCTCCCCTTGCTTTTGCGTGCTCACTTGTACTCTCTGTCAAATCTTTAAAATAAAAAACAAAACAAAACGGTCTCTGTTAGGAGTCTGTTAAGGAAGGCTTTCATTATAGGAATTTTGAATATAAGACTTTATACACCGCAGATGGCTGGGGTCTCACTGGGTCCTTTGACTGCCTTCTTCCCTGCCTCTGACTAGGTTTTGTGATAACCATGTATATAAAATTCTGAAGCATTATTAAGATATAAAATACTTTTGTACTCTTCACTCCTCTTTCATTCTCTCTGTTTAGGAAGAGAAGAGACGCAAAACTACATCCAAAGAACCGTAAGAACTTATTTTTGTCTTGGTAAAAGCAGGTCACATTAAAATTCTTGTTCTAGAAAGAAAAAGAGGTTTTTAGTGAATTTAGAGCAGCCTTAGCTTAGCTTTGTATCTGATTGGGTCTGTGAGCTCAGGATCAAAACATTCCAATTCTGCGTGAGGCAGGTGCCTTCTGTGTGGTAAGGGTGGGGAGTGGACCCAGCCCCTTGCCCCTGAGGCAGCAGCTGATGCTCATCTGTGTTGGTAGATAAGGTGTAGCTTTGGTAGATTCTTACATGTTCTGATAGGATTAAAAAAACCAAACCCTCTTGTGCTTTATTCTCAGAACTGAGAAAAAAATGGCTCGAAACAAAACAGTAGTGTCCTCCAAGGTAAACCTATAGCTGGGGGTAAACCCAGTGGTACGGCACCAGTGGGGTTGCCCAGAGCTGGCCCTCTGAGCGCTGCTTGTGTTCATGCCCCCAGACCAATCCTCTGAGGTGTGTGCAGTGTGGACAGTACCTGGATGATGCCGAACTAAAGTATGAACAGCATCCTCCTGACGCAGTAAGTTCGGCTCTGCTCCCAGCCTTCCAGTCCCTGTCCCTGCTGCTGCCTAATGGTCCGATGTCTCTCAGGTGGATGAGCCACAGTTGTTGACAAGTGAGAAACTCTCCATCTTCGATGCCAACGAGTCTGGCTTTGAGAGTTATGAGGCTCTTCCCCAACACAAATTGACCTGCTTCAGGTAATGGATATGCTTCTGCTCTTTTGTAATACAGCACTTCCCTGAAGATGCTGAAATTCTTAAGATCCTAGTGAAGTTGTTTGTTTTGTTTTCGTTTGTTTTTTCCCCTTCCCCCATCCTAGTGAAGTTCTTTAGCACCTACCTGTAACATTTCTTAAGTTGCTAACACTTCATGGATAAGAACCACAAAGGTGGTAGGAATAGTAGAATTTGCTGTGTGGTTTGTCAAAACTATATGTGTTTAATCTTCAGTCTATACGTAGCCTGAAGCTCATTCAAATGAGGGCTAGCCATGTGCTAGGTACTGATCTAGGTGTTAGGGATGGAGCACAGCAGGTCCCTGCTTTCATGGAGGCAGAAACAGTTATGCCTGTCAGGTAGTAACAGCAACAACAGATGTGAAAAGCATGGTGAGTAGAGAGGGGGTGGGAGAAAGAATGTTTTTGGAATGGAGGGTATGTGACTTGAGCAGAGCCCTTAGTGACATAGAGAACAAGCTAAGGGGATAGCTAGGGAAAGATGTCCCCGCGCGCCCCCCGCCCCCCCGCCACCAGGTGGAGGGAACAGCAGGTACAGAGACTCCGAGGTGGACTCCTGTTGGCTCTGGAATACTCAGTGATGAGGCTGCTGTGGTTGAAGTTGAGGGAGCAGGGGGTCAGGGAGGGGGCTAGATCCTGCAGGGCTTTGCAGGCTGTGGCAATGACCCCTGAGCTTTCTTTCTTTTTTTTTTTTTTTAAAGATTTTATTTATTTATTTGACAGAGAGAGAGATAGTGAGAGAGGGAACACAAGCAGGGGGAGTGGGAGAGGGAGAAGCAGGCTTCCCGCGGAGCAGGGAGCCCGATGTGGGGCTCGATCCCAGGACCCCGGGATCATGACCTGAGCCGAAGGCAGACGCTCAACGACTGAGTCACCCAGGCACCCCTGACCCCTGAGCTTTCTGAGTGAAGGTCTTGGCATCTGGACTGTGCCTTTGGCAAGGTTCAAACAAACCTTTGAGTACGCAGAGTCTCCATGTTCTTCAGCACCCTCTGTTCCATTCAGCTCCTTCTCGCTGGGGCTGCAGTTACTCTGAGCCTTCACTTTGTGGGAAATGGCTTGAATCCAGGACTAGCCCAGTTTCTTTCAGGCCTTGGCAGGTGCTTTTCCCCTTCCTATGGAGAATGGTGGGGGTGGATTGCCTCCATCACACCTGTTAGCCTCAGGTGGGCATCACTTCCATGACACCCCTGCCCCATAGCAGGTTAGGGGTTCTCTTGCCCTCAGACAAGATCCCCAGTAGGTTTCTTCTGCAGCATATTTCATGCTTCCTGTGGTCGGTGGTTGGCTGTATCTTCCTCTCCAACATGATCAGGATCCTGATCTGTGTCAGGATGCTGTCCACCTACCAGTGATCCTCAAGGCCTGGCCCTCAGCTCTGCCGGTGAAACATGCTGTGTTGATACAGCTGATGCTCATGTCTCCCTGTTGTGTCTCTCAGGACCGAGGCTCAGGAGAGGATCAGGAGCTGGAGCCAGGGCTGCTGTAGTCAGGAATGTCAGAGCTTGGGGTCTCTTGGCTCCCTCCTTGAGAGGGATCTGCTGTAGACTCCTTCCTGTACGGCGGGGTGGTGGCACTAAATACACACTTCCCAGGGATAATGTGCTTCTTAGCCTCGGGCCATTGGAGCCAGACTGCCTGAGTTATTTAGGGACTTTGCCGACCTCTGGTACTTGGGCTGAAAGTGGCAAGCGGAAACAAGTCCAGGGCAGGGTCCATACTATGAGCTAGTGAGTCCTGCCCCTGCCTGGAACTTAGAACTTCTCCCTGATATCACGCCTACCAAGAGGGCCTATGGACAGCTTGTCGGGCTGGGCACTATTTCTTCCTCTTCTGTAGGTCCACAGTATCCTGTTTTCCCTTGATAAGTGTCCATGTAGCCCACTGGGCTTAAGTCCTGAGGGCAGAGTATGACCCATGTCTATCATGACTGGCACGTAGGAGGGGAGTTTAACTCAAGGTATTCATGTTTTCGTTAAGTTCTGTGAGATTTCAGGATGAGGATTTCTGGCTTCTAAGGGCCTAGGCTATGGGATCATGGTGGAGGGTGGTGTTCTCGAGAGCTGCAGATTTTGTGTGGCCTGCCTGGGCCTTGGAGGGATGAGATGGTACCTCTGGTGCAGAAAGTAGTCTTTGAGGCTGGCCTGAGCAGAAAGGACCCCCCCCCCCCCCCCGCACACACACACACACACACTCTCTCTGATTCCATGTTCTTCTGAAGTTTGGCATTTGGGTGGTAGGACTGTGGATGCCTTCAAGCTTGAGATTTAACCCTCCGAATGAGGCAGAAGTCCGTCCTTCCCATATTTTTGTACTACTTTCTTTCTTTTTTTTTTCTTTAAAGATTTTATTTATTTATTTGACAGAGAGAGACACAGCGAGAGAGGGAACACAAGCAGGGGGAGTGGGAGAGGGAGAAGCAGGTTTCCCGCAGAGCAGGGAGCCCGATACGGGGCTCGATCCCAGGGCCCCGGGATCACGACCTGAGCCGAAGGCAGATGCTCAATGACTGAGCCACCCAGGCGCCCCCCCTTTTTTTTTTTTTTTAAGATTTTATTTATTTGACAGAGAGAGACACAGTGAGAGAGGGAACACAAGCAGGGGGAGTGGGAGAGGGAGAGGCAGACGCCCAACAACTGAGCCACCCAGGCACCCCTCTTTGTACTACTTTCTTTTTTTTTTAACTTTTTTTTTTTAAAAGATTTTATTTATTTATTTGAGAGAGAGAATGAGATAGAGAGAGAGCATGAGAGGGGGGAGGGTCAGAGGGAGAAGCAGACTCCCTCCTGAGCAGGGAGCCCGATGCGGGACTCGATCCTGGGACTCCAGGATCATGACCTGAGCCGAAGGCAGTCGCTTAACCAATTGAGCCACCCAGGCGCCCTCTTTGTACTACTTTCATGTTATTATATAGTATGCTTTATTATGCCTTTTTTTTTTTTTTTTTTTTGAGGTGAAACTCCTGTAACACGTAACCATGTATGAAATAGCGTGAATAGGTAAATGCAGAGAAACAGAGTGGGGAGTTGCCAGGGGCAGGGACAGAATAGGCAGCAGTGTCTGCTTACCAGAGGGGTTTTTCTCTGGGGCAGTGAAAACGTTTTGGAGCTAGATGGAGGCGATGGTTGCACGACTCTGGGTGGAACAGGTCTGAGAAGCCAGTGTTTCTCCGTTGGCGATATGCCGAGGGAAGATGTAGTGACGGCTCCCTTATGAAGTTTCCTGTCCTCCCGCTGTAAGACTCACCACTCTCCTGGTGTCACCCTTGTAGACATCTAGGTCTGCAGACACCAAGGTCCTCTTGATGCACAGGTGGGAGAGTCGGGTAGAACTGTTGGGGTGGGGACACTGTGCTGATCTAGTGTTCCGGCAACCAGAAGGGTAGGAGTCTAGGACTTGTACCTGGGCCCGTCACCTCGTGTCTGAACGGAACTCTGCACCACTACTGCCTTCAGCGGTCGGCTGGTAACGGCTCTCTGTTGCCTGTCTAGCGTGTACTGTAAGCGTGGTCACCTGTGCCCGATCGACACCGGCCTCATTGAGAAGAACGTGGAACTCTTCTTCTCCGGTTATGCAAAGCCAATATATGATGATGACCCATCTCTTGAAGGTAAGTGGGACGCACGCTCCAGGTTCTGTGTGGGACAGAGATCTTAAAAACAAAGCTCACCTCCAAAGCAGTACTCAGCTGCAACTACTCTTCTTCAGGTTGGGACTTAAGACGTGCTGTGGACAGCTGTTAGCACACTTGCTGGCTCTGCGGGCTGCCCGCTTTGGCTGATGAGAGCTGTCAGCTCGGGGGCACTCAGTGCCACTGACCCTTCTGGGGTTTGATGGGAGTCCTAGCTCTTAGTTCATTTCTTTTCAGGAAACTTTCTTTTTCTTCTCTTAGGTGGTGTTAATGGCAAAAATCTTGGCCCTATAAACGAATGGTGGATCACTGGCTTTGATGGAGGTGAAAAGGCGCTCATTGGCTTCAGCACTTGTAAGTATGTGGCCAGTCGGGGACTATAATGGGATCTGAAGGGGACCTTCATTCCTGTCCTCCCTGGGGCTTGGTTGGGCTCTGGTGGGATGCCTCAGGCTCACATGAACAGCACGTGACTAACTTGTGACTGTGTGGGAACTAGGTCGGGTTCCAATAGGATGACTTTTCTAGGAGTTACAGCTGGCTCTGGAACTGACCCTCCAATTAGAAGAGAGAGCAGATCCTATTGTTATAGCTCAAACCCAGACTGAATTCCAAAAAGAAAGATGCGCCAAAATAAGGCCACTTGGCCAGTCTCCTATTCTCTAGCTGTCTCTAAGATATTATTTAAGGACTCTCTACACCCAACGTGGGGCTTGAACTCATAACCCTGAGATCGAGTTGTATGCTCTACTGAGTGAGCCAGCCAGGCACCCCCGTTCTCTAGCTGTCTTAGACCACTTCTGAACGAGTTCACTCTGAATGTACTTCGCATTTTGTTGACTTTTGCGTATGGAACGACTTAGACTATTACATAGTCTTCATAGACTCATCCCTGCCCTTTGGACATCATAGTTGCCATTAGATTCAAACCACTTCTTAAAATTTGTTTACTTCAGCTTTTGCCGAATATATTCTGATGGATCCCAACCCAGAGTATGCACCACTGTTTAGCGTGATGCAGGAGAAGATCTACATAAGTAAGATCGTGGTTGAGTTCCTGCAGAGCAACCCAGACTCAACCTATGAAGACTTGATCAATAAGATTGAGGTGAGAGGTTCAGGGTCTTTGTGACCTGGGATTCATGCCTATTTACATGCCGCATAGATGTTGCTAGAAAACTCACATCTCAATGAGAAACCATTTTTCAGTTTTATTAGAACAGTTTTGCTTAAGCCTAAGAGACACTTCTGATGTTTTTCTTAAAGACCACTGTTCCTCCTTCTGTGCTCAACCTGAATCGATTCACAGAGGATTCTCTCCTTCGACATGCCCAATTTGTGGTAGAACAAGTAGAAAGTTATGATGAGGCTGGGGACAGTGATGAGCAGCCCATCTTTCTGACCCCTTGCATGAGAGACCTGATCAAGTTGGCTGGGGTCACCCTAGGAAAAAGGTAAGGATGTGGCAGGAATAAAACCGAAGACATGAGACCAGAGAAGGTAGTGTCATGGGCGCTCCTCCCCAGCCCACTGACACATGGAAACTTCTGTCCCAGGCGAGCTGAAAGACGTCGGACCATCGGGCATTCTGCCAAAGAGAAGGACAAAGGCCCCACTAAAGCCACCACTACCAAGCTGGTCTACCAGATCTTTGACACTTTCTTCGCAGAGCAAATCGAGAAAGATGACAAAGAAGACAAGGAGAATGCCTTCAAACGCCGGCGGTGTGGCGTCTGTGAGGTAATCTCACTTGGTTGGGCTGGGCTCCCTGTGTAATCTGAAGTACTTCTTTCTTCTGGCTTGAGACTCTCCCTGCTCAAATGTCACCCCGAAAACAAAGTTACCTGGGGGGATTGCACGCCTCATGGGACAGACAGATTGACCGGACAGCTGTGCAAAGAGGTGTGCTTGGGCACCTGGCTGTTAATGCTGCTGTCACTAAAGAGGCTGGCCTCCCGGGTGGCGTTGCTCTGTCCCGATCGCACTGTGTCTAGCAGCCTGGGTGAGTGCAGAGGAAGGCATTACCCCTCAGAGGTGCTGCTGCCGCTTCTGGCGGGGAGGACATCCTCCCCGGAGCCTTCTTGTCTCCTAGTGTAACTTTCCCAGGAAAGTGGGGACTCTATCCAAAATAGATTTGAGGCCTTTTAAAAGCCCTCTCTTCCTCTGAATTCTTATATTTACTTCACTCAGGACTAGGGGGATTAATTTCTCCAGTCACCTAGAGCGGAGATATTTTGGTATCTACTACAGGCATACCTTGTCTTACTGTACTTCACAGATACTGCATTTTTGGGGTTTTTTTCTGTGTAATTTTGGTTTTTGGGGGGTTTGGTTTCTTAAAAATCGAAGTTCTGTGGCAACCCTGCGTTGAGCAAGTCTATTGGTGCCATTTTTCCAACAGCATTTTCTCACTCTGAGTCTGTCACATTTTGGTAATTCTTGCAGTATTTCAAACTTATTCATCATATGTATGGTGATCTGTGACCAGTGACTGTAGTTTGCTGAAAGTTCAGATGATGGTTAGCATATATTTAGCAATAAATAATTTTTAAAGAATATCCTTTTTTTTTTTAAGACCTAAAGCTATTTAATAACACATTTAATAGACTATAGTGTAGTGTAAACATAACTTTTCATCTGCACTGGGAAACCAGAAACTTCATTCAGCTCATGTTACTGTGGTGGCCTGGAACTGAGGTCCGCCTGTACTTGGCTTATTTTGGACAAAAACTCAAATGCGAAAATACCACAGCTGCCTTTAGAACCTGTGTTCACCCTGCCTGCTGGACTGTGTTTTTCTTTTGTTTCATTAACAGGAATTCACAGTTCTCAACATTCTTTTGGTTTTATTTTTTTCATTTAACACATGTATATGCAGTTTTCAGAGCTTCTTAAGTACACACAACTGGTATTTCCACCTGTTATGTGTTGATGCAGTTAGATCTAGTTGACTCACTTTGATTTTTTTTTTTTTTAAAGATTTTATTTATTTATTTGAGAGAGAGAATGAGAGCGAGAGAGCATGAGAGAGCGGAGGGTCAGAGGGAGAAGCAGACTCCCTGCTGAGCAGGGAGCCCGATGCGGGACTCGATCCCGGGACTCCAGGATCATGACCTGAGTCGAAGGCAGTCGCTTAACGAATAAGCCACCGAGGCGCCCCCAATTTTTTTTTTTTTAAGATTTTATTTATTTATTTGAGAGAGAGAATGAGAGCGAGAGAGCATGAGAGGGCAGAGGGTCAGAGGGAGAAGCAGACTCCCTGCTGAGCAGGGAGCCTGATGCGGGACTCGATCCCAGGACCCTGGGACCATGACCTGAGCTGAAGGCAGACGCTTAACAAATAAGCCACCCAGGCGCCCCCAATTTTTTTTTTTTTTAAAGATTTTATTTATTTCAGAGAGAGAGAATGAGAGTGAGAGAGCATGAGAGGGCGGAGGGTCAGAGGGAGAAGCAGACTCCCCGCTGAGCAGGGAGCCCTATGTGGGACTCGATCCTGGGACTCCAGGATCATCATCTGAGCCGAAGGCAGTCGCTTAACGAATAAGCCACCCAGGCGCCCCCAATTTTTTTTTTTTTTTAAAGATTTTATTTATTTATTTGAGAGAGAGAGAATGAGGGCGAGAGAGCATGAGAGGGCGGAGGGTCAGAGGGAGAAGCAGACTCCCCGCTGAGCAGGGAGCCCGATGTGGGACTCGATCCCGGGACTCCAGGATCATGCCCTGAGCCGAAGGCAGTCGCTTAACCAACTGAGCCACCCAGGCGCCCCCAATTTTTTTTTTTTAAGATTTCATTTATTTATTTGAGAGAGAGAATGAGAGCGAGAGAGCATGAGAGGGTGGAGGGTCAGAGGGAGAAGCAGACTCCCCGCTGAGCAGGGAGCCTGATGCGGGACTCGATCCCAGGACCCTGGGACCATGACCTGAGCTGAAGGCAGACGCTTAACGAATAAGCCACCCAGGCGCCCCCAATTTTTTTTTTTTTAAGATTTCATTTATTTATTTATTTGAGAGAGAATGAGAGCGAGAGAACATGAGAGGGCGGAGGGTCAGAGGGAGAAGCAGACTCCCCGCTGAGCAGGGAGCCCGATGTGGGACTCGATCCCGGGACTCCAGGATCATGACCTGAGCTGAAGGCAGTCGCTTAACGAATAAGCCACCCAGGCGCCCCCAATTTTTTTTTTTTAAGATTTTATTTATTTATTTGAGAGAGAATGAGAGAGAGCACATGAGAGGGGGGAGGGTCAGAGGGAGAAGCAGACTCCCCGCCGAGCGGGGAGTCCGATGTGGGCCTCGATCCCAGGACTCCGGGATCATGACCAGAGCCGAAGGCAGTCGCCCAACCAACTGAGCCACCCAGGCGCCCGACTCACTTTGATTATTTAATAGTGTTTCATTATATGAATATCCCAGCTTATCCCTCTGTTTAATGCTGTGGCAGTGCCTTGAATGAGGTTTCTTGTGACCGTCTCTACGTAGAGAATTGCTGGGGTGCGCTTTATAGGTTTAACTTTGGTCTAGAAAACTCCAAAGTGGTGGTGCTGGCTTATCCTTTGAGCTTTGCGAGCTCTCATTTCTCTGCACTCGTCCCAACCCATGCCCTGCTTTTTAAATTTGCTAACCTGGAGGGTGTGAATGGGATCTTGTTCTGAACTTACTTCTCATACTTCACCTAATGAGGCTAAATACAATTTTTTTTAAATTGTAATTCACCGAAAAAATGGTTACCAATGGTTACTAATGGCCGTTTCATTCACTTCTTAAAACTTTTTAGGTTTGTCAACAGCCCGAATGTGGACAATGTAAAGCCTGTAAAGATATGGTTAAGTTTGGTGGTAGCGGACGGAGCAAACAGGCTTGCCAAGAGAGGAGGTAGGTTTGGCTGACGCCGTCCTTGTAGCAGAGGACAATGCCAGCTGGTGGCAGATGAGCTTTGCCCAGGACAGGTGGGCTGAGCTATCCAGAGCAGGCAGCCTTCCCTTGTCTAGCGTTGTCACCGGCCTGTCCCTGTTATCTGACTAAAACATCCCCAGTAGGTTTTACTTTATTATGAAAGGGGATTTGCTTATAACAAGTGACTTTATAGATGCCCCAACATGGCCATGAAGGAGGCAGATGATGATGAAGAAGTCGATGACAATATTCCGGAGATGCCATCACCCAAAAAAATGCATCAGGGGAAGAAAAAGAAACAGAACAAGAATCGGATCTCTTGGGTTGGAGACGCTGTTAAGGTAATTCTGGAGAAGCTTCTCTTCTTATTGTCACACCTCTGAGAAAAGAGTTGTCCCCTCTGTATAACTGCCAAACCGCTTCAGCAGCCTGAGCCCTGGAGCGGAGAAACCTGCTCGTTTGCCTATGAGAAGAGCAGGGCCCATGGGAGAGGCCAAGGCCCTTGGCCATGCACCAGAAATGTTTTTTGTTGTTGTTTGTTTGTTTTTGTTGTGTGCCCAAAGATTCCTAACATTCCAAAGTGGGCATTTGACACTGTCCTGGGGGTGTCAGGCTGGTTCTCCTTCAAAGCTTGTTTCAAAGAGAGCCATCACTGCCCCCCCTCTGGCCTGGGCGTGGGGGTTTTTGCGACACTAGCAGATTGCCTCCCTGTCGTTCTGTGATTGTCTATTGTCTATCTAAGGCACAACTTTTACCAAAGCTGGAGAGCTTTCCTTTCCTTTAGCACTGTTTCCTTGATGTCTGTAAGCCGAAGATCCACTCTGTAGTGTGAGGCCTACCCCTGCCAGATGCTGCTGTAGGCCTGGACGTGGCTAAGCCTCTGTGCTGTGGTGCTGATCCTCTAGCACAGGAGAATAGGCACATGGACTGTCCAGCGGGTGCAGGGCTGGAGGGAGGTTGGGCCCTTGGGGGCTTCCCGAGGAGGCAGCCTCTGAGCTGAGACTCAGAAGGTTGGCGAGGAACCAGCCTCACAAAGATGTGGGGGAGAGGCAGGGCAGAGGCCCTCAGGGGGAAACTAGCTTTCCTGGTGGGAGAAGTAGGTCCTCATGGCTGACAGGAGTTGGGGCTGGGATGTGGCCTTAGGACCTTGGTGCGAGGAGTTGGGACCGGTGCTAGTTAAAATCAAATGCTGGAATCTGCTTTGCTGCTGACACTGAAGGGCAGGGCTGACGAGGAGGTAATGAGTGCTCTTCATGCAGATTTCCAGCTAAGGGAGGTAGATGTTTTCTGTAGTAGCCAGGTTGGTAGAGGCTCGTGATTTAACAAAATTATTAGGAATTAGGCTTTTATGCAAAGTAATAGGAACAGGTAGGTCAAGCAAAGACTGGACCTTCAAACCCATCCTCACCTGAAATGAAGCTCTTGTTTTCAGACTGATGGGAAGAAGAATTACTTTAAGAAGGTTTGCATCGACTCAGAAACCCTGGAAGTGGGGGACTGTGTCTCTGTTATTCCAGATGACTCCTCAAAACCGCTATATTTAGCAAGGTTTGTATCTTTTCCTTTGCTTGACTTCAGCACACATTCTCTTAGACAACTAGGAGATGCTTATGTACGGAGAGCAGCAGCGGCTCTTTGCTAGGCTAATTGCAAAAAGAAAACACAAGTTGCCCTAAGTAGATTCAGTCCAGATTTGCCAGTCAGGTGAGTGAATTTCTTCGGACTCCAGGGTCACTGCGCTGTGGGAGGACAGCAGCAATGGGCAGATGTTTCATGCCCACTGGTTCTGCGCCGGGACAGACACAGTCCTCGGAGCCACGTCGGACCCCTTGGAGCTCTTCCTGGTGGATGAATGTGAGGACATGCAACTTTCGTACATCCACAGCAAGGTGAAGGTCGTCTATAAAGCTCCGTCGGAGAACTGGGCCTTGGAGGTGAGTGCCCAGCACCCCTCGCTTGCACTTCCCTCCCTGCGTGGGGTCATGGCTGACACCGGGTCTTTGTGCTCACAGGGAGGCATGGATCCTGAGGCTCTGATAACGGAGGATGACGGAAAGACCTACTTCTACCAGCTGTGGTATGATCAAGACTACGCGAGATTTGAGTCCCCTCCGAAAACCCAGCCAACGGAGGAGAACAAGTACAAGTGAGTGCGGGCCGGCCACTGACTCTCATGTGCTGCTGTCTGGCAGGGTTTTTCTCCCGCGCTCATCAAACACCAGCCCGACTTGGTCACAGTTGCTTTAAGTGTATGGACGGCCCGGGCGCGGAGTTACCTTCGTGAGAAGCTCTCCCATCCGGCAGCAGAATGTGTGTTTTTGTGTGCTTCTCGGCCTTTGTGCTACAGACCTTTCATGTTTCTTTGTGTTTCTTAGAGGTTTTCTTTCATAAGTGATACCTCTGATGCTGCTTTATTCTAACTGGTGAGTGACTGCTCTTAGGGAGGCTTTATAAAATTTTCTATAGGTGTTCAGTGCCCCGTGCCTTCCTTTGTAACCTCTGTACCTCGCCGTTTGGACTCAGCGTGGCACTGGCACCCCTCCAGCAGCAGCGAGGCTGATGGGGTGAAGGCTGGGAGGCTGCCTTACGTGCTTCTGGGGTTTCTCCCGTTGGCCTGCTGCTGCCTTTTGACTTGATCTCCAGTGAAGGCCATGTCTAGCTCTCCTTTATGGGCTTATTGATGAGAAATAATGAATTTTACCAGCTAGCTTTTCAGCCTATAGAGAGAATGGTAGGAGACTCCTTCAACATGGAGTTCTGACTGAGCCACTCTGCATTTTTGCTTGTGGTGTATTCGTTACCGTGTTCTACATTCTGTTTGTCTTAGGGGTTTTGTTTTGTTTTGTCTTAGGGTTTTTATTATTTTTTTTAATTTTTTTTTTAAAGATTTTATTTATCTGACAGAGAGAGACAAGTGAGAGAGGGAACACAAGCAGGGAATAAGAAGCAGGTGGGAGAGGGAGAAGCAGGCTTCCCGCTGAGCAGGGAGCCCGACGCGGGGCTCGGTCAGGACCCGAGCCAAAGGCAGACGCTTAATGACTGAGCCACCCAGGCGCCCCATCTTAGGGTTTTTATATCAAATACTCGAAAGTGGAGTTGACTTTTCATTTTCTTGTGTTATATCTTTGGTCCCAAGTAAGTGTTTTCCAAAGTGTAAACTACAGGAAAGCTGCTTCCTTCAAGTATCTACAAATATTTTCTGTTGGTCATCAGAGTCTTTGGATTAGGCCACTGGTTGTTGTTGCTGCAGCCGCTACCAACCAGCTCAGGGCCTTTTGTTTTTGTCCTTCACTCCTTCAGGTTCTGTGTAAGCTGTGCCCGTCTGGCTGAAATGAGGCAAAAAGAAATTCCCAGGGTCCTGGAACAGCTTGAGGACCTGGACACCCGGGTTCTCTACAGCTCGGCCACCAAGAACGGCATCCAGTATCGAGTGGGTGATGGCGTGTACCTCCTCCCCGAGGCCTTCACGTTCAAGTGAGTGCCTGCTCTGCCCAGGTCAGGGCCATAAGCTCTGGACCAGTACAGGGTTGGCTTTGTGATGTCCCCCACCCTGGACCCCGAGGACTAGCTACTGCCTGAACTGTCACCGTAGTACCTGGTGATCATCGACGGCCAGCTCTCCCGTGTAGAATGCGGCTAGTTCACTGCAGAGTGAAGCTGTAAGCCTGAAGGCAGTCCAAGGATGCACCGGCTAAGGGGGCGCTAGTACCCATGGTGGGGCCCTGCCCAGCCGTGAGGCTTTGGGGCGGAGACCATCTCCTCTCAGTCCCTGACTGTTCCACGGGAGGACGGTGTCGCCTGCCCGGCTCTTAGGATGAAGTGAGTTGAATGGAAAGCACTTAGCCCAGTGCCTGGCCTAGAGTAAAGATTGAATGAACGGGAGTTGCAATCCCATTTACCAAGAAGTATCGAGACTCTTTGCATATCAGAGGGTTGGGGCTCTTCGGGGACAAATAAAGCCGAGGAATTTCCACACTTGATCGAGTCTTTGTTCTAAGAACTAGCGTGGGGTTGCGTTTACAACCAACACTTTCCGAACTTCTCTGTTTTCCGACTTGCAGTAGCATTTTCCTAAAGTCCCAGTTAGAACCCAGTCCCCACCCTCCGTTCAGTTACTGTGAATTACAGAACAGAGGGCAGGGGACTTCCGGCCTCGGGCAGTTGTGCATGTAGCCCCCTTTAGCCCCGCTGTCCTTGGTGCGTTGGAGAGGGTGCCCAAGGTGCTGTGTGCCCAGGTGCTCGCTGCACAACACAAGCGTCCACGCCGTGCTCAGGGCCCCCTCTGGAACCTGTCAGACTAAGGGGGTGTGGTGGGAAAGCATGGCAGCTACCCTCCTCAGGACAGCCTTGAAAGTGTGTAGCCAAATCAGATGACCAGCTGTACCTCAGTAGGCAGGCCAAATTCGGCTTGCCCAGACCACGAGTCTCCACCCCGTGCCTTTTGCAGCATCACCTCCAGGTCAGCACCTGTCAGGAGAGCACAGGTGTGCCTTGGGAACGAGCCCACAAATGGGGAGGTTGCCTTCTTGCCTTTACTGTGTGTCCATCATGGTTCAACAGGGCACCTGACGGGTTGGGTCACTCGGAACTGAGCTGATGGAACCACTGCCTTCTCGGAGCTGCCAGTCTGAGCCAAGGGAAAGCGTCCTGGAGGCTCTCCTGGCAATTTAGTGTTCCTGCCTGGAAGTGCTTGTGTGTCCTTTCTCACACTCATTGAGCAGAATGAGTCACATGCCAGGAAGTGCAGTCCTGCCATGTGGCCGGGAGCTAGGCAGATTCAAGCAGTGTCAGCCAGCAGTGCACAGATGGAGAAGGCTCGTTTATTTTTTTAAAGATTTTATTTGAGAGCCCACACGAGTGGGTGGTGCGGGGGGGGGGCGGCAGAGAGGGAGAAGCAGACTCCCCGCTGAGCAGGAAACCTGATGTGGGGTTTAGTCCCAGGGATCATGACCTGAGCTGAAGGCAGATGCTTAACCCACTGAGCCACCCAGGTGCCCTGAGAATGCTCATTTTAAACTATGGGTGAGATTTCATATTTCTCTGTAAATCTTGGGGCACTTAGCTGCATTAGTTTATAAGGTGTTCGAATTAAGTAGTAGTTACTGGCTGGTAAGGAAGGCTGAGGTAATTGCTTTTTATGGTTTCATGTTCGGTTATGCGTAATGCTTGCTTCTCTGCAGTATCAAGCTGTCCAGCCCCGTGAAACGCCCACGGAAGGAGCCTGTGGACGAAGATTTATATCCAGAACACTACCGGAAATACTCTGATTACATCAAAGGCAGTAACCTGGATGCCCCTGAGCCATATCGAATTGGCCGAATAAAAGAAATCTTCTGTATCAAGAAGAGCAATGGGAGGCCCAACGAGACTGACATCAAGATCAGAATCAACAAATTCTACAGGTCGGTGAAGGCCTCTGCTCTTCCAGGAGGCCACACTCTTCTAGAAGTCTGAAATGGGGTTGTAACAGTGATATTTTAAGACTTTGGTAGAGATAGCTGTTTTTCTAAGTGTTTCTCATTATCTGGTGGGTGCTGACAGTGACTTAATTATATTTCATAGCCTTGCTTTAGACCTTTGTTTTATTTTACTTTTTAAATTTTTTTAAAGATTTTATTTATTTGAGAGAATGAGTGAGCAGGGGCAGAGGGAGAGGGAGAAGCAGACTCCCCACCAAGCAGGGAGCCCAATGTGGGGTTCAGTCCCAGGACCCTGGGATCATGACCTGAGCTGAAGGCAGCTGCTTAACCAACTGAGCCACCCAGGTGCCCCTAGACTTTTATTTTAAAGCGACAGAGTTCTCTCCCCCAGAGAAATCCTTACACAGAAGTCAAGTGTGTGACAAAGTCGGGTGGAATGTCCTGGGCTCTGCCATCTATTTAGGATTGTCTGAGTTCTGCCCCCTCTCCCCGACCCTTCCCATTCTCTCCTCCTGTTCTCCCCAGGTGTCTTTTCCTGTTTCTGGGGTTCCCCTCTGTCTGTCCTTTTCCCAAGTTCTTGGCTTCAATCAGTCTGCTTCTGGGATCCTAGTAACTCCTAGTGGTTAGGAGCTAACCGGAAAATAATCAGAAATGGGTGTAAGGTTGTTTCACTTAAATAATGTATATCAAAGACTTTTTAAAGTCTTTGTAATAATCATTTGTATTAGCAGAAAAGAAATGAGAAGTCTGGCTAGTATAGGCAAGAGAAGGAAGCTCTAGATGCTTAACGGGCAACAGGCAACTGTCCTTTGTGGTGAAGGAGACAGCAAATCCCATGCTGAGTTCATGGCAAGGAGTCACTCTGTTGGTCGTGTCAGTGAAGGGGGTTGATAGAAATCAAGTTGACCTAATGGGGTTGTGGTCTTTACCCGTTGGTTTTCTGAGCACCCCCAGAAATGTGGTGCCGTTTAATTCTTTTGTTAGTTAACAGCAAAAGAGAATTGCTAACCAAGACGCTTCCATTTTCAGGCCAGAGAACACCCACAAGTCTACCCCAGCAAGTTACCATTCAGACATCAACCTGCTTTACTGGAGCGATGAGGAGGTGGTGGTGGACTTCAAGGCCGTGCAGGGCCGCTGTACTGTGGAGTATGGGGAGGACCTGCCTGGGTGCCTCCAGGACTTCTCTGCAGGGGGGCCAGACCGCTTCTACTTCCTTGAGGTGGTACCCTGCACTTACCGGAGGGAGGGGCTTCAGGTCAAAGTTCCAGCCTCCAAGAAAGTAGTGGAAATACCCAGAGTATGAATCTGCGGTATTCAAGTTCTTCTGGAAGTTAACACTTTCTTAAGCCAGAAGTAACATTTGAGAGTCCTTATGCACCTACAGTTTATTTGGAGACTACTAGGAGGCCTCTGCTAGCCCTATTAATGTCTTAATGTGAGTTACGGAAAGGTGCCCCTATCCCTGGCGGACTCAGCCCTGCCTCTCAGTCCCTTCGCCCAGAGTCTGTGGCCAGGTGAGGTCTATACGGCTGAGCACTGGTGACTGAGAAAGGATCTGGGAGTCTGTCAATTAAGTTAATAGCTTTTAAATTGTTTGAGCGTGGCTCTTCCTGTGTTAGGTCATCTGAAGTTGATACACGCCTGTGTTTCCCTCATGTTGCACTGTGGATGGCCCAATTATCACTTTGTCTATTTTTAGAATGAGTAGTCCGGGTACTTAGAATAGCAGGAATTCCAGAGTTGGCCACAAAATAATTATATCATAGAACTCCCCCATCCCCTCCCCGTTTCCAACATAATAAAATCAAAGTATTCTTATTGATGGCTAATTGTTTATGGCCATAATTAGGGAGAAATTAAGTGGATCTTTATCAGATTAACTTAAAGTGTCTTTGTTAGAAAAGGGACCAGTGTGTTTCCCTGCCAGACTATTGTGGTTTTTCCTTCTTAGGCCTATAATGCCAAGAACAAAAACTTTGAAGATCCTCCAAACCATGCCCGTAGCCCTGGAAACAAAGGGAAAGGGAAGGGTAAAGGTATGTCATTATTCTGCACCATTCTCTTCAAGTCTGTCTTACATAATTTGGGGACTGATGAATCATTTGGTATGAAAACACAGCTTCTGATGTTACATCATTCTCTGCTGTGAATTCAAAATGAGAGTTTAAGGAGAACAGGTTAGGGCTTTGACCTAACTTGTGGCCTGTCTCTTCCAGGGAAGGGCAGGGCAAAGTCTCAAACATGTGAGCCGAGTGAACCAGAGGCAGAAATTAAACTGCCTAAGCTGCGGACCTTGGATGTGTTTTCTGGCTGTGGGGGGTTGTCGGAAGGATTCCACCAAGCAGGTAAATACCATGAGGGTTTCTCTGCATAACTAGTAAAACTGGGGGCGTCTGGGTGGCTCAGTCGTTTAGCGTCTGCCTTCGGCTCAGGTCATGATCCCAGGGTCGTGGGATCGAGCCCCGCATTGGGCTCCCTCCTCGGCGGGAAGCCTGCTTCTCCCTCTCCCACTCCCCCTGCTTGTGTTCCGTCTCTCGCTGTGTCTCTCTCTGTCAAATAAATAAAATCTTAAAAAAAAAAAAAAAAAAGGCTAGTAAAACTGGATCAGTCAGGTTCTACCTGGAAGACGTTTCTGGCTCCGGTCACAGTTCTGCCTCGAGTGTGATTCAAGGGGGTTCTTGGCACACATTTGTCCTTGTATGTCCCAGGCATCTCGGAAACACTGTGGGCCATCGAGATGTGGGACCCTGCGGCCCAGGCATTTCGGCTGAACAATCCTGGGTCCACGGTGTTCACGGAGGACTGCAACGTGCTGCTGAAGCTGGTCATGGCCGGGGAGGCGACCAACTCCCGGGGTCAAAAGCTGCCTCAGAAGGGAGACGTGGAGATGCTGTGCGGTGGGCCGCCTTGCCAAGGGTTCAGTGGCATGAACCGCTTCAACTCCCGTACCTACTCCAAGTTCAAGAACTCCCTGGTGGTTTCCTTTCTCAGGTAAACGGAGTAGAAGCCCCGCGCCCAGGGCTGCCTGAGGGTGGCTAGACAGCCCGCCCTGGCACCGCGACGGCACGTGTGCTGGTGGCGCAGGGTCGCTGGGTTAGCTGGTGTGTCTGCTGGAGGCCGTGTGTGCAGGTGAGGCGCCCAGCCCTTGCCTCCAGGGAGTTCACAGCTGGCTTTTGGCAGAGAGACTCGGAGAGTCAGCGAGTGTAGCTTCCCAACGAGCAAACTTCGAGCCTTCGGGTGTAGCCTGTGGTAGAGTAGGTCTTCGTTTGGTGCGTGCGGATGACCCTCGTAGTCTCTGCCACCTCCCACAGCTACTGTGACTACTACCGGCCCCGCTACTTCCTGTTGGAGAACGTCCGGAATTTCGTTTCCTTCAAGCGCTCCATGGTCCTGAAGCTCACTCTCCGCTGCCTCGTCCGCATGGGCTATCAGTGCACCTTTGGCGTGTTGCAGGTGGGCAGACGGCTGTGGCCAGGGAGGGGCTCGGTGGTCCCTGGACTGTGGCACATGGTTTCTAACTGAAAATAGAATGGAACGGGACAGGCCTGTACTACAGTGACATGTGCCAGTGAGTGTGGGGGAGGTGGCAGCTGGGGCCTGCACCCGCCTCTGCAAAGCTTGCAGCATCTAGGTCTGGGAGCACAGACCCGGTGCGCCAGTAAGTCCGCCTACCTCTTACGGTTTTGAGAGTCGCATCCTCTGGTGCCGGAGGAGGGCCGTGTGTTTCCACCCCCTTTCTCTTGAGAGGGAAGGCTGGTGGTCAACTGCGGAGCTCTAGGTAGCAGATAGATCCCCATGGGGGGTAGGTGAAGCCAGAAGTGCAGAAGGATGGGGCGCCTGGGTGGCTCAGTCGTTGGGCGTCTGCCTTCGGCTCAGGTCGTGATCCCAGGGTCCTGGGATCGAGCCCCGTATCGAGCCCCGCATCGGGCTCCCTGCTCGGCGGGAAGCCTGCTTCTCCCTCTCCCACTCCCCCTGCTTGTGTTCCTGCTTTTGCTATCTCTCTCTCTGTCAAGTAAATAAATAATATTTAAAAAAAAAAAAGTGCAGAAGGATGCACAGACTAAACCGTTACCGGTTAGCAAAAATATCTCTCGGGTGAATGTACCCACGTAGGAACCTCAGGAGAAGGTGGAAGATCGTACTCCAGGGAGCGACTGGTAGCTCTGTCTGCACGGACAGAGACTTTGGGTGATCAGCGGGAACTAGGCTTGATCTGCAAAGCAGCTAGTCTGTGTATACCTGTTCAGTAACTAATGGCATAACGAAAGCTGAAGCAATGCTCAAAAATGGGAAGAAAGTCTTGCTGGAAGGTAGTGAGGTCGTGTCTGCGTGAGCGAGGTGCTGGGCTGCCACCCCCCCCCCCCCCCCCCCCCCAGGTCCAGCCTCCTTGGGTCTTGGGCTCACCCATCAAACCTTGTTGGCAGCGCTTGTGACCACTTGCTGCTGGGTAGGCGGCAGGGCTCCTTGGCTCTCTGCCCGCTCTTCTCCCCGAGCGCTGAGATCACAGGATCCCGTGTAGAGCTCTCGAAAGAGCTGGCTGGAATTGCCAGCTCGGTTTACTCCCACCTTCTCCAGGGACTAGTGGCCATCGTGTGGGATCCTTTGTCTTTCATCTGGTCCCACTTCTATTAGGAGTAAACCTGCTAAGTTAATTAGGGGCTAGCTGGAGGTGCCCGCCTGACTGTGCGTGCCTGGCGCGCTCCACAGGCTGGTCAGTACGGCGTGGCCCAGACGCGGAGGCGGGCCATCATCCTGGCCGCAGCTCCCGGAGAGAAGCTTCCCCTGTTCCCAGAGCCACTGCACGTGTTCGCGCCGCGGGCCTGCCAGCTGAGTGTCGTGGTGGACGACAAGAAGTTCGTCAGCAACATCACCAGGTGGGAGCCCCCCCTTGCCCTGCTGTGTTCCCTGGGAGGTTTGGTGTTAGTGGGCCTCTCGAGAGGCTAGAGCTGAGGAGAACGTGTTAGAGCAGGCAGCGTGGTGCGGGCCTGCCGCACAAGCGCTTTACCTCCTCTGGTCGTGCTCTGACCTCTAGGTGAGGGCTGCACGCAGGGCAGCAGCTGGACCCGGTCATGGCCGTGAGCAGAGCCCGTAGCGCAGCTTGTCTTCTTTGTACACAGGGTCTAAGAAGGATGCCGCCCTCATGAGCTTGGGCGGCCCTTTGACTTCTGAGCTAGGTTGTCCTCCCTGGAGGGGGCCGTGCCAGCCGTCAGGATGTGGCACCTGTAACATGAGGGACAGTCGTGGCCTGGGTCCCCAGAGTTTTCAGCAGTCTGCTGTGCTGTTGCAGGTTAAGCTCAGGCCCGTTCCGAACCATCACCGTGCGGGACACCATGTCTGACCTCCCTGAGGTCCGGAATGGAGCTTCGGCACTGGAGATCTTGTACAATGGGGAGCCTCAGTCCTGGTTCCAGAGGCAGCTCCGGGGCTCACAGTACCAGCCCATCCTCAGGGACCACATCTGTAAGGTACAGTGCCTTCGAGCAGGGCCAGCCTGGTCGGACCAGTGGCCTCATGAGAATGGAACATGTGGTTGGAGCCCAGCCAGGGCTTGGGGTGGGAAGCCTGGCCCCTTCTAGCTCAGTCTATCAGCATCCTCTCAGCTGGCTCCCGCCTTCACCTCCTTGCTTCCTGCTTTTCTTGCCACTACCATTCATGCCCCCTGCAGCCGCACACGGTCACAGAGCGTCCGAGCTGCTGCTCTTCCTGAGCAGGTGTCTGGCCACTGCCCCTCTGACCGACCTCGTCTCTTCTGCCCATGTTCTGTGTGTTCTCCCAGATACACCAAACCCAGCTCTTCCTCTAGCTGGTTCTCTGATCCTGCTGGGCTCTGCTCACCTGTCACCACCTCAGAGAAGCCCTCTCGGCTTGCCCTTCACCCACTCTCCCACATGCTATTCCATGTCCCTGCTCTGCTACCTTCATGGCACGTGCAGTCCCCAGGTTGTCGATTTGGGCTACTGTTTTGTCTCCCACAATGGGATACAAACCCCTTGGGGGTTCCTGTTTCCGGTGCCGAGAATGGTGGTGCCCAGCCTACCATGGGTGCTTAAATGCTCCCTGATTGAAGTGACGGACAGTGGGCCCTGCTGTGCATTTTCAGGACATGAGTGCATTGGTGGCCGCCCGCATGCGGCACATCCCTCTGGCCCCTGGCTCAGACTGGCGCGACCTGCCGAATATCGAGGTGCGACTCTCCGATGGCACCATGGCCAGGAAGCTGCGCTACACGTACCATGATAAGAAGAATGGCTGCAGCAGCACTGGGGCCCTCCGCGGGGTCTGCTCCTGTGTGGAAGGTGGGGACCCTGCCGGTGCCCTGGGTGGGGCTTCCCTTGGGTTTACCTTGAACCACCCGCCCCAGCCCCCTCATCTTCTGATCATCCGCAGCAGTACGGGGGGCTCCCAGCAGGAGATACTGGGGGCTGCCGCTCACGGACCTGAGGCCCCGGGCAAGGCACAGACACGCCGAACCTGGATGGCCCTGCTGTAAATAGATGCTGAGCGCATGAAGTCGTAAAAGCTTTGTCTGCGGCTGGGGACTGTTTGCTGCTCTGTCCCTCCCGTTCCATAACCACAGTCTCATCACAGCCCTCTCTTCTAGCGGGCAAAGCCTGTGACTCTGCGGCTAGACAGTTCAACACGCTCATCCCCTGGTGCTTGCCCCACACTGGAAACAGGCACAACCACTGGGCCGGCCTCTACGGACGGCTGGAGTGGGATGGCTTCTTCAGCACCACCGTCACCAACCCTGAGCCCATGGGCAAGCAGGTAGGTCTGAGGACTGGGGTCGTGCCTGGGAGGGGACCGAGGCATGGGCTCGGCAGGTGGGGCCGGCCCATGACAGGCTAGCACGCCTCACCACCTCCTGCCTCTGTGTTGACGGAGACCAACTCAGCCATCGAGGCCTAGGCTGGAGTTTCCTGTGGGGCAGCTTCCCTCCTCCTGCCCCAAAGGGCAGGTGGGCCCAGTTTCGTTCCCCTTCCCCACCTCCCCTTTCGCCCCCAGGGCCGCGTCCTGCACCCTGAGCAGCACCGCGTCGTGAGTGTGCGGGAGTGCGCCCGCTCCCAGGGCTTCCCGGACACCTACCGGCTGTTTGGCAACATCCTAGATAAGCACCGACAGGTCAGTGGGGAGCGGGGCCCGGCCTGCTTTTCCTCTGTCCTCGAGGAGGGGCCGAACGGGGTCTGACACAGAGTGGCCCTGATGGGAGAGGGGCCGCTCTGTCTGACCAGGGAGAAGCAGGACTCACATGGTCACTTTTGAGGGGACGCTGAGCACCCGGAGTTTGTTGGCCGATCGGCCTCAGTATCCCCAGGAAGGAGGGACCCTGTCCCTAGGGCCCAGGGTGCTCGCAAGTCAGGCTGTCGTTAAGCACATCGGTTGCTGTTTACAGCTCTGAGGCAGGTTTAGCCCAAAGGAAAGTTCCAGGGCACTGAATTTCAGTGAAGGAGCAGAGTAAATGTGCATCGGTGAAAACTCACAGTTGCTAAGGGTGGGAATGAACCAACAATCCCTTGGGTGTTGAGTTGGCTGTTTCTTAAATGTATTTCCGACTGGGGAGGGGGGGATGTATTTCCGTCTAAGTAATGCCTGCACATGGCTCACAAAGCCAACAGTGCCTGGGCTTATAGCAGAAACCTCCTGCCTCCCCCCGCCCCGAAGTCCTGTTCTCTAGAAACAACCCCTCTTAGCCGGAAGTGAAGCATGGTGACATCCATGTCTGGATCTGAGCTTTTCTAAAGCCTTTTAAAGGCCGTTCTTCTGTGGGTGGGTCTTGACACGGGGTTTGGGGTGTGAAGATGGGCTGGTTGGAGGGTCCCAGAGCCATCTTGGTGGCAGGGTTTTGCAGGCCCATGTGAGCAGGAGACCTGGGCCTTTGTGCCCTCAGCATCGTTCTGAGAAGAGGCTGGTGCTGACCCCAGCCATGCCACACCAGGCATCTCCCTCCTTCCCTCCTGCAGGTGGGGAATGCTGTGCCGCCGCCCCTGGCCAAAGCCATTGGCTTGGAGATCAAGCGCTGTATGTTGGCCAAAGCTCGAGAGAGTGCCTCAGGTACGGTGGGGGCAGTGGGCGTACGGTTGGCCCAGGGCCCTTTCCTCAGACGCTAGCCAGGGCAGCCGGGGAATCTCTGGGGAACACCTGGGAGCAGTCTCACTGAATGTTCATCCCGAGCTGCTGCAGGTGCTTGTTTGGTGGGCCATTAACATCGACACCTGGCTGTTAACACGGCCCTTGATTTTAGCCTGTTTGTTACGCTTGTCTGTTCCTTAGTGTAACGTCGTATGTGTGCTCTGCAGTGACTTTACCTTTTATTTCTCTTTAGTGAAAATCAAGGAGGAGGAAACTACTAAGGACTAGTTTTGCCCTCCCGTCGCCTTGTTTCTGGCACCAGGGATCCCCACCATGCACTGATGTTGTATTTTTAACATGTCAATCTGTCAGTTCAAATGTGTCGTTCACGGTGTTTGTGGCCTTGGCTGACATGAAGCTGTTCTGTGAGGTTTGCTTATCAACTAATGACTTAGTGATCAAACTGTGCAGTACTTTGTGCATTCTGGATTTTAAAAGTTTTTTATTATGCGTTATATCAAATCTACCACTGTATGAGTGGAAATTAAGACTTTATGTAGTTTTTATATGTTGTAATATTTCTTCAAATAAATCTCTCCTATAAATCACCCTGGCTGGTGGCTTGTGATTTCTGAGGGGCTTCCAGCTGACTCTCAGCTGGGTCTGGATGAGCGTGGGCTCCTCGGAGGTGTCGGTCTGAAGTTAGATCACTCGAAGTGTGCCATGTACATGCTTGGGGTGGGGGTTAACTTGTGACAGGTCTGTCCAAGGAGACGCAAGTGGAATTCGTTAGTGTGGCTTCCAGGAAAACCTTTTAAAGGAGCAGTCTTCGTTGGCCTTCCCCAGTGTAGCCCTTCTTTGCTCTAGAATGGACTGGGATGCCTGGTGGTACAGCAGCCATCTTGTGACCATGAGGGTAGAAGCCCTGTGTAGTGGATGGTGGAGAAAGAGAGGAGTCGCTCGGAGCCGTAGCCTGGTACCCACAGACAAACTAGATCTTTTAGGTAGGCTTCCTGGGCATTCAGCCTAATTCAGTCCTACTGAATTCTAAGACAAACCTTTTCTTTGGTTTGTCGTTGGTAAAGGACTTGCTGTAAAATGCCAACAAAGCAGAAGCAGACAAAGAAGTGTTAGTCACCGGCACCCACGACAGAGGACCACTGGTGGGATGAGGAACACCCGTCCTACCACCTCTACCGGGAAACGACGCCCTTGGTGGCCCTTTGGCTGTCGCTTTCCCCTCAGGGAGTCACAGGTGTCTTAGTCATAAGAGTGGAGGACTAAACCTAGTTCAAACGTAAAACTTAAAACTACCTTCCTACTAAGGGGCTAGATGTTTCCCTCCTGTTTCAAAGAGCACCGCACTGAACATTGTTGTACACGGGTTTCCATCTCCTTTAGGGAAATACTTGGGGGCTCCTGGATCATTGAGTGTAAATGTTTTCTGTTTCTACTTCAGAACATTGACCGACCAACCCCATTAGGGGTCCTAACGCTGCTCCCACCAACAGTATAACTTTCCTTTAGTGTACCCTGGCTTTTGCTGTTTTAGTCCTCATCAATGGCCTAGAGAGACCCTTGTGAGCATTTTAAGGAGCGATTGAACATCTTCAGGTGTCCGATGGCCCCTGGAAGTTGTTCCTTGTCTCTGATGCTGCGGGACTTGGTCCTTGCCGGTTGCTGTTTGGGCATTAGATTTTCCCCCTTGCTTGTTACTTGGATCTTGAGTCGTCCTATCTTTGCCATATAGAACTCTCATTTTTAGGGGTTAGATTTACATTTGTCTGCTTTTCTGTTATTCAGAGCCTAAGTGTAAAGGTCCTCCCTACCCCCCAGATCCAAAACTAGCGCTTTCTTCCGTATTTCTATGACCCCTCCTTTTTTTTTTTTTAAAGATTTCATTTATTTATTTGAGAGAGAGATAATGAGAGAGAGCAAGCACATGAGAGGGGGAAGGGTCAGAGGGAGAAGCAGACTCCCCGCCGAGCAGGGAGCCCGATGCGGGACTCGATCCTGGGACTCCAGGATCATGACCTGAGCCGAAGGCAGTCGCCCAACCAACTGAGCCACCCAGGCGCCCTGACCCCTCCTTTTTAACATTGCTTCTGTAAGGATGAAAATAAACACCTCAACTTATTTATTGACCAGGTAACAAATGTACCTGGGGAACACAACAGCTTGATGTGGTGCCTGGTAAAGTTCTCCCATAAGATTTTATTTCCCAGTTATACCTTCTGTTTGCCCCCCGTCCTTTTTTTTTTTAAGCTAAAAATTCATTTAGAAAGTGTATTGTGAAGGGGCGCCTGGGTGGCTCTGTTGGTTAAGCATCTGACTCTTGATTTTGGCTCAGGTCATGATCTCAGGGTCCTGGGATTAAGCCCCCCTTCTGGCTCCGCACTCAGTGGGGAGTCTGTTTCAAGATTCTCCCTCTGCCCCCCCTCTTAAAAAAAAAAAAGTCTATTGTGAGTAGAATGAGAAATATATTAAATCTTTTTTTTTTAAGATTTTATTTATTTATTTAATTATGAGAGAGAGCGAGAGACAGCGTGAGAGGGAACACAAGCAGGGGGAGTGGGAGAGGGAGAAGCAGGCTTCCAGCCAGGCAGGGAACCTGATGCGGGGCTCGATCCCAGGACCCTGGGATCATGACCTGAGCTGAAGGCAGTCACTTAACCAACGGAGCCACCCAGGCGCCCCAGAAGTATGTTAAATCTTTTCCCCATTTCTAAACCCCTTGACCAAGACAATAGAGTCCTTACCTCCTGAAGACCTCCTCTGCCCGAGTACAGCATGTGTATTTGACTTTTCCCTGCTACAAAGAGTGGCATTGATTAAAACTACACCTCAAAAGCTATCCTACCTGCGAATGTCTTGCTGGGCCCCTGGTTTGGTTCTGTTTTGTTTCTATCGAGGTCTGATAGGAAACCAGTCCTGAACATACAGCTTGTATTTTGATAAATGAACCCACATCCCTTTTTTTTTTTTTAAGATTTTATTTGTCAGAGCGAGCACAAGCAGGGGGAGTGGCAGACAGAGGGAGAAGCAGGCTCCTCGCTGAGCAGGGAGCCCGATGCGGGGCTCGATCCCAGGACCCTGGGATCATGACCTGAGCTGAAGGCAGACGCTTAACCGACTGAGCCACCCAGGCATCCCAAATGAACCCACATCCTTAAGCTGTAGAACGTCTCCATCACTCCAGAATCCCCTTATGTCCCTCCCCACCTCCTCACCCCCCTTCCCCTGCCATCAGGCAACCCCTGGTCCAATTGGGTCTCTGTGGAGGACTTAGAGCTATTCAGTTCAATGTGGGCTCTTGCATCTGGTTCCTTTCACTCAGTGTGATGTTTTGGGGATTCATCTAGAATGCCAATGTCTGTCACCAATTTGTCCCTACTTATTACTAAGTAGAAGGAATGCCTTTATTTTAAACTGTTTGTTAGGGTGCCTGGCTGGCTCAGTCAGTGGAGTGTGCAACTCTCGATCTTGGGGTTGTGAGTTTGAGCCCCATGTTGGGTGTAGAGATTACTTAAAAATAGCTTAGTAGGGGCGCCTGGGTGGCTCAGTCATTAAGCGTCTGCCTTCGGCTCAGGTCATGATCCCGGGGTCCCGGGATCGAGCCCCGCATTGGGCTCCCTGCCTCCGCGGGAAGCCTGCTTCTTCCTCTCCCACTCCCTCTGCTTGTGTCCCCTCTCTCGCTGTGTCTCTCTCTGTCAAATAAATAAATAAAATCTTAAAAAAAAATAGCTTAGTAAACAGTTTACTTAAAAACTTTATTTTTTATTTTTTTTACTCTTCTGTATTTGAAAATTACTGTCCCTCAATGGGCAGTTGGTCAAATGGTGGTAAGTACATTTGTTCGTATATCTGAATCCACATCCATGGTACCTTTCTAGTAGTTGAATGGCTGGGTCAAACTTTAAATTTGGCATATCTTCTAAAAACCTAGTGGGTATTTTCATAGTGATTGCATTAAACTTACAACTTCCAGGGAAAACTGATCTAATGACAAGCCTGCCTTTCTAAGAATAGGGTCTGCCCTGGTCACAGATATTTTTGTCCCTCAACATTTCAGTCTTCATATAGATACTGCAGGTTGTTTTTTTTTTTTTTAAGATTTTATTTGAGAGAGAGAGTGCGAGAGTGCAGTAGGAGGGACAGAGGGGGAGGGAGAGGAAGAGGGAAAGAATCCCAAGCCTGCTCTGTGCTGAGTGCAGAGCCGGAGATGGGGCTCGATCCCAGGACCCCAGATCATGACCTGAGCCGAAATCAAGAGCCGGGCACTTAACCAACTGAGCCACCCAGCCTCCCTGATACTGCAGATTTCTTAACTTGATTCCTAGGTATCTAATCCTTCCATCACCAACGTAAATGGGATTTCTTTTTTGGGTTTCACTAGGGGGTGGGGAGGGGAAGGATGTTACTTTCTAAGCAGTGGCCCTTTGCCGCTACAGAAAGATTGACTTGTATTGATTATTGACTTTGTGTACTATGTGGTTTTGTTGTTCTTTGTTTTTTGTTTTGTTTTTTAACCTAGCCAACCTGCTGAATTCCCTTATTTTTGTGATACCTCGCTACCAAGAACAATTCGAAGATTCACTCTAGCGTGAGGAGTAGAAACTGTTTTGTGCTGTGGCTTGAGCATGGGGTCTGAGCTGGGCAGTGGCCTGTTCCTCGGGGGTGGCCCAGGTGAGTGGCTGCCTGTCAGGTACATCTGCCTCCGTGTACCCCAAGAGCACCGGTCTGAGCCAGGCTGTGGACCAAGGGGGCGCTCCCTGGTGCTAAGGGAGGGGACGTGGCTTCCAGCAGCTTCTGCCTCTCTGGCTCCCTAACAGGGTATCTTCTTCCATCAGAGCTCAACTCAGCCTTTTCCCGGGAAGAAAAACCTACTGGAGTTGGAGAATTGACAAGAACAGTGATTGTAGTAGATCTAATCAATGAAATCCACGGATGGCTCAAAGCCTCGTTACCATTTGAGGTGACTGTTAAACACGATGCTGTACTTTGAAATCATTAAAAGGGGGGAAACCAGGTCTTTCTGGCAAGAACTATTTAATGAGAAGCAGATGGTGCCCGCTGATGAGAAAGCTCTATCTCCAACAGAATGGCAGTTAGTAAATCAGGTGAAAGAATAGATTTCGATGATCATTTTGTAACCCCTAATCTAATTTACTCGGTCAAGAATCATGGCTGGGTTTGGGGGTTTTCTTAGGTTTTTGTTTGTTTGCTTGTTTTTTATAAAGCATTAAACCATTTTAAGTGTATAATTCAATGCCATTCAATTGCATTCACATCATTATGCCACTCTCACTGCCCTTTCCAGAACATTTTTATCCCAGACAGAGTCATTAAACACTAACTCCTGGGGCGCCTGGGTGGCTCAGTCATTAAGCGTCTGCCTTCGGCTCAGGTCATGGTCCCAGGGTCCTGGGCTCGGCGGTGAGCCTGCTTCTCCCTCTCCCTCTCCCCCTGCTGTGTTCCCTCTCTAGCTGTCTCTCTGTCAAATAAATAAATGAAATCTTTAAAAAATTTAATAAAAATAAACCCTAACTCCTTATCCCCCCTCCCCGCCTCCTTTCTGTCTGAGTTTGCCTACTCTGGGCACCTCCTACAAGTGGAATCATATATTCGGCCTTTTGTATCTGGCTTCTTTCACTGAGCGTGTGTGTGTGTTTTTTTTTAAGATTTTATTAAATCCTAAATTTAATTAAATGTTAAATTTATTTTATTAGAGCGGAGGAGGGGCAGAAGGAGAAGGAGAGAGAGAATCTAAAGCAGACTCCCCGCTGAGCCAGGAGCCCGACTCGGGGCTCGATTCCAGGACCCTGAAATCATGACCTGAGCTGAAATCAAGAGCCGGACCTTTAACCAGCTGAGCCGCCCAGACGCCCCTCACTTAGCGTGTTTTTGACGTTCATCCATGTTGTGGCAGGTGTCAGAACTTCATTATCTTTTAGGCTGAGTAACATTCCGTTGTCTGACACACCACATGTTCATCTGTCTGTCAGGGGACCCGTGGGTTCTTTCCAGCAGCTCTTGTGAGCAATGTTACCGTAAGCACTGGTGTAGGAGTCAGCTGAGTCCCTTCTCTGAGCTATTTTGAGTACATACCTAGGAGTGGAATTGCTGGACCATCAGGCAATTCCTATGTTTCAGTGTTTGAGAAAGTCTCAAACTCTTTTCCACAATGGCTGCACCCACGTACATTCCCATCAGCAAAGCACAAGGGTTCCGGTTGCTCCACATCCTTACCAACACTTACTTTTCTGTTTATTAATTAAACACCCATCCTAATGGGTGTGCTTACCAACACTTACTTTTCTGTTTATTAATTAAACAGCCATCCTAATGGGTGTGAAGTGGTAGCTCATTGTCTGCTTCAGGTGTGAGTATGTCCATGTGTTTTTAATTTCCTGATCGTGCTAAAATACATATAAATTACCATTTTAACCATTTTTCAGTGTCCAGTTCCGTAGCATTAAACACATTTCCACTGTCGTGCAGCCGTCCCCACCGTCCGTCTCCAGAACTTTCTCATCTTCCCACACTGAACCTCTGCCCCATGAAACACCGACTCCCCACCCTTTCCCCCACCCCTGGCATCCTACATTTGCTTCCTGTCTCCGTGAATTTGACTCTAGGGAGCTCCTATGAGTGGAATCATGCAGTATTTGTCCTTTTGTCACTGGCTTAGTTCACTGAGCACAGTGTCCTTAAGGTTCGTCCGTGTCTTAGCAGGTGTCAGAATGTCCTTCCTTTTTTTTTTTTTTTTTTTAAAGATTTTTTATTTTATTTATTTGACAGAGAGAGAGAGAGAGACAGCTAGAGAGGGAACACAAGCAGGGGGAGTGGGAGAGGGAGAAGCAGGCTTCCCGCCGAGCAGGGAGCCCGATGCGGGGCTCGATCCCAGAACCCTGGGATCATGACCTGAGCCAAAGGCAGATGCTTAACGACTGAGCCACCCAGATGCCCCAGAATGTCCTTCCTTTTTAAGGCCGAATAATAGTCCATTGGATGGATGGACCACAGTTTGTGTACCCATTCTTCTGTCAGCAGACACTGGGGTTGCTTCAACTTTTTTGCCAATGTGATCCATGCTACTTTGAGCATGAGTACAAATATCTGTGTGTCCCTGCTTCAATTCCTTTGAAGATGTACCCGGAAGTGGGTTTGCTGGATCACGTGGTAATTCTGTGTGGAGGTTTTTTTTTTGTTTTTTTTTTTTTAGGAACTGCCCTACTGTTTCCCACAGCAGCAGGTTACTTAATGGCCTAAACATTCAAGGCCCAGCTATAATCCTTTTGTGTGCCTCCCAGACCCCCATCTGCTACTTCTCCAGACATAACCATACGAGAGCGTTGTCTGCCGTGTCTTCTTCCTTTCCAAGTTTTCCATTGCTCCCACATCCCCGAGTCCATAAACCTAGCATTCTCTAGGTCTTTGAAAATATTGGGTAAGTGCTATCTCACTGCACATATCTCACTGCAACCTGCTTTTCTCTCTCCAGCATGTTTGGGGTTTTTGAAGAAAGACAAGCTATAGAAAAAGTACAATCATCCCAGAACCCTGGCATCATCTGTCGGCTTTGTCCACATTCACATGCAGTCATCTGTGACTAGGAATAGAAAACTTAGGTAGACAGTGTCCTACAACCACTGACCAGGCACTGACTCTTCCAGACCCAGTGCTTAGTCTGCGCATGTGGCTATATGACAAACCAACACTGCCGCTTCCTGCCTCGAGACCAAAGCAGGCAGACAAAATCCACAACGAACAAGGTGAGAAATGCTACGAAGAGAATTGAGATGGAGGGGCTGAACCTTGCTTTGTTCCGCTCCAGGTTTCATTAAAGGGTGTATCAATCGGGGCGCCTGGGTGGCTCAGTGGTTAAGCGTCTGCCTTTGGCTCAAGTCATGATCCCAGGGGTCCTGGGATCGAGCCCCGCATCGGGCTCCCTGCTCCACGGGGAGCCTGCTTCTCCTTCTCCCACTCCCCCTGCTTGTGTTCCTTCTCTCACTTTGTCTCTCTCTGTCAAATAAATAAATAAAATCTTAAAAAAAAAAGGGTGTATCGATCTTACATGAGTGCAGCTGGATTACTTTTCACACGTGTACCTGCCTGTGTCGCCCACTATCCAGACAGACACATAGGAAATTCCCATCACCCTGGAAGGATGCCTGGCACCCCTCCACCCTCAGAGATCAGCTCAGGTCTGATTTCTGTTAGTATCGGTTGGTCTTGCCTGTTTGAGAATTTCCCACAAATGACATCTCCTGGGATCAATTCTTTTGTGTCTGGGATATGCATCCATGTGTGTTACTGTGTGTTAGATTGCTCCTTTTTTGCTATATTGTTCTCCACTGTAGAGATGGACCACAGTTTATCTTTGGCTATCCATTCATCTGTTGATGGACTTTTGAGTTGTGGCATGGGCTGAATTGTGTGCCCCTCAAATTCGTGTTTAAGCTCTAACCCCAAGGACCTCGGAATGTGAGTGTATTTGGAGATCGGACCTTTATAAAAATTACTGGGTTAAAATAAGGTCATGGGCGCCTGGGTGGCTCAGATGGTTAAGCGTCTGCCTTCCGCTCAGGTCATGATCCCAGGGTCCTGGGATCGAGTCCCGCATCGGGCTCTCTGCTCCTTGGGAGCCTGCTTCTCCCTCTGCCTCTCTCTCTCGGTCTCTCATGAATAAATAAATAAAAATCTTAAAAAAAAAAAAAAAGGTCATGAAGGTGGACCCTAATCCAATATGACTTGTGTCCTTATAAGGACCACGTGAAGACACAGGGACAAGACGGCCGTCTACAAAGCCAAAGAGTGAGGCCTCAGAAGGAACCAGTCCGCTCAGCACCTTGATCTCGGACTTCCAGCCTACGAGCCCGTGAGAAAATTCATTCCTGTGGCTTGAGCCCCCCATCTGTGGTACCGTTAACAGCAGCCCTAGCATGCTAAGCCAAGTTGTTTCTGGTTTGGGGCCACTGTGAATAAAGTTGCTACGAACATTTGTGTCCATATTCTTAACAACTGAGACACCCAGGCGCCCCCCATTTGTGTCCATATTCTAACACGTGGCTTGTGGTGGACAGGAAAACTTGTTTCTTCTGGAAAATACCAAGAAGTAGAATTCTACATCGTGAGGTCTCACGAATGGCCCTGGAGCTGCCAGAGTTTCTGGGGGGACAGCATACGGTGCATGTCCTCACGGCCTTCCTCATGTGCTTGGCTCAGCTGGTTTGGCTCTTGTCCTGGCTGGTGTCCTGTAGAAATTCCGGAGGTGGGAAGAATGTTGGTGCTACAAAGAAGAGCTGGAGGAGAGGGACTCGGAGGCTTTTTTTTTTTTTTTTCCATCCACCCTTGGACTCCAGGTTCTCCCCACCTCCCTATGCTCCCTCGAGGCCTCTGATTTTTCCTTGGGAAATACCTGACTTTTTGTAAAAGTGATATGTGCCTGATGTTTAAGAAAAAGTATTCCATACAGAAAAACGCCAAAAAGGAAGTAAAGATGAAGCCAAATGGAAATGCCCAGAAACATCCATCGTTAGAAGTTAACGTCTTTCTATGCATCCACAAACGTGCAGTTCCTCTCCAGGGGTGGTGCTCACACAGATGGGGCAACATTTAGCTAATCCCTTGTTCAGGATGGTTGCACTGTTACCAGTTTTCCAATCCCTTAAGCCGCACTGTGCCGGACACTTTTTACAATTTAATACACCTGGACATGAATTTCCTTAGGCCAGTCCTAGAAGAGGGAATGCGAGGTAGTGGATATGCCAAACACACTAAAATACATTTATATGTTACATCTCACACATATTACACATTACAGATTTATATATAAAGTGCATAATTGGGGCGCCTGGGTGGCTCAGTTCGTTAAGTGTCTGCCTTCGGCTCAGGTCATGATCCCAGGGTCCTGGGATCGAGCCCCACATTGGGCTCCCTGCTCAATGGGGAGTCTGCTTCTCCCTCTGCCTGCCTCTCCCACTGCTTGTGCTCACTCTCTCTGACAAATAAATAAATAAAATCTTCTAAAAAAATAAATTGCATAAAATTATATGTATGTGTATACTTATATTTAAACCCAAATAATGTATACCCATGGTAAAAAATTTTAAATATAGTAGAAAAGTCCCAAAACAAGCTTTCCTCCCCTGATGTCTTCCTCTTGAAGCATCCCTCAGAAAGTTTGATTTTTTTTTAAAGATTTTATTTATTTATTTGAGAGAGGGAGAGCGCAAGCAGGGCTGAGAGGGGCAGAGGGAGAAGGAGAAGCAGATTCCCCACTGAGCAGGGAGCCTGATGTGGGGCTCAATCCCAGGACCCCGGGATCACGACCAGAGCCGAAGGCAGGCGCTCAACCTATTGAGCCACCCAGATGCCCCCAGTCTGATATTTCTTTTCAGAAAATAGTTTGCATATATCTACATATATGTGCTTTTTTTTTCTTAATTGAGTTTTTATTGGTTGTTTTGAGGATCAGTACAGACATTTCAATTTGTACACAATTCTTAACGTATGTACCGAAAATCTAAAAAAACCATGTAGTTGTGATTCTTTTCTAAAAGTTATTCCAGTGACCTTCCAGCTTAAAATTTGGAGGCAAAGTTTCCTTAACAGTATATCAAGTACCAAGATCTTCAAATGCTGATACACTGTTACATTGTTAAGTCCCATTAATTCACAATTTAATATCATATACACTACATACTCAAATTCTCAATCTTGTACAGCACATTAACAGAGTTACTAGGAAAACTGGACTACCATGACCAAGATGTTACAGAGAGCACAAGAATTCTGACCGGGAGAGCCAAGATCTAGGAGTGGTTTTCTTTAGGAAACAATTCTACCAAAAACAACATGGGAATAGAAGTAATTTAAAATATTCAAGACATAGTAAATGCACAACTGACTCCAGATTGCCATTTAGTATGCTTGGTATTATAGGATATAAAAACTACCCCATCTATGGAAAGTTGAGCTGACACCCAAGACAATCAAAGCCTCCCACATTCAATATCCCACTCTTTCCTGGTTGTACGAAAAAATAAACAACCAGCAAATGATTTCACCTCTTAAAAAAAAGCATTTACAGGGCGCCTGAGTGGTTCAGTCGTTAAGTGTCTGCCTTTGGCTCAGGTCATGATCCCAGGGTCCTGGGATCGAGCCCCCGCATCGGGCTTCCTGCTCCGTGTGAAGCCTGCTTCTCCCTCTCCCACTCCCCCTGCTTGTGTTCCCTCTCTCGCTGTGTCTCTGTCAAATAAACAAAATCTTTAAAAAAAAAAAAAAGCATTTACACTTAGAAAATGGGATGAGGTGGATTCCCTCCTTCTTAAAAATGTTTCTAGAGCTACTAAAAAACTTGCATTTACAAAATAGTTGATAAAAATATTCCTCTGGGGACGCCTGGGTGGCTCAGTCATTGGGCGTCTGCCTTTGGCTCAGGTCATGATCCCAGGGTCCTGGAATCGAGCCCCGCATCGGGCTCCCTGCTCCGCGGGAGGCCTGCTTCTCCCTCTCCCACTCCCCATGCTTCTGTTCCCTCTCTCGCTGTGTCTCTCTCTGTCAAATAAATAAATAAAATCTTTAAAAAATATATATATATATATATTCCTCTGGATTGTACAAGAAGGGCGACAGGGACCACTGATAAGACATGGTTTATGGTATTAATCAGACTTGGCTTCTTTCTCTCCTGCTTCATCGGAGGCTGGACTCTCATTTTTAGTTTCTCCGTTTTCTGCAGGTAAGTCTTCTTTCATTTCTTGGTTAGCCACTTCAGCCTGTTTTCCCTTGCTCCCCCTCTTCCCCTTTGTTTGCACTTTTTTGTCTGAAGATTTACCCTTTCCTGCCACCTTGTTTGGCTTCGTTTCCACTTTTGCAGGAGCGGGTTTAGCTGACAACCTCGCCGACTCCTCTTGGGCTCCTCCTTCGCCGCCCCCTCGGCGGAGCTGACCTTCCTCTTGGGCATCGTGGCGGCGAGGCGGGCATGTGCCAGGGGCCTGTGGGCCGCGGCGCACCGAGAGCCTTCGCGAAGCTGGGCTGCCTGCCCGCTGCCGCTCCTGCCGCCGCCCGAGCTGCTGCGACCCGCCGCGGGGGGCCTATATGTGTTATTTTTTAAAAAGATTTTATTCATGCTTGTGCTCTCTTCTGTCAAATAAATAAATCAAAAAAAAATTTTTTTTAAAGATTTTACTTATTTTTGCGAGAGAGAGAGAACAAGCGGGGGGCGGGGGGGGGCGGGGCGCAGAGATAGAGAGAGAAGCAGGCTCTTTGCTAAGCAGGGAGCCCGATGCGGGACTCGATCCCAGAATCCTGGGATCATGACCTGAGCTGAAGGCAGACGGTTAACCGACTGAGCCACCCAGGCGCCCAATAAATAAAATCTTAAAAAATATATATTGTAATAACTTTGTATGGTGGCAGGTGGTGACTACACTTCTTGTGAACACCGCATGATGTATAGAATTGTCGAATCACTATGTTGTACACCTGAAACTGATATAATCATATGTCTATGCCACCCTAAAACAAAATTCGTGTTATTTTAAGTTTTAGTGAATGTCGAATTTCCACCCAAAAAGTCTGCATGATTTCATGCATTAATGTGTGTTCAAGCGTCTCTTTCTCTACATCTTTGCTACCATTGGGTAATATCAAATTTTTAAAGTTTTGCCCATCTGCTACGTTACTAAGATTTTGCATTTCTTGGAGTAAATTTGAGTAAGTTTGCCCAAATGTTTATTGGCCCTTTGTACAAACTTTATACTTTTGTTCTTATTGCCAAAACACTTTCCTTTGCTCACTTTCCCAGCCTCCTTTCTCATCTGCTAATTCATTTTTTTTAAAGATTTTTATTTATTTATTTATTTAACAGAGATAGAGAGAGAGCGTAAGTAGGCAGAGCATCAGATAGAGGGAGAGGGAGAAGGAGGCTCCCCGCCGAGCAGGGAGCCCAATGCGGGGCTCAATCCCAGGACCCTGGGAGCATGACCCGAGCCGAAGGCAGTTGTTTAACCGACTGAGCCACCCAGACGCCCCTGCTAATTCATTTCTTACCACTCTACCCTCTACAGGCTTCCAGAACAATCTTTCTCACAAGAAAATATGGTCACAATGGGTCACCATTCAAAACATGTCTGTGACCTCACCCGTACTCACAGCCTACAGGACAAAGAACCTACACTCCTTAGTCTGGTTTAAAAGTCTCCTTTATGATCTAGTTCCCACTTGGCCCCAAATGCCCATTAATGGAGCACTTAGTATGGGCAGACCTCCCCGTGGGTGCTGGGCACCCAAGAGGCGAACAAAGCGGGGAAATGTCTGCTTTCTGCAGATGACCTTCTATGTGGGGTTTCTCAAGCTTTTTACATTATTGCCCCTCTAAAGGAGAAAAGTGGGATTAGCTTCCAATTTAATTTAATTCCAACCTGATTACATTTAATTTCTCCCTAACAATAGAAATTAAATACTGAGGAATAAGATTTTGTCTAGGAGTGCTGATTTTGGAGGGCCACAAGTCTTTGTAATATCCAAGGTGTTTTGCCACCCAAGAATTCATTTTTGGCCCCCTTGGGAGCCATGTGGTTCCCCCTGAGAATATACTCTAAATGGAGAGCTGGACAATAAACAAGTAAGCGGAAAAGAGCATATCAGAGGGCCAAGAATATTACAAAGGAAAGGAAGGAGGGAGGCTGAGGGGTCACTTGACATCTTGATCATTTGAATCAGGAAAACACTTCCCAGGAGCGCCTGGGTGGCTCAGTCGGTTAAGCGCCTGTCTTGGGCTCAGCTCATGATTCCAGGGAGCCTGGCATAGGGCTCCCTGCTCAGCGGGGAGCCTGTTCCTCCCTCTCCCTCTGCCTGCCGCTCCCCCTGCTTGTGCTCTCTCTCTCTCTCTCTGTCAAATAAATAAAATCTTTAAAAAGATTTAAAAAAAAAAAGGAAAACTCTTCCCAGACTAGGAGGACCAACCTTGATTTCTTCAGAGGCAAAACGAAAATGATAATTTCCTCCTCACAGCGTCTGACATACAGCAAGCTCTCAATAAGTGAGCTTTACTGTTATTAGTACATTTTAATTTTTCTAAAAGGTAAACGGAATATGGCTCCGCTCAGCCTGAGTACCAGCGCCCCGCAGCTCCCACAGCCGGCACCTCCACCTCCGTCCGCAGGGGGCGCTATGGGCGCTGCTGCCGGGCTGCTCTAGGCGGCGGCACAGGAAGTCTCTCCTCCCCCCACTTCCAGTCTCGGGCCCGGGCTCGTGCTACGTGGAGAAGGCTTGGGAATGCCGACTGGAGATTTTGAGTGAGTCGGGGGTCGCGGAGCGAACTCTGGGAGGCGGTTTGGGGGCCCTGGGGGGGTATCATGGGGCCTGGGTGCGTTGGGGCGGCGGGGGCTTGACCTCGCTGACCGAGGCTTCCCCTCTGCAAACTTGTCTTTGCAGTTCGAAGCCCAGCTGGGCCGACCAGGTGGAGGAGGAGGGCGAGGACGGTGAGTATACCGGGTCGTCCCAGGTCACCGCGGCCAGTCCCCAGGCCGGTCACTGCCGCCTGCTCCAACCTGGCACGGCCGTCCGATCCCGCATCCCCCTTCACGGCCACCCTCTGCCTGGCGCCATCCTCCCTGCGCGCTAGCCTATCGCCAATTCCAGATCTCCGCTGGCCAGTCCCTCCTCCCCCCATGCCATCGCCCAGTCCTCACAGTTGCTCCGGGGAGGAAGTTGTTAACAGCCTGCCTCCCGCCTTTATACTGGCGCCGGGTGTCTTTATGGGCTGCCCATCGCTTTCATCCTTGCCACTGCTCAAGCTTACTGCAGCCCCGCGTCCTGGCACGGCTGTCCCAGGGCACTTCTTCGCCAGTCCCCAGCCCTTGGTCCCGCCTCCCTCGGCCGCTGGTGTGGGCATCATCCCAAAGGTCCCTTCATTTTAGCTTGGGAGCTCCCGCTCCTCCAGCTCACCCCTCCTCCCCCCACTCTCTCTCGTAGACAAATGTGTCACCAGCGAGCTCCTCAAGGGGATCCCTCTGGCCACTGGCGACACCAGCCCAGAACCTGAGTTACTGCCGGGAGGTGAGTGACGACCTCTGCTCCGTTCGGGGCTGCCTCTCCCCAGCGGCACTCCCGCCTGGTCCCCATTACTCAGGGCTCTCAGTTCCATCACCTCTTCTTTCCTCCAGCTCCACTGCCGCCTCCCAAGGAGGTCATCAATGGAAACATCAAGACAGTGACAGAGTACAAGATAGATGAGGATGGCAAGAAGTTCAAGGTGAGGCTGGGGGAGGAGATGGGTGTCCTTGTGCTTGGGGGCACTTGGGCCGGGAGGGGATGGCATGTGGGTTGGGTTGGTTGGCCCCAGGAGCCTTGAGATACAGGAAGGCCCAGCCTCTCCCCTCCCATCCATAGATTGTCCGCACCTTCAGAATTGAGACGCGGAAGGCCTCAAAGGCTGTCGCAAGGAGGAAGGTGAGATCCTTCTCCCCTTGTCTTGGGGGCTCTCTCAGGGCTGACTCAGAGGACTTAGGAATCCTTTTTTTCTGATACCTTTATTTTTAGAAGCGGGGTTTAAGTCTTTGTCCCTGTTGTGTTGGGAGCACAGCTTAGGTTGAAGGGTTTTTGTGCTCTGTTGGGGATCCTGAAAAGTCCAGGGTGCAGAAGCTGGGTGGGCTTAGATTCTTAACTCCTTTCAGCTTGTTTACCTGGAGGAACAGAGCCAAGTCCTCCTCCCCTCAGGTGGTCATAGCAGTTAAATGGTCATAGAACCATTTAACTGGGCTGTGCTTAGGAAGAAGCGATAGCCTTAAATGCATTTGGCAGTTTTCTGTGCACTTCCTCTGTGCCAGACCCCAGTGCCAAGTGCTTTGCAGGAAGTGTTCTCTCATCTGATCCCCCTAGCTATCCTGGGAGATGGGGAGCATTTGTGGTCCCCATTTTATAGGGGAGGAAGCTGAGGCCTAGGTTGTTTAGCTCAAGGCCCTCACGGTCTGGGTGACCCCTGGGCATCACTTCCTTGTGGGAGCTGGCCCAGCTACTTTCATGGGTCCCCCAGGAATTTTTAACTGTGGGGCTATTTCCCCCTGGGCCTTCGTTCTCTCTTTTGGAACTTGGGGCTGAGAGCCATTTCCGCCTCCTAAGCCAGCATGAGGCTAGGAGTTGACACATGCTAGGAGTGGGACCCACTAGGGAACAGGAACTGTCACTGTCACTGCTATGGGGGGCTTTTCGGGAGGGTGAAGAATATGGTTCAAGGCCCAGGCAGCCTGAAGGGGGCTACTGTAGGTCTGGGGTGCCAGTGGAGGGGGTCCCACTTGCCCTTACCTGTCCCCCATCCTGCCCTGAGCCCAGAACTGGAAGAAGTTTGGGAACTCAGAGTTTGACCCACCAGGGCCCAACGTGGCCACCACCACGGTCAGCGATGATGTGTCCATGACGTTCATCACTAGCAAAGAGGTGAGTGGGGCAACAGGGCAGGCCCGGTGGCCATGATGGTGGTGGCCAGGGCGTGGCAACCTCGCTCTGAGCTTCCGCTGACCTCCCACCCAGGATCTGAACTGCCAGGAAGAGGAGGACCCGATGAACAAGCTCAAGGGCCAGAAGATCGTGTCCTGCCGCATCTGCAAGGGCGACCACTGGACCACCCGCTGCCCCTACAAGGACACGCTGGGGCCCATGCAGAAGGAGTTGGCTGAGCAGCTGGGCCTGTCCACTGGCGAGAAGGAGAAGCTGCCCGGAGGTGCCCGGGCCTGGGATGCGGCTTGGCAGGCCGTGGGGTGGGGAGGGTTGTGTGCACCTCTGGGAGAGACCTTGGTGTTCGCCTGCTGTGACTGGAGCTGTCCCTGTCGGGAAGTTGTCAACTCTTACGTCGGCACCAGCCCTGCAAGGCTGTGGCTGTGGCCTGGTTTGTGTGAGAGCGTGAAACCGGCCGGGCTGGTGCTCTGACTGCCGGGAACGTCGCCCATCGTTCCTTGCTGGGGGCTGGCGGACCGCTCCTCTGCAAGCCTGTGTGTCTACACCGCGTGCACGTGAGACTTGCTAGCTGTGATGCTGCTGCAGACTCTGTGACCAGACTTGAGCGTGTCGTGTCTGCCACGGATGTGCCCATGGCCCTGTGGGGGGGGGTATGTGTGCGCATGCGTGCAGACTCAACGCGTGGCCGCAGTCCACGTCCTCTGGTGTGATTTGCGGATAGTGGGTTGAGTCTGGACAGTTCTACACCTGTGACTTGGCGCGCAGCACACCTGGCACCTGTCCCTGCCATGTTCCTGCGTGTTGGGAAGCTGAGCGTTCTTCTAGACCTCAGCCCCGTGTCCCCTTGGATTGCACCAACCCCTGTGGGTTCTTCCTCTGACTTCCGGGATGTGACCCTTATGTCCCTGCAGCCTGTGGCTTGGTAGCTGGAGCCAGGGCTGCCAGCGTCCCAGGGGGGCGGGGGGGTCTGTTCCTCGTCTGTGCCGGGCGAGGCCTGACCCAGGTGCTTTGGCTTCCAGAGCTGGAGCCCGTGCAGGCTGCGCAGAACAAGACGGGGAAGTACGTGCCGCCGAGCCTGCGCGACGGGGCCAGCCGCCGCGGGGAGTCCATGCAGCCGAACCGCAGAGGTGAGTGGCGGGCGGAGCTCCTAGGTCCCGTGCTCAGCCTCCCCTCGGCCAGGTTAGTGCCGTTCTCTACAAGTTGTTGCTCCTCGCCTGTCTAGCCGACGACAATGCTACTATCCGTGTCACCAACCTGTCAGAGGACACTCGTGAGACTGACCTGCAGGAGCTCTTCCGGCCCTTTGGCTCCATCTCTCGCATCTACTTGGCAAAGGACAAGACCACTGGCCAGTCCAAGGTGGGCTGGGGTCGTGGGGGTCGAGGAGGGGGTCACCTGTCCTGGTTGTGCCCTGAGGGCCCCTGACTCCACCCCCCTCCCCCAGGGCTTTGCCTTCATCAGCTTCCACCGCCGTGAGGATGCTGCACGAGCCATTGCTGGGGTGTCTGGCTTTGGATACGACCACCTCATCCTCAATGTTGAGTGGGCCAAGTAAGACCTCTGCCGCCCCCCACCTTTCACAGCCAACACTCGGGTTGACTGTGGGCCCCACGTGGGTTTAATAGTCCCCAAGCCTGTCCTGAGGCATAGGTTATTTACTGTTTTTTTCTTCTCGAGGAGGGGCTCACTGCTCATCTGGCTCTCTGTGCCCTGCCTGCCCTGCCCCTCCATCGCGGAGGCCCCAGTTTATGTGGCACGGGGTCTCGGAATTCCCTTCGGGGCCTGGAGCCCTCACACTTGGCTGTCCTCACCACCTGTCTGTCTCTCTCTAGGCCATCAACCAACTAAGCCAGTTGTCACCTTTGCTGCAGCTGCTCGGCCCCGGCCCCAGACCTCATGGCCATAGAAGGTAGTCCCTGAGAGCAGGGGGCTCTCGGCAATAAAAAGGCTCCAGTTGTTACAGCCTGTCTCGTTTATTCACACACGTCACCCGCTCTGTGGCTAGCGGGGCCAGCCCTCCCCAGGATCAGTGCTGTAGGCAGAAATTCCTGCCACTATGGCCTGGGCACTCGCAGGTCCCCCAGCGGGTCTTTCTCTAGGGGAAGAAGTGGTGGTTCAGGGCCTCCCGGGCGCTCGGCCCCCATTCTGCGGCTGGTCTCAGCGCCTTGTGAGGAGGTGATGGCGCAAACTAGGTCAGGTCGTGGGCTCGGGGGACTAGGGCCCCAAGGTCTGGGGAGTGGCTGTGACATTGAGGGGCAGGCCTTGGCCAGAGCTCCCAGTGCCCTCCAGGGTGCGGCTCCCCCTGCAGCCGAGGCAGCTCTGGTGGCAGCAGCCCAGGCTGGGTGCCACAGCCATGTAGAGCAGTGGGTGGATGCAGATGGCCACGGGCATGAGGCCCCGCGTGACCTGGTGGCTCATGTAGGTCCTCCGGTCCAGTGCTGCCGTGGCCTCGGTCTCGTTGGCAAAGCCCGGGCAGCGGGCCCTCCAGCGCTGCCGGGCGTACACGTTGAGCACCTGTGTGACGTGGTAGGGCACGTAGGAACTGGCGTAGAGGGCCAGGCCACTGGCCACCAGCACTGCCACGCGCAGCTTCTCGGCTGCCGTCATGCCGTGGCTGCGCAGCACGGCCCGCCCGAGGGCACCGTAGGCCACCAGGGTGAGCAGCAGGGGCAGGCCGCAGCCCACGGCTGCCAGCACCAAGCTGTAGGCTCTGTAGGCCTCGAGGTGGCCGTCATCCGCTGTCCCCAGGCACCTGGTGCAGGCCTGAGGCCTGGCCGCGGTGCAGCCGTCTTCCTCCAGCGGCCGTGTCAGGCGGGAGAAGCTGAGCGTCGGCGCGGCCAGCAGGGCTGCGAGGGCCCAGCCGGCGGCGCTGATGGCCCAGGCGTGCTTGGGCCGCAAGCTGCTGTGGGTGAAGGGGTGGACGATGCCCAGGTAGCGGTTTAGGCTGATGCAGGTGAGGAAGAGGACGCTGCCCAGTAGGTTGCAGGTGAAGAGGAAGCGCTCCAGGCGGCAGGCCAGCTCCCCGTACTGCCAGTTCTTGGGCGGGTAGAAGTAGGCGGCCAGCGGGAGCAGCGTCAGGGCATGGAGCAGGTCGCTGAGGGCCAGCTGGGCCGAGAAGACCACAGTGGGGTGCCACAGGCGCTGCTCCCGCGTGCCAAAGCGGTAGAGGGCCAGGCCGTTGCTGGCCACGGCCACCAGGAACTCCACCACCAGCAGGGGCCACAGAAAGCCTTCCTGGAAGCCACTGAGAATGCGGTCAATGGCTACCGAGAAGTTGGTTGGGCAGGACAGAGCACCTGTGGGCAGATGGGGTCACCAAGTGAGCGCTGTCCCTCGTCACGGCTCTGGCCGCCCTCAGAGCCTCTGCCCTGTGCCTGGTCACAGAAGCCCTCTGGGGGCACACTTTCTCCGTCCCTGGCATGCCTGGGAGCCGGCACCCGCCACACTTTTTACAGAGGGAATTGGCCCAGGAAGGTCAGAAGCCGAGTCCTTTCACGTGATGGTAACTAAGTGTGCTCTGGGCCCTGAACCCTCAGGAAGTGGGGTCGCTGCCTTCACAGAGCACATGGGAGCCAGCAGTGGTAACCCAGAACCACCAGGCGGGGGCGGGTGGGGGGAGTCCAAGGGGGGCCCCAACCCCTCCGCGGCCCTCCAAGACTGGATGGATCAGTGAGTCTCACTGCTACCGACTTCAGAATCTGGCACAGCCTCCCGGTTCCTGACCTTGTCCCTACCTATTCTCCCCACAGCCTCCTGTAGGGTGCCTGTGGACACCTGAGTCAGGTCACCTTCCTCCGCTCAGCGTCCTCGTGGCTCCCTCCTCACTGGCAGGAAAAGGCAGTGCTCACTTCTCCCACTGAGGGGCCCCAGGAGCGACCGCTCCCTCTCACCTGCTTGCGCTCACCTCGGGCTCTCAGTGACTCACTCCCAACAGTCCTTCCCATCCTGGCTTTCTGGCTCTTCCTTAAGGCACATTCCACCTCAGGGCCTTTGCATGGATTCTTTCTGCCGGAGTCACCAGCCCCCACTCATCTCCTGGTCTCTAGCCCCGAGAGGCCTGTTCCAACCCCTCTAACATCGCGACTGTACCCCGCTGCCCCCAATTTCTGCAAAGCCCATACTTCCATCTGACCGCTGTTAAGGAAAACACCAAAGAGAACGTCTGAGGGCAGGGAGTGCCCTGCTGCTGGCTTCCCAGGGCCCAGAACAAGGCCTGGGACTCAGCAGTGCGGAGGAGAGCAGAGAGCCGGAATGGATTCCCTTCCATGTACCAACTCCGCCTCAATTGCGGGTAAACGGCCTGGTCTGGTCCGGGCAGCAGGCTCCGAGCCCGGGCAAGATGCATGTGCCCCTCCCCCACCCCAGGCTGCTTGCCCAGCCACACTTCTGCCTCCCCATCTCATCTCTGCTCTGGGAGGAAGTCCCTGTCCAGACGTGATTAACTCATTCCCCTCCACCTCCTAGGAGCCAGCCGCCCCCACCCTCAGTCCTGGGCTGAGCTGCAGGGGCCAGGCCCCAGGACCTCTGGCTCAACCGACCCAGCGGCGTCTGCTCCTCACCTGAGGTGGTGGCGGCCATGGCCCTCATGCCCTGCCTCTGGGTCCACTGCCCACGCCGTGCTAGTCCCCCGTCCCCGAGTTGCCAGCGTGGTGGCTGGCTGGCCCCTCCCTTCCCCGCAGCTCCACCCTCCTCCCCTCAGCACCAGCAGCTCTACCCACAGCCAGTACCAGTCCTGCTTCCACCACTTCCTCTTCACACCCGGCCCTCCAGAGCGGACCAGTTACAGGCTTGCAAGTAAACCTGGGGTGTGCTGGGGGCCGTGGGGGGGGTGTGCTGGGGGCCGCGGGGGTGGCGCGGAGGGGTCTCGCACGCCCACTGCTCAGCACGGGGGAAATGGACGCAGGTTTGGGGCAGAATCCCGTCCAATTCCCAGAGGCTCCCGGCCCCGAGCCTCTCTGGGCTTTATACACAAAATTCCAGATCTGCCCATTGCAAATGCAGACTCAGACTTACGGGAAATCAGTCATTTACCACATTTACCACAGTGGGAGGTTGGGGAAATGGCTCCTTTATGAAAGCAAACCCAGGGTTGCACCTGGAGGACCAGGCAGAGTCTTGTGGGCCCCAATTTGGGGCATCCATCTGGCGCTCCGGCTTGGCCTCACACCGCTTTCTTAGGTGGCCGTGCTTGGCCTCGCCTGCGGTCCCAGGCTGCTCCTCTGCGTCCCAGCTTGGCCTGGCCCCGCTGGGGCCTGCCCTTGGCCTTTGGAGGCCTGTAGTCGGTGCCTTGACCTGGCCTCCGCTCCCTTCCTTGCTGCTTCTTGCCTGGGGGCCCAGCAGGCCGTCTTCGTTTGGCTGCCTTCGGGAACATGTCTGTGGAGAGAAATGGTGTCCAGGCCACCAGGGCACAGGGACAAGCCCAAGGTGTCCAGCTGCACCAACCCCTGCCACATACCCTCATCGGGCTCCTCTCCCACTGCCTGGCGGAAATATTCGGCTTCGTCCTCCTCTTCCTCCCGCTGGCCAGCCCGCTGTGTCTCTGGGGAGACACCGGGGTCCTCAGCATCACTATCCCCATCGGCCCCTGCCCGCGCCCGCTTCATGCCTGCCAGGCTCTTCTTCCTGGAAAGGGGTGGCAGTGAGGGTGGGAGCCTGCACCCGGGACCCTGCCCCGCCAGCACAGCCCACTACCACACACTTGTGGGCCTCCCGCTGCTCCCGCTTGCGCTGGACATCCTGGGCCTGCCGGGCCTGCCTCTGGGCCTTGAGCCGCAGCTTCTCCTCCTTGGCTGCCAGGATGGCCTGCAGCTCCTCCTCTGTCTTGTGCACTGAGCAGAAGAGAGAGGTCACCACGATCCAAGTGTGTTCCTATGACCCACCTCTGAGGGCCTCTGACTCCCAGCCCCATGGCTCGCCAGCCCCGTTCTCACCAAAACTGTGGAACAGCACGTTCCCCTCCCCCACACCCTCCTGGATTTTGATGAGCTGCAGCGTCAGCCGAGGCCCAATCTGGAGAGACAAGGGGAAGAGTCAGTTCTGCATCACGGCTGGGGGCTGCCAGAGGAAGTCACCTCTGCCACTGGGCCTGCCCTGGGACTGGGCCTCACCTCAGTGAGCCGCACGGCGCTCTGCTGGGCCCGCATGTTGCCGCGGCCCGCCACAGCCTGGGGCAGCTCTGTAATGTTGTGCTCCCCATCCGGCTCCGCCTCGCTCTCCGACAGCCCAGCGCCCCTGTGCAGAGGACACACCAAGGTCAGCAGGGAATCGCAGGCTCCTGGAACAGCTCTGGGGTCCCCAGGACTGCAGTGAGCTCCCACCCAGTGCCCTCCTCACGTGGCCAACAGCTCGCTGATGTCCTGCAGACGGCTCATGTTGGGGAACTTCTCTTGTAGAAGCTTCTTCATCCCACGACTTGCGCCCACAGGAACGACTTTGATGCTACTGCAGGAGCCAGGGTGTGAAAAGGGGCATTAGGAGTCGAGACTGGAGGTCAGCTCTACCCGCCTACCCTTTCCACAGTGCGTCAGAGCGTTTACTTTGAGACTGAGCAATCACAGAGCCTCAGCTGGAGCACCGTCATCAGCCGCATGGGAAAGCCCCCCCCCCCCCCCAATACTCACTAATGACGGAAATCTAGCTCCTGGGAGTCGGGATTGTAATTGACGAGAAGGCAGCGCTTGATGGTG
>NC_058403.1:207395816-207477214 GCF_002201575.2 Neomonachus schauinslandi
CCCACAGGATTCCATGTGTGCTGAAGCCATGGCCATGCTCCAGAAATCTCCCAGCCAAGGGGTGTGGGGTGCTCCTAGCCGTGCTAGCAGCTGTGGGGCCTGACGGACTGGCTGGGGTGCTGGCTTGAAATCCTGGTTCTGAGGCCCACGTAAAGCTATCCACACCCTACTCCCGGATGATCTAACAGCCTCATTTGAGACCTGCTGCTGCCAGGGATTAGGAGCTGGGGCTCTGGAACTAGACAAGTTAAAAAATCCAGTCCTGGGGCAACTGGGAGGCTCAGTCAGTTAAGCGTCTGCCTTCGGCGCAGGTAATGATCTTAGGGTCCTGGGATCGAGTCCCCACATTGGGCTCCTGGCTCAGTGGGGAGTCTCCTTCTCCCTCTGCCTCTGCCCTTCCCCCTGCTCCTACTCTGCCTCTCAAATAAATAAATAAACCTTAAAAAAAAAAAAAAGGCATTTCACTCTACCCCCTGTATCTAACCTCAGACTAGACTTCACCTCTGTTGGCCTGTTTATCTGTAAAATGGACTCACGACACCTACCACGCTGCTTAGACCAACACTCAACGCACACTCCAGAAATAAAGGACCCATCAGCATCATTTTCCATCTTCCAGAGAATAAGGCAACTTGTAAGGGAGCCCCTTACCCCCCAGTGTCACAGAACACATGAGTGAGATTGGCCCTCAGGGGCTGGAGCGCTCAGCCTCAGTGCTGGGAGGTGAAGACCGAGCAAACAACCCAGGGGCCTATGTGCGGTACCTACTGTACTGTGTGCCCCAACCCCCCGTTATCTGCCACCACACCAGGCTCAGCTCACCTTGTGCACATTGATGGAGGGGAACAGGTTCTGGAACATGGTGGCCATGAGCTTCACGTGCATGCCATGGGGCCCGAAACTGTTGAGCACCAGGAGGGGCGGGTGGGCAAACTGCTGCTCGTGCATGCGGTGTCGGCGCAAGGAGGAGACGACATCACGCACTAACGTGTACTGCAGGACAGGGTGACGAGTGTGTGCTACATGTGGTTGGCACCACCCTCAACCCATCCTCCACCCCACATGGCCCTCCTACCACCTCCAATCCTTACCTTGTTGATCCGGAAGGTCAAGGTGGGGCCTCCTGGGAGGCGCATCAGCTTCTACAGAAAAAAGGATTGGTGAGAGTCGAGGCGGGCAACCAGCTAGGGAGGAGGGAGTGAGAACCTCTGCTCCATCTCTTCAGAGCGTTTACTTTGAAGCCAGAATCATGGCAACTCAGAGGCGTATGGGTTCATCATGAGAGTTGGCGGAGCAGAGGGCAGAGAGGAGAGAGGAGAGGAGGGCTGTGGGTATTAACTCACAAAGTATATGTTGGTCTCGGTTTTACTCAAGATCAGGAAGTGTGTGACCCCAAGGGGCCCAGCCACTGCCACACAATCCTTCAGAGTGTTTTTCTTTCGTATCTGAGAATTGCAAAAACAAAATGGAAAGATCATAAATATCTCTTCTTGAGCAAAGACTATAACCTAAGCTGTTATGCCCTTTTTTGCATTTAATTTTCCCGAGAAAGAGAAGAGAAGGGAGTGGAAGGCGCCTGACCTCTAGAACTAATCAGACTTGAATTTGTCCCTTGTTTACTGTGCATCGCCCAATTTGCGAAAGAGCCACTGGGCCCTGCGACGTTAACTTTCTCCCTTCAGGCCTCTGAGAGAGGCCACGTTTCCACCCTAGCTTTGCTAACCCGAGTCCCTTAACCACCAGCCTTAGGCATCCAGCCAAGCCCCCAGCTGACTGCGTTCATCCGCGAGCCCTCGCTGCTGCTCCACAAATCCCTGAGAGGCAGGGACATGCTCCCCATAAAGGTCCCTTTCTCCAGCCGAGCCACGCGCGGGTCCGCGGTTGAAGCCACCTCCGCAGCCGCGAAGACGGGGCCCATGGCTAATGCAGGCGGGCTGGGTGGTGCAGACCTGCAGGCGGGTGGCGGTCAGGGGCTCCATGACCCGACGCAGGTCCAGGCTGAGCTGCCGGACGCCGCGACCCGCGCGACCCCGCGCGAACACGAACGAGTGCGGCTGCGCGGCGTAGGCCTCGAGGTTGCGGAGCTGCGCCTGGGCGCGCGCACGCTTCTGGTGCCGGGACTGCGGGGGCGAAAGGCGAGCGGTCAACGCCACGGCCGCCGTGGGGACCCCACGAGCCCCGCCCGCCCCCTCCCCCCGGGCCGCCGTGCCTCACCCGCCCAGACTGCCCCATGCCGCCGATTGCTCCAGCAGGACCCTTCTGCCTGTGCTTCCGTCGCCGCGCCGCTTACTTCCGGCGCCGGCGAGGTGACCACGTGAGGCGGCACGCGCGGTGACGTCACCAGATGGGCATGCGCACCAGGTAGCGGCAGGCAGGAATCCACGGAGGGGTTGCTATGGAGATACCTGGTGCTTGTTTCTACGGAAACCGGGCGGGACTAGCGCCTCAGGCAGGCAGCTCGGGCTTCGGACAAATGAACCGTGGGTTCGAATCCTACCTCGGCCCGTTTACCCCAGCTGAGCGAATTTGAGAGCCACTTTATCCACCCCAAGGCTCCCACAAGTATCCTAAAGTGAGGATGGTAATCATTTCTCTGACCCGCGAATTAAAAAAGATGATGTATGCACAATGCTTGGCACACCAGCACCAGGCACTTGGGGAACAACCAGAGAAATGGGTAGAGCGTGGCAGTTAGGTATGTGGGCCCCCAGGTCCTGAGGGCCAGCTGTCTTCCCTGGAGGTCCTGTCTGCGGCTGAGAGATGGAAAGTCCACATCACCTTCTGGAAACTTAGGGCAAGGCGGGCGCTTTGTGAATAACTCACCTCCTCCCGGTTTCCGCTCAAAGCCCCAGTCTTGGCCTCAGGCCTCTGGCTTCTTCCCCAGAACCTTGGGATGGGGGAAAGGGACGCCCCCAACGTCTCTTTCCCTGTCCCATTGGTTTCCTTCCCCCATATGCTTCCCCTCCCTCAGCTGTCTCCCCTCCCCCATTTGCTTCCCCTGTCCTGGTTCTCCTCCCCAATTCTTTCCCCTCTTCCCCCCTCTGTCTTTCCCTCCCCATCCCTGTCTTCTTCCTATCTGTTTCCCTCTGCCCCAGCTTTGTCTGTGCCATCAATTGTCTCTCGCCTTCAAGTTTTGATCTCTCCTGTCTCTCTGTCTATCCCCATTTCTCTCTTCTCATCCCTTTTCCTGACTCCCCCTGTCTCTGTCCATCTCCCTCATGACTCTCCCCTCCTCTGTGTCTTGGACTCTCTCCCCCTTCTGTCAGTCCCTCTCTATGACTTATGAGGTTTCTTCTCTGCTGCCAATGGAGGAAGCTGGAGGGGGCTGTGGGTGGGGGGCCAAGGGGCCCAGTGTCGGGGGGGGGACCAAGCCCAGGCCTGGGGCCCAGCCTGGCAGCCTCTCTGAGATCTGGGACGACCATTTCCTCTTTCAGCCCGGGAGTCCACTCGGGTTACGGTAGGAACTGGGCGAAGGAGACTGCTCCCTGAGAGTGTGTCTGCAGGTCGGTGAGGCCTTTGTGCAGGTGGGAGACCCTAGTCCAGGCTCTGGGGGCCTCTGCGTGAGTCTCTTTGTACCTCTGAGAAATGACTGCATGGTTACTTCCGCCTGTTTTTGTCCCTGCATGATCTGGCCTGAGGATGTGACGCTGTGTGTTGGAGACCAATGGGAACATGTGCACTGTGGTGGGCAGGTGGGCGGGTGCCAGGGGCTCACTGTACACCCAGTTAGCACCTCTGTGCTTGCCAGTGGGAGACCCCGTGTGCCTGGGTGTGTATGTGTCTGACACGCAGAACAGATGTACTCCACCTACAGGGTATTTTCCTTTAAGTCTCGGTCGTGTGTGTGTGTGTAGCCATATTTTGAACACACAGTTGCTGCGGGAATCTGTGCTGTTTCCAGTTGTGTCTTTATATGTGCCGCTGCCAGGCAAATCCGCAGACACACACACAGACTAGTCTCCCGGGGCCTGCAGCCTCCCACGCTCTGTGCTCCGCTGTGGGGGGAACGTCCCGAGCTTGACCTGTGTTATCAGGCTCTGGTGGCCTGGGCAGGGGGATCTGGCAATTCTGGCTCAGTTCTCATGCGGGAAATGCTAAATATTTACAGTTGGAGCTCCTGGACTCAGCACACAGCTCTAGTCCCAGGCTCTGGGGGGACAGGAGTGGTTACCAAGCCTCCTCCCTCCTGCTCCCCCACCAGCCTCTCCCCATACTCACTCAGAGGCTTCTGCTGGACCTTCGGCTCCTCCTGGGACTTCTTGTGCCTGCTTCGCGCCTTGCCAGACTCAGGGTCTTGGTCCTGAGAGGTGAGAGGGCAGGAGGGCAGGAGGGCAGGGGAGGCTGATTTTGTCTGTTTGGAGACCTGGGCTTCCCCAGGTTGAGATCCTGGAAGGCAGGGGATGTTGCACATATACAATCTGCCTCCAAGGGGTGTGGTCCATCCCTGTTGTGGGGGGCCTGGTGTCTTCAAGGAGGGGGCAAGGAGAGCTCCTGCTTGGTGTGCGAGTATGAGAGTGCTCATGCCTTTCTCCAGCTCAGACTCCTCTGGGGTTCCCACCTCATTCAGGGTAAAACCCAGGTCCTCTTGAGGCCCATGAAGCCCTGCCCATTTTGTCCCGTTTCCTCCTCGCCCTCACCTCCTTCTGCTCTCCTCCTTGCTCACTCTGTTCCAGTCTTACAGGCCTCCCTGGTGTTCCTTGGGCACATCAAGCAAGGTCCTAGCTCAGGGTCTTCGCATTTGCTGTTCCCTCTGCCTGGAATGCTCTTACCCTTCTCTCTTTGTTCAGGTCTTTGCTCAAGTGTCATCTTCTTAGTAAGTCCTGACCCGTCTGTGTAAAATGGCCCCTCATCCCAGGACTCCCACCCCCTTCCTTACTTGAGTGTTCTCCTAAACACTTATCACCCTCTGAGCTACCCACCATCTGCTTTCCCCACCTGAATGTTGGCCCCATGAGGGCAGGGATTTTTTTTGTCTGTGTTGGTCATGGCTGTGTCCCCATTGCCTGGAACAGCTCTCGGCACACAACAGGCACTAAAGGAGTGCTTGCTGAATGTGTGAACAAGGCAATGTGCGTGACAAGGAAGACCCCAGGGCACCCCTGTGTGGCCACCCAGGATGTCTGGCTTTGGACATAGTGGAACTTGGGGCATATGGGGGTGATGTGTGGACACGTGAGACATGTTCTGAGTGTGGGCAAGTGCATGTGAGAGGCATGTATGTCTTTGCCTGAGAGGCTGCAGGTGGGCGAACCCCAAGAATGAAGGCAATGGGGGCCAGGGGTAGGTGGCCTCAGTACATGCCCTCAAGTGAAGATACTTGTAGGAGCTCACCTATGTGAGCTGAGAACACTTGGGAGGGTGCAGCCGACCTGGGGCATGTAGGTGTTGAGGGGTGTGTCAGTGGCATCAGGCACTGAACAAAACCCAGACTCAGCCTCTGAGAGCTGATGTTTCGGTGGAGGAATTCAGATAATAAACAATGGCAAACAAATGAGGCAATTTCAGAGTGACAGATGCTAAAATGAAAAAGTTGGGACTGTGATAGGGAGTGTCCAGGAGGAGCAACACTAAATGGGGTTGTCAGGGAGGGCTTCTGAAGAGGGGACATGTGAGCTAAGACCTGAATAAAGAGAGAGGGGGAACCATGTTAAAATTCTGGGAAGAATGTTCTAGGGTGCGGAAACAGCAAGTGCAAAGGCCCTGAGGCAGGACTGTCCCTGGTGTGTTTGAGAAGCAGCAAGGAGGTCAGTGTGCCTGGGACAGAGTGAGTGAGTGAGCGGTGAGTGGGAGGGAGAAGAGGGCAGGGAGGGGACGGGAAGAGGGTGCAGGGCTTATGGGGCACAGGAAGACTTGGGGTTTTGCTGAGTGAGCTGGGGGCCATGAGGGGTTCTAGGAAAGGGAGAGACATGGCTTGACTCTGGCAGCTGTGGGATAAACAGACCAGAGGTTGATGACAGACAACTGGAGGCCTGGGGGGCAGCTGCTGTAAGGAAATACAGATGGTGTCTTGAGCTGGGATCATGTTGGGAGGATGATGACTGTGGGGGATGTGGAGAAATTCAGGGTCTAAACAGAAGGGCTGACAGGCCTGGCTAGTAGGTTGGATCTGCTGTGAAAAAAGAGAGACAGGGATGATTCTGGGGTTTTGGTCTGAGGACGTGGGAGATGGGGTGTCTGCTATTAGACTGGGTTAGTGAGACTTACCTCTCACCCCACCTCACTTCTTCCCACCCATTCTCCCTCTGCTTCTGCTCCAGCCTCCCAGAAGTACCTTTACTACACCAGGAACCGTCTAGCCTCAGGGCCTTTGCATTTGCTGTTCCCCCTGGCAGGGATGCTCTTCATCCTCAGACATCCTCATGACTTCCTCCCTCACCTTCTTCAGGTGTTTGTTCAAATGTCACCTCCTCCAGGACGTCTTCCCACCTTTCAAATTGCGGGGACCTAGGTCCCCACATCTCTCCGCTGTTTTACTGCTATCTCAGCACCGTCTAATACACTCTATTAACCCCTATAGTTTATTTACTTTTATTTTGCCCATCAGGGCAGGAATTTTTGTGTTTTGTTCCCTACTGTATTCCCTAGAACTGAGGCTGGCACACAGCAAGCACTCAGTGAACGTTTGTTGAATGAATGCACGACATGCTGTCCCGCAAGGGCGCCTGGGACTCAATGGACAGGCCAGGGTGGGATCCCATTTGGGCACTTCCAGATTGGGGGGCGGGGGGGTTCGGGGGGGAGACGAGCCTGTGTGGACCTGGAGCAACGCAGGTTCGGCCCAGCCTGAGAGCTGGGGGCCCAGGCTAGGCTTCCGGGGCTCCCCTCCTTCCCGTTCGTCCCCTGCCTGCAGGTCGGCCATGTCGGCGCCTCCGCTGCGCACGCTGCAGCTGCTGCTCCTGCTGGGTGCCACGTGGGCGCGGGCGGGGGGCCCGCGCTGCACCTACACCTTCGTGCTGCCCCAGCAGAAGTTCACCGGCGCCGTGTGCTGGAGCGGGCCGTCTGCCGCGCGCCCGGCCGCGGAGGCCGTGAACGCCAGCGAGGTGGCGGCGCTGCGCATGCGCGTGGGCCGCCACGAGGAGCTGCTGCGCGAACTTCAGCGGCTGGCGGCGGCCGACGGCGCGGTGGCGGGAGAGGTGCGCGCGCTGCGCAAAGAGAGCCGCGGCCTGAGCGCGCGCCTGGGCCAGTTGCGCTCGCAGCTGCAGCACGAGGCGGGGCCGGGGGCGGGGCCAGTCCCGGGGGCGGAGCCCGCTGCGCTGCTGGCGCTGCTTGGGGAGCGCGTGCTCAACGTGTCAGCGGAGGCGCAGCGCGCCGCCGCCCGCTTCCACCAGCTGGATGTCAAGTTCCGGGAGCTGGCGCAGCTGGTCACCCAGCAGAGTGGCCTCATCGCCCGCCTGGAGCGCCTGTGCCCGGGGGGCACGGGCGGGCAGCAGCAGGTAACCTCTAAGCTCGCCGGGAATCGTAGTCACTTCCTGTGTGCAGCATTTGTAAGACGGGGCTCCTGCGACCCCACGCGCGGCCTCTGATCCGCAGTTTTGGAAACCGAAAAGCTCCAAAACCCAGATTCCTACCTCTCCTCCCACAGCTCATTTGGGTCAGAACGCGACTGGTGGCTACCTAAAATCTTCACTTATCCGCTTAATATAAATATTCGCAGAGCCTGTAATCAAGCATATTATTATGTGAAGACCAAAGAGCCATGTTATGGAGGTGTTATGCGATATAAATATCTGCCCTGTGTTACTCTTTCTAACTGCTGCCATATTATCCTTAGTTCTGGAACATGGCTGGCCCTAATTTTGAATAAGATTGTTGCTCTGTGACAACCCACACCTTACAGGGCTGTTGGGAAGATTCTAATACTCCTTGTTGGAGGTACTCTCATTATCCCTACTTTACAGAAAAGGAGTGTCAGAGGCACAGATCAGTTCAGCTGTGAACACCGGAGTGGGAATTTAGGCCCAGTTCTGCTCTTGACAGCTAGAGTTAGGCTTTGGGGAGTATCAGTTCTAGGGCTGGGACATGCCCCTGCCTGATCTCCCACCCATCTGGGTGTTGGGAAGAGTTGGGGGCCCAGCGTCTTTTCAGCTGAAGGCTAGTGCAATCACATCTGAGTCTCTTGGTCACCCCAGATCCTGCCACCACCCCTGGTGCCTGTGGTTCCTGTCAGTCTGGTGGGTGGCATTAATAACACCAGCAGGAGGCTAGATCCAGCTCCAGAGCCCCAGAGAGACCAGACCCTGAGACAGCAGGGGCCCTTGGCCTCTCCCATGCCTGTGGGGCACCCTGCTGTCCCCACCAAGCCAACAGGTAAGATGAGGGCAGGGCTGTTGAGGGTGTGAGGAGCTAGGGGATTCCCAGGGCAGTGTGGGTAGAGGGAAATAGGAGCCAGGATTTTAATGGCAGATTTCTCTCATGGTAAGGAGACGGGGGGGAAATGATGCTTTTATCCTGGTGATGGAACAAGGAGCTATGGCTCTCATTCTGATAAAGACCAGAATTCTTACTGGGGTATGAAAACGGGAAAGGAGGTACTTTTCCTTTGATGAGGGGACAGGGAATTTAGGACTGCTTATTGGTGAGCATTTAAGCTAGTTCAGAGTATCACATTCAGGATTTCTATTCTGGTGAGATTGTAGAGCCCAGATTTAAGTACCCCAGGCTCCATATTTGCTGTAGTGAGAAAAGAATGAACTAGAATCTTAACTCAGGGAAGGAAATGGATATTGGGGCTCTTATTTTGGTCAGGGAATGGGAGAGGCAGGACTGCTATTCTGGTGAGGGGATGAGATGAGAATCAGGACTCTTCTCCCAGTAAGGGGTTGGTTGGTCCAGGCTGTGCCTTCCCCCTATCTCTGTACCCACAGGTCCGTGGCAGGATTGTGCAGAGGCCCACCAGGCAGGCCATAGGCAGAGCGGCGTGTATGAGCTGCGACTGGGCCGGCACGTAAGGTCAGTGTGGTGTGAGCAACAGCTGGAGGGTGGAGGCTGGACTGTGATCCAAAGGCGGCAAGATGGCTCTGTCAACTTCTTCACTACCTGGCAGCACTACAAGGTGGGCGTGGATGGATAGGGGCAAGGCTGGGCAGAGGGTGGGGGACCTGCTTCTGACCTTCTGACTTCCCTGTCCTGCCAGGTGGGCTTCGGGCAGCCTGATGGGGAATACTGGCTGGGCCTGGAACCTGTGCATCAGCTGACCAGCCGTGGGGACCACGAGTTACTGGTGCTCCTGGAGGACTGGGGAGGGCGTGGGGCACGTGCCCGTTATGATAGTTTCTCCTTGGAGCCTGAGAGTGACCACTATCGCCTTCGGCTTGGCCAGTACCATGGAGATGCTGGAGACTCTCTTTCCTGGCACAATGACAAGCCTTTCAGTACCGTGGATAGGGACCGAGACTCCTATTCTGGTAAGGAGAGCTCTTTTTCTGGTGGGGAGTGGGGATGGGAGGTGGGACTCCTAGGGAGGGATGGAAAAGAATGAAAAGGAGTGGGGTGAAACTTCCCTCTGGTGAGGATCAGGGTAAGCAAGAGAAGAGAGGAGAGGACTTTTATTCTGGTGAGGGGATGGAGAGCCTAGATTCCTTCTTTTTTTTTTTTTTTTTAAAATTTTTTTTTTTTTTTTTTTGACAGAGAGAGAGAAACAGCTAGAGAGGGAACACAAGCAGGAGGAGTGGGAGAGGGAGAAGCAGGCTTCCTGCCGAGCAGGGAGCCCGATGTGGGACTCGATCCCAGGACCCTGGGATCATGACCTGAGCCGAAGGCAGACGCTTAACGACTGAGCCACCCAGGCGTCCCTAGATTCCTTCTTTGATGAGGCAAATTCCTTCCTAATAAGAGAAGATTCCTGGGGCACCTGGATGGCTCAGTTGGTTAAGCAACTGCCTTCGGCTCGGGTCATGATCCTGGAGTCTCTGGATCGAGTCCCGCATCGGGCTCCCTGCTCGGCAGGGAGTCTGCTTCTCCCTCTGACCCTCCCCCCTCTCATGTGCTTTCTCTCTCTCAAATAAAATCTTTAAAAAAAAAAAAGAGTCAAGATTCCTGTTCTGGTAAAAGGTAGGGTGTGAGAACGAGGAGTCTTATTCTAGAAAGGAAGTAGGTAACATTCCCCTCCCCCCCATAAAGGTAGAGCTCCTGGTTTTCAGAAAGGGTGGAAAAGGTGTAACTTGTACTTTGGTAGGGCGATAGGGGAGGAATTAAAGCTATTACTCTAAAAAAGAAAATGGGGCCAGGGTTCTTACTCTGGGGAGGAGAGGATCGAGGTTATATTCAGTAAGAGTGAGAAGGGCCAGGGGATGCCTGACAAAAGCCTTGCACTAGTGAGGCAGTGGTAGAGGCTTTTATTTTGGTGACAGGATATGGGTTTTCTCGCCCCTCAGGTAACTGTGCCTTGTACCAGCGGGGAGGCTGGTGGTACCACGCCTGTGCCCACTCGAACCTCAACGGCGTGTGGCACCGCGGTGGCCATTACCGCAGCCGCTACCAAGACGGCGTCTACTGGGCCGAGTTTCGTGGCGGGGCTTACTCTCTCAAGAAGGCCGCCATGCTGATCCGGCCCCTGAAGCTGTGACCATCCGTCTGTCTGTCCCCCAGGTCCCAGGGGACATTTGTCAGCAGGAGCCCAAGTTGTCCTGGCCACACTTGCTTTGTGACTTAGCGGGGGCCACATCCCACAGTCTGTCCTGTTGTCCCCCTGAAAACGGGACCCAGGAGTCCCCCTGCTGGCATCTCAGACCCAAATGGCTCCAGAAGGGTGTTTAGATCGCAGTTTGAGCTCATATTTTATAACAACACAAAATCTCCACAGAGTGTGTCTGGCTTGCATCTGCCCCTGTCAGGGGTCACTCCCTGTGCCCACCCTCCTCCTCCTCTTCCTCTTCCTCCAGTTCCTCCTTTAGGTCCTCCAGGATGAGGTTGTCCAGGTCTTCCAGGAGGCCCCCCTGGCTCAGGCAGGTGGCCACAGTGGAGCCACTGCTGATGTGGGGGTTGCTGGGGTGCAGGACTTTGGGCAGGTGGTTCTGCTTTCGGCTCTTGGGGTGTGCGCAGGACGTCCCAGGCATGTGGGGCTCTGGGGAGGGAGAGGTTCTGAGGCCACGGAGCTTGAGGCCACCTAAGACTCTGGGGGCAAAAGGGCTGCAGCCACGGGGTGTTCTGGAGAGGGGAGGGGCCTGGGCCAGAACTACAGGAAACTCAGAGATGAAAAGTCACAGGTGTTGAAGCCATGACAGACCCAGGGACATGGGCATCGCCTGAGACTATAGGACATACACCAGGAACCGAGAGGAGACCACGGGGCAGAGGCCGAGGCCATGGAACGTTGGGGTGAAACCACCGAGCCTCAGGGGCAAGACCACAGAATGTGGCTGATGGATATTAGGTGGATATTAGGAGGGGCAGGGTCTTGGGTGGCCTGGTGTTGGTGGCCACGGAGACTGGGGGCGGCCATGGAAGATGCGAAAGGAGGGGCTGATGCCATGGGATGAGCTAAGTGGCTCTGGGGACCGAGGCCTTAGGAGGCACGTGGGAGAAGCAGGCAGGGACCTTGGTACGTAAGGCCCCAGAGGCGGATGTCCCAGGAGTCAAGGTCAAGTAGACTGCCCCGAGTTGAGGGGAGGTCATGGGGGACATGCCAGGCCCTCACCTCGCCGGTTGTAGCAATCGGCAGCCGAGCAGGAGTGGGTGTGGGTGCTGCGGCGGTCGGTGTCCCGGTCCCAGCGTGGAGGGAGGATCCGTGTTGGATACACAGGGAAGCCGCACCCGTAGCAGGGGGATGAGGACCCCATCTGTGCCCAGCCCCTGGGGGGCGGGCAGGGCCGTGAGGGTCCAAAGGTAAGGCCTGGGCCAGGGTGGGGCCAGGGCAGGACAGGGCTGGGGTGGGGTGGGGCAGGGCAGAGGGTGGGGTGGGGGTCAGCACCCTCACCGGAAGTTGTGCCGACACCTCGGGCAGTGGAACTCAGCCACACCCCACATCTTGTCACATGGCACTGGCTCATAGCGCTTTCGGCATCTCCTGCACCGGGACACCTGGGTGTGTAGAGTGGGGAGCAGGCTCCCTGTCAGAGGGGCGCCCCAGGAGCTCGAACAGTGGCCGCAGTGGGAATAGGTACCCCACGGAAATTGGCAAACACTACAAATCTGGGGTTCTCCCGCCACCTCCCTGCACTAGCTGGGCTACTAAGCATTTACCAGAAGCACACCACTGATTAGGGGGTTCCAAATCCAGACCTGGGATTGTGGGTTTGGGGTCAGGTTTGATTTCTGGGGCAGCTGTCAAACTGTGGAGTCAGAGGTCGGGCTCTGGGGATAAGGGTGGAGCTGGAGGGGCAGATGGATGGGGTCCCAGATGGAGACTGAGCTCTGAGACTGCAGGTCAGGGGCTGGGCTCTCGGGGGTCGATATTCTTAGGTCAGAGGTGCGGACACTGAAGTGGGGGGGTCAGGTTATCACCTCCTTCCTCTGGGGTACGCGCCGCCACCAGACATGGTCACAGGAGGAACAGGCAAACTGCCGATCCACGGCGGGAATGAGGTCTTCCTGGGCGCGTTGGAACATGCGGAGGTTGGCTTCTGTCAGTGGCAGGAGGGAGGTCGCCACATCCTGCACGATGGGGACAAGAGGGTGTCACGCCTCCTCTGCGAACATAAACACATCAGCCCTCTTCCCTCTACATATATGTCTCCTTTCCTCATCCATGGATGCCCTCCACTCTCCCCCATGGATGTCCTCCTCACTCCACCTGCCCCTATCCCATACCTTGGACTCACCTGGATGTCCTGGTCCTGCTTCATATCCTCTGGTGGGTCCTGGGTGGAGACATCAGGGGCAGAAACTGGGGATGCCGCTCAGACCTCTTTTTACCATTATTTGCTGGGGTGGGGCTCCTGGACGGGGAGGCAGGGTCCTGGCCCCATATGAGTAGGGAGTCCCTAACTCAGGAGCAGCTTATAGAGGGCAAGGTGCATGGCCCAAGTTATCCTCACAGTCGTCTTGAGGGGGGGCACACCTATTATCCCCACTGCTCAGATAAACTGAGGCTCTGAGCAGGAAGAGGGGTTGCCTGAGATCACCCTGAGTGAGCATGGCCGAAAAGGCCTGGACCCCATGCTTCCCTTCCTGCTGGTAAATGCCACACACTTGGTGGCATTGTGACGGGTCGCCTCTTTGAGTCCATGCTGCTTTAGGCTAAGTGCTTGGGCTCTGGATTCAGATAGATGCAGGTTCCAATCCAAACCACTCCCCCTGCATCCCGAATGAGGAGGATCTCAGAGCGGCGCCACGGTTGAAATCCCAGTTGCCACCTGCTTTCTCTATGAACCTGGCAGGTGACTTCGTCACTCTCCATCTCAGTTCCCTTGTCTGTAAAATGGACATGATAAATAACAGGACCTGTCTCAATGGATCAGTATGGGGATGAAATTCAAGGAAACCCTACTGCAGGGGGAGTGCTCACTTTCCTGTTATTATTTTTTTCTTTATTTTAAGTAGGCTCCACACTCGATGTGGGGCTTGAACTCATGACCCTGAGAAAGAGTCGCATGCTCCCCTCCAACTAAGCCAGCTAGGCGCCCCTCCCATTATATTTATCATACCCTTTACATGTGTAAACGTAAAGAATACAATACATACCTTATATTCTTTAACAACTATAGGGGGGGTGCTTTCAGGCAGGTGAAATCCATAGTGCGCTGGCCACCAAAGTCATTTAAGGGGTAAAGTAGCCATGTCGTACCTGTGCCTCAAAGCCTTTCATTCATTCATTCATCACATGGGCTCCCTGCCCCTCTCTCCTCCCCCATTTCCTGTTTATCCTAGCCTGTTTGCGTGTTCCTTTGCTCACTCTGTTCCCTCTTCCAGGAAGAACCTTCTCAACCCTCTCCTTCCCCCACCCCCCACTTCCCTGAATTACTTCCCTTCAGCCTTAAAGAGCTGGCACCACCCCTTCCAGGAAGGCTTCCCTGACCTCCCGGGGTCCTCTATAAGGACACTAATCCTGATTTGTTTCACTGCCTAGTTTCAAGTCTCTCTCTCCCACTTAATATCACCCACAAGTAACGAGCAGTGCCTACAGTTTGCAGTCTCCCTGGTCGGATACATGACTGAAAGGTGAGTAAGTCAATGTGGATCATGAAGTGGGGACTGGTGGTGCACAGAAGGGGCTCATCATGGATCCGCCAGGCCCCTTTTGTCCCCTCTCCCCAGCTACCCCATCCTTTGACGGGGGGGGGGGGGGGGGGCAGTTTACCTGGGCATCCAGGTCATTACTCAGTTCCTGTCCATCTTGCTGCTTTACCCCTGGTGGCAAGAGTAAGTGTAAGTAAAAGGTCCTTGAAGGATCTTGTGGGAGTTTCAGGGTTCCCCAGAGCCCCTACATAGACCCTCCTCAGGAGATGATCTCAGCGTCTCTTCCTACCCTTAACGCAGACCACACCTCCTCTGCGCGCTCCCGGTTCCCAACCCCTACCCGGGCCGGGACCCCAGCCGGCTCACCGTACACGATGGAGCGCCCCACTCCCGTGTGGTCGCTGCCAAATTTCCTCATCAGAGTCCCCGCCTTCTTGGAGGATACCTTCCCATGAAACTTCTCCCGGAGGCGCCGGACGCTTTTCTCCAGCTTGGGTGGGCAAAGGGGGGTTCCGATCGAGTAAGGAGGGGAGCGATTGCCCCTCCTCCATCTCCAGGCATCCTTCTCCCATCCTGAACTTGACCCTTGTTTTTGGCCTCCTCCTCCACCCCCATCCCTCTACGGCATTTCCTGGAAAAAGCCAAAGTCCCCACAGGGTATTGGGGGAGGGAGCGGACTGGGGCGAGCGTCCCAAGCTAAGGGAGGAGGCCGGCCAGGTAACCCCTGGCCTCTGACCCTTGACCCTGCAGTCCCCGCTTTTCCTCGAGGAGGCCGTATCTCAGTCTGGGGGATGTGGCGGTCATTCTCCTTCCGGGGGGGGCGGTCGAGTGCCAGCCAGGGGGAAGGTCTGGGCTTCGGATGGAGTCCCCAGAAACTGCGAAGCCCCTCCGCGCCCCCGGCCCCTCCCCGGCGCCTCTCGCGAGCCCCCCCGCCCAGCCGTAGCCATCTCCTACCTCCACACCTTCTTGAGACATGGTGGCGGCGGCGCAGGTTCCCGCGAGGGTCCGCACTGCGCGCTCGGAGCCGCCTTACCTGGGCGCGCCCGCGGGTCCAGCAGCCGCGCAGGGCAGGGGGCGGGGCCTCCGGGCGGCCCCGCCCTTCCTTCCCGGCCCCCTCTTTCGCTTTCGATTGCCGGGGGTGACGGGTGGACGGGGCGCTCTGGCTCCGCCCGGGCTCCGCCTCTTGCTCTTGCGCCCCAGACCGGGGCGGGCGCCAGGGGTCTGCACCCTGCTGCGGAGCGCGCGGACCTCGGGCGGTGGAGGCGGCGCGGCCTCTGCAGTCGGTCACATGTCCCCACGCTGCGCGGGGTCCGCGTCTTCACGTCCCTCGTGGGGGCGGGGCCGCATTGGAAGGCCGCCGCGAATCTCCGTGTCCCTCTCAGCTCGCGCTCCCCCACTTCATCGCTCTCCCTCCTCCGCTCCCTCAGGAATCGGGCACAAATTAGGACCTGGGCCCCCTGCTCGCTCTGAGTCTCTGACGCGGCTGCGTCTCCTTTCCCAACCTCAGTTTACTCCTCTGCAAAATGGGGATGCTACAGTGGCTACATCTTGGTTATGTGTGTCTGCCAGGATTCGAGACCTGGGTTAGAGCGCGTACTAGCACCTGGCATATGGAAGGCTAACTAGTCACTGGGCCAACCTACTGCGTGCCACAGCCAAAGGAGCAGGTAGTTGGGCGAAGGGGAAGATGCTTGTTAAAAATAGAAGTTACTGGTCCCTAGCAGTCTGGCAGCAGCATGTAGTCTAGGGGTTCCTGGGAATCTGCACTGTAAATCGGAAGGTTGAGAATCCTCTTGGCTAGCACAATTTTTTATTTTTTTCTAAAGTAGGCTCCACACCCAAGGTGGGGCTTGAACTGGTGACCCTGAGATCCACAGTCACATGCTCCACCCACTGAGCCAGCCAGGGGGCCCTATTACGTAAAGATATTCTTTAACAAACACACTAAAAAATGGAGATTTAAAAATATAGGTGTTCTAATGTTTTCTACTTGACCTCCAGAACTTTGTGGGTCTGTGCACCCCGTCTGGAGCCTATTAGTGAATATAAACAGTTCACAGTTCTTTGTGACTGAATGTGGAATTTCAAGCAGGGAGGGGTGCATGTAGGTGGCATAGAGTACCTGGGATTTTATCCTGAAGGAAGTGGGGAGGTGTGGAGGGGCTCTCTTGTTATACATATGTACAGTATATATAATATATGGTATATAATTACTACTTACCCAGTGGAGAGGGAGGGGTGGGTGGCCAGCAGACAGGAAACAGGTGGGAGACCCATCCACCTCCAACATGAACAAGATCTTCTAAATTTTTTTTGAGAGAGAGAGAGAGAGCGAGGGGTGGGGGGGGGGGGGGGCTAGTGGTGAGCAGAGGGAGAGGGAGAGAGAGAATCTTAAGCAAGTTCCCCACCCAGCATGAGCCCGACGCAGGGCTCGATCTCACAATCCCGAGATCATGTCCTGAGAGGAAACCAAGAGTTGGACGCTTAACTGACTGAGCCACCCAGGCGCCCCCAGATCTGCTAGATTCTCATAATAATGGCCATCATATCGAGCTCTTACTCTGCACCAGGCACCGTTCCAGTCACGGAGCATCAAACTGTCTCGTATAGTTTTTGTGCATCAGGAATTTAGAAATGGTTTTGCTGGACTTTCTGGCTCAGGGTTTCTCATAAATATTGTAGTCAAGATGTTGGCCAGGGCTGCAGTCACCTGAATGTTTGACTGGGGCTGGAGGGTCCATTCGACATGGCTGGCTGGCAGGTGCTGGTTGTCGGTGGGACGGCCCAATTCCTCCCTCCTTGGGCTGCTTGAGTATACCCCCAACTTGGCAGCTGGCCTCCCCAGGGCAGGGGATCCAACAAGAGAAGAAAAGCCAGGTGGGAGTTGCATCTTCTATGACCTAGTGTTGGAAGCCTCACGGCATCACTTCTACTGCCACCTTTTGTATGTTAAAATCGAGTCACTAGATCCGGCTAGTGTTCTGGAGAGGGGAAGCAAGACCCCTCCTTCTGCTGCCTGCCATTCTCCCATCTCCTGCTGGAGCCTCGCATTGGCTGCAACAGAAGGCAGGGAGAGCAAGGGAGCCAGCCATGCTGTTAGCCTCTCAGGGCAGTTGATCCGGAAGGACAAACAGAAGATATAACCAGAGTATTGAATTTTGGCAATTGTGGATGGACAGAGAAACAAACATTTCCAGCGATCACATGGGGGCGCTGCCTACCCACCAGCAGTTTTCTGAGCTCTGTGGCCATCTTGGCTTGTTTGTTTGGTGGTAGGAGCATTACTGCATTTATCTTCTGTCTTTATAGAAAGGTGTGGATAGGGAGAAAATGGATGTGCTGATAACAGTGATAAGAAGTAGCCCCTGGGCATCGGCGTGGTTCAGTCAGTTAAGCGTCCCACTCTTGACTTGGGCTCAGTTCCTGATCTCAGGGTCCTGAGATCGAGCCCCAAGGCGGGCTCTGCACCCAGAGGGAAGTCTACTTGATATTCTCTCTCTTCTTCTCCCTCTGCCCCTCCCCTCAGTCTCTCTCTTTCTCTCTCTCAAATAAATAAATAAATCTTAAAAAGAAAAAAGAAGTGTAGCCTCTGACATGTTGGTATAATTGAGTCAAAGACTGAGCCCTTACTGATCCATCCATTTGATGTAGTTTTGGAATGTTGGTAAGGTTTGGTGGGGTGAGGTCTGGAGCCGATGGCCAAGAAAGAATTCATGAGACATCTTTGGTGCAAAATGGTGGTTTTATTAAACATAGGGACGGGACCTGTGGGCAGAAAGAGCGGCACTGGGGTCATGAGGAGTGGCCCATTGCATACTTTCAAGTTGGGAGGGGGTAGGGATATAGCGTAAGTGTCTAGGCACTTTTGGAAGCAAGGTTTCCAGGACCTTGAGGGGGCTAGCTTCTTGTTGGGAAAAGGTCATTTATTACCGTCTAATAAAACTTTAGTCATGAGACCCTTCAGATGTATATCAGTGGGCCATATACTTGGGGGATGACTGCCAGCATGTATCTTGGGGGGGGGGTTTAGAGATAAATGTAGCTTCCAAAAGACTTTTTATATTTTAAAGTAGGCTTACAGGATAGGGGGGTGGGGGGCCGGGCTAGGATTGCCTTTTGCCCTTAGCAAAGTGTCAACATCGAAGCAGTTGAGTTCCTAGAGGAATGTCACTTTGCCTGTTTCAAGGACTTGTTAATGGGTTGTAGGTAGTAAGGAAATTTAATTATTTTTCTTCTGCCTTTGTTTCCCACATTGTATTAATGATATATACCAAAAAAGAGTCATTGAGGGGTCCATGACCTGACCTGGGCAGGTTGGTCAGGGAGGACTTCCTGGAGGAGGTGCCCCTTGAGCTGAAATCCTAACACTGTGAAACACTGTGCCAAGTGTTTGAAACTATGTATTTCATATAATCTTCATAGCACTTCCACGAAGGGGATGAGATTATTACAAATGGGAAAACAGGTTCAGGAACTTACTCTAGGTCTCTTTGAAGGGTGAATAATAGTTTCCTAGTTGAAGAGGCACAGACTGTGCACATGAGGTGGGAAGCAGTTCGGTCCATTACAGGAAGCTAAAGGCCACTGGGGTTGGGGGCAAGTGGAGGGAAGGGAAGCTCATGTCAAAAGAAACAAATCTTTCAGCTGGATCCTTTGAGGCTTAAGCTGGGTGACCAGTTTAATTATGGAGGCAATGGACACAATTGGAGCATGTGTGTGCTTTTCATAATCTAGTCAATTTCCCCTCAATTTAACCAAATGAAGAAACTTGGGAGTGCCCAGAGTTGGAGGTATGGGGAAACAGGAAATCTCCAAATTGTTAGCAAGGGCATCTCTTGGTAGAACCTTTGGGGAGGGCAACTTGGCAAAACCTACTAAGGCAATATGCATGCTGTTTTAACCATTTCTTTCATGTTCTGTGTTCTGTTGCTTTGACATCTTGGTGGGACGGCCCCTCCCTGGGCACACACACCAACCATTTGTGTGTGTTTCTGCATGCGATCTCCACACTACCTTTACTTTCTGCATTGCATATTTCTCTAACAATTGAATTTTTTGTTGCAACAAGCACCCATCACTTTTGTAAGCAGGACCAAACAATACACAATAAGATAAATCCAATTACTTTAAAAAATAACATGTATGAAATCCTGGAAATACGTCTTGGACAATGACATCTAAGAGATGAAAAGTAGTTTGGGATTTCATACTTGGCGTAGTACTTAGTAAATGGGATGTTCTTTACAGCACAGAAATCTATTGTTTGAGTTTTGCGAAATGAGCTTCAAACACATTTCCAGGAATGCATTATGTGCAAAGGTTGGGTAACATGTTTGGGTCTCTGCTCAAATAAATTCAGTAAGTGGAAAAATTACAGTGGCTAAAATACCTGGAGTGTATCCAGGGCTCGCTGGGTGCCTGGCTCTCTGTGCGGTGTCCTCAGGGCTATGGGTCATTCATTCATTCCTCCACCTTCTGGCTTCTGTGCCACTGTCTCTTTTTCAGATGATGAATCTGAGTTTCAGAGTGATTAAGCGAAGTATGCAGGATACCCAGCTTATAAGCAACATAGTCAGGACTTGAATGTGGGCCTGCTGATCACAACACTTCTTCAAGCTAGAATGGAGGACAGGAAGTATACAGGTCAAGGGAGTACACTTCGGAACCCTTCTGGGTTTGAGTCAATTGCTAACTCTTTTTTTTTTTTTGAAAGATTTTATTTATTTATTTGACACAGAGAGACACAGCGAGAGAGGGAACACAAGCAGGGGGAGTGGGAGAGGGAGAAGCAGGCTTCCAGCCAGGCAGGGAACCTGATGCGGGGCTCGATCCCAGGACCCTGAGATCATGACCTGAGTGGAAACCAGAGGCTTAACCCACTGAGCCACCCAGGCACCCCTCACTGCTTTGTTTGTTTGTTTCTTTCTTTCTAGATTTTATTTATTTATTTGTCAGAGAGAGAAAGAGAGTACAACCAGGGGGAGCGGCAGACAGAGGGAGAAGCAGGCTCCCCACCCAGCAGGGAGCCCGATGTGGAGCTCCATCCCAGGACCCTGGGATCATGACCTGAGCTGAAGAGAGACGCTTAACCAAATGAGCCACCCAGGCGTCCCCACTGGTTTCTTTTTGCCTTGTTAATGTACTACTAGAAAATATAAAATTTCATATGCAGTTTGTCTTATAATTTTATGGGATTTGCTGACTTAGAGGATACAAAGCAAATAGTAACCTTCCAAGGAGCATGTAGCTATTTTTATGATTATATCACCTTGGTTTATGTTGCTTTTCCTAACATGTGGCCCTGTGGGAAGACAGTCTTCTGTTCCAGTCCTGGGCACGGTGGCCCTGTCTGTGTTCTGGCAGCAGGTATATGCTGTTAATCATTGACCCCATGTTCCGGAAAACTCACAGGCAAAGTATTGGGAAAGTGCATATGAGTTGCGTGCACCAGATCCTGAGCTCTGGGCCATCCCAGGTGACCTCATCTCTTTATGTTTTGCATTCTGAAATTTCGAAAACAGTGGATGGCTCTCTGCCCCAGAACAGGACACTGCCCTTTCTTTTTCTGATTACAAAAGTATAGTGTGCTTGTACTAAAAAAAAAAAAAAAAACAAAAAAAAAAAAAAAAAGCTAAACATTAAGAAATGTTTGATTTAGAAAGAGGAAGTCTGTCTACACAAGAAAACAAAACCTTAAGTTACGGTTTTGTCTGTGACCACTGGCGTATCCACAAACGTGGGGGAAAGGGGACAGGGGACATGCAAGCAAACTGTGGATAGTTCTGGTTCCTGGGGAGGGGAAGCGGGTGGGGGCTTGAGATGGGGGGCATCACGTTTTGTTTTCTATATGTCTGCTTTTTTGGGGAATCTGTTTGCTAGGCCGTCTTCATGTATCATTCAAAATAATAATAATACTCAAAGGGACAGCAACTCCTCATTGCCCTTGTGCCTGGGATAACCCCCATTAAATATGATGGGTATTTTTTTCAGATCTTTGTCCTTTGCTTATTCTATTCTATTCTATTCTATTCTATTATTTACTTTTTAAGTAGGCTCTGCGCCCAGCATGGAGCCCAATGCAGAGCTTCAACTCACAACCGGAGATCAACCCAGGTGCCCTTTGAGATCTTTGTCCTTTGAACTACCTCTTTTTTTTTTTTAAAGATATTTATTTATTTATTTATTTGAGAGAGAGTGAGAGCGAGAGCGAGAGAGAGAGCATGGACACAGCTGGGGTGAGGGGCAGAGAGAGACGCGGACTCCCCACTGAACAGGGAGCCCTACCCGGGACTTGATCCTAGGACCCCGGGATCACGACCTGAGCTGAAGGCAGACACCCAACCAACTGAGCCACCCAGGCGCCCTAAAATCTTTTTTTTTTAAAAGATTTTATTTATTTGACAGCGAGAGACACAGTGAGAGAGGAAATACAAGCAGGGGGAGTGGGAGAGGGAGAAGCAGACTCCCCGCTGAGCAAGGAGCCCAAAGTGGAGCTTGATCCCAGGACCTTGGGAACATGACCTGAGCCCAAGGCAGATGCTTAACTGACTGAGCCACCCAGGCATCCCGAGAACTACTTATTTTTCTATCTGACTTCACGATGCTGACATTCAAAGAAAAACAGGAACTTAAAGTACATGTCCAGATTTCTGACCAAACAGGGTTTGGGATCAAAAGAGGGACTTTGTTACTAGGGACTCCAGGAAGTTATGCACACTTCAGTGCCTCTGTCCTGTCACTTACAAAATGGGAAGAAAAGAGTCCCCATCTCAAAGAGTTGCTGGGAGAAGAAAAGGCATTGATGGGTGTGCAATGCTTAGACCAGAGCCTGCCCGCAACAGGTGTTCAGTATTTGTTTTGACTCTTGTTACATGATGCAGTCTCAGACCAGAGTCCAAGAACTCTCTCGTCCACTTACCCATGGGGGACCCTGAACCCATGGCTGAACCTACTGAAGCCCTTTGTTTGTTCATCCAAGAAATGGGAACATAGCATTTGTGCCTATTGTAGGGTTAAAAGAGAGAATGAGACACACCAGAGATACCCACTCTGCCTTCAAAGGGTCTCTAGGGGCTTCAAGAAACAACCGTAATGTTCCATATGTACATCCAGGCCGGCGGAGGCGGGAACGTCTGGCTGGTGTTCCAGAAGGAGGTGGTATGGGGGATGCAAGAAGCTACAGGCATGGAATTGGGTGGGAGAAGGAGGAAGCGCTGAATTAGGAGTTCTCAAACTTCCCGGAGCAGCAGAGCCTCGCTTGTTAAAAGGCAACTTTCCAGGGCCCACTCCGGATCTATTGGAGATGCTCCCGCACTTCATGGGGTCTTGTCTATTCAACAGATGCTGACTGCCAGGTTTTGCTCTGGTGGTGAGGAAACTCGACAAAAATCTCTGCCCTGAAGGAGCCGTAGGCTTGTATCTTTTGCCCCTTGGGGGAGTTTTCAGCCATTACTTCTTCAAACATTTTTTTCCGCACTACAGTTCTTTCTCCTCTTTTTCTGAGACTCTGATGATGGGAATATTGGACCTTTTCATATTACCCCACAGCTCTGTTGTTGAGATTGGATAATTTCTCTTGCTCTCACCTCAAGTTCATTGCCTCTTTCCTTTTCGATCTCCATTGTGTTACTTAGCCCATCCAGTGAATTATCAATTTTGGTTATTGTATTTTTCAGTTCCAAAACTTCCATGTGGTTCTTTTTTTTTTTTTTTTAAGATTTTATTTAGTTATTTGAGAGAGTGTGTGAAAGAGAGCATGAGCAGGAGGTGGGGGGCAGAGGGAGAGGGAGAAGCAGAGCTGAGCAGGAAGCCTGACACTGGGCTCAGATCCCGGAACCCCAGGATCTCGACCTGAGCCGAAGGTAGGTGCTTAACTGACTGAGCCACCCAGGTGCCCCATGTATGGTTCTTTTTCTAAACAACTCTATTTCTCTACTGAGGCTTTCTCTGTTTCCATTAGTTCAAGAGTGTTTGCTCTTACTTCTTGGGCATAGTTATAATACCCGCTTTAAAGTATTTGATAATTCTGGGGCACCTGGTTAGCTCAGTTGGTTGGGAGTCTGCCTTTGGCTTGGGTCATGATCTTGGGATCCTGGGATTGAGCCCCGCATCGGGCTCTCCACTCAGTGTGGAGTCTGCTTCTCCCTCCCACTCTACCTCTATGCTCTCTCTCTCAAATAAATAAATAAATAATAAAATCTTTAAATAAAAGTATTTGATAATTCTAACACTCGCATTATGTTAGGGTTCGTGTATGATGATTTTCTTTTTCTTTGTCAGTGGTTGGGAATGTCCTACTTCATATGTTGACTAATTTTGGGTTGTATTCTTGAAAATTTGAATATTCTATACAACACAATGTTAAATTACGATATGCTGGGTTTTGTTTATTTTTTATTTTTTATTATTTTATTTTATTTTTAAAAAGGTTTTTCTTGGGGCGCCTGGGTGGCTCAGTCGTTAAGCATCTCCTTTGGCTCAGGTCATTGTCCCAGGGTCCTGGGATCTAGCCCTGCATCAGACTCCCTGCTCTGTGGGAAGCCTGCTTCTTCCTCTCCCACTCACCCTGCTTGTGTTCCCCCTCCTGCTGTGTCTCTCTCTGTCAAATAAATAAAATCTTTAAAAAAAAAGTTTTTCTTTATTTATTTGAGAGAGAGAATGAGTGAGAGCATGAGCTAGGGGAGGGGCAGAGAAGCGGACTCCCTGCGGAGCAGGGAGCCCCATAGAGGGCTCGATCCCAGGACCCTGAGATCATGACCTGAGCTGAAGGCAGCCTTGCTCAACTGACTGAACCACCCAGGCACCCTGGATTTTGTTCGAATCCTGTGGAGAATCTTGCTGTTTTGTTTTGGCAGGCAGCCAGGCAATTAACTCAGGTTCAGGTTGCAAGTCGCAACCCACTTTCTCCAGGATATGATTCCAATATCAGTTCAGTTTTCCAAGATGTTGCAGTGCTATTTGGATCTATCCTGGGTGTACCACCCACTCTCTATGACCCATAGATCCTCCTTTCCTGCTCTTCAGACCAGTTTTTTTTTTTTTAAGAGTTCTTTTTGTCTTCACCTAGTGAGTAGTTCTGAGTTTTGGGCTGCCTTTAAGTCTAGGCTGGGAAATACCAGAGGAAAAATAATGACAAAGTCATTGCTGGTTTGGTGACAAGTTGAGTTACGGTTCCCTTCCTCAACCAGATTGCTACCATTTACTTAAAAAAAAAAGAAGAAGAAGACGACTTGGGGCCCCTGGGTGGCTCAGTTGGTTAAGCGCCTGACTCTTGATTTTGCCTCAGGTCATGATCTCAGGGTTGTGAGATGGAGCCTCATGTCTGGCTCCACGCTAGGCAGGAGTCTGCTTGAGATTCTCTCTCTCCCTCACCCTCTGCCCCTCCCCACTTCTCTAAAATAAATAAATAAATCCTAATTTAAAAATAGATTTCATTTTTTTTAAGGATTTTTATTTATTTATTTTGAGAGAGAGACAGCATGAGCAGAGGGGAGGAGCAGAGAGAGAAGCAGGCTCCCCGCTGAGCAAGAAGCCCGATGCAGGACTCGATCCCAGGACCCTGGGATCATAACCTGAGACAAAGGCAGACATTTAACCAGATGAGCCACCCAGGAGCCCAGATTTCATTTTTTTTTAGAGCATTTATAGGTTTACAGAAAAACTGGGCCTCTTAGAGGCTTCCCATATCCCCTGCCCCTACTCCACTTTCTCCTATTATCAACATCTTGCATTTTTATGGTACATTTGTTATAACTGATGAACCAATATGGATGCATTATTATTAAGTAAATTAAGTATTTTTTTTAAAGATTTTATTTATTTATTTGACAGAGAGAGACACAGCAAGAAAGGGAACACAAGCAGGGGGAGTGGGAGAGGGAGAAGCAGGCTTCCCGCGGAGCAGGGAGCCCGATGCGGGGCTCGATCCCAGGACCCTGGGATCATGACCTGAGCCGAAGGCAGACGCTCAACGACTGAGCCACCCAGGTGCCCCGAAATTTAAGGGTTTTTTTATTAAATGTTTAGGGGATGAAGAAATTGAAAATGTAGCCACTAGTTGTTGTTTTTTTTTTAAGATTTTATTTATTTTTTTCGACAAGAGAGACACAGCAAGAGAGGGGACACAAGCAGGGGGAGTGGGGGAGGGAGAAGCAGGCTTCCTGCCGAGCAGGGAGCCCGATGCGGGGCTCGATCCCGGGACCCCGGGATCATGACCTGAGCCGAAGGCAGACGCTCAACGACTGAGCCACCCAGGCGCCCCTAAATTAAGTATTATTAAGTAAAGTTCAGTTAGGGTTCATTCATTATTTGTGTTGTACAGTTCTGTGGGTTTTTCCAAATGCATGATGTCATGTATCCACCCCTACAGGATCATGCAGATTAGTTTCACTGTCCTCAAAATCCCCTGTGCCCCACCTAGGTGTTCCTCTTCCTCTACCCTCACCAACCCCTGGCAACTGATCTTTTCACTGTCTCTATAGTTTAGTCTTTTCCAGAAGGTCACCTAGTTAGAATTACACAGTATATAACCTTTTCATGTGGCTTCTTCCACTTGGCAATATATATTTGTTTCCTCCATGTCTTTTTGGAGCTTGTTAGCTCATTTCTTTTTATTGCTGTACAATATTCCATTGTATGGATGTCCCACAGTTTGTTTTTCAATTCACCTATTGAAAGACACCTTGATTGCTTCCAGTTTTTAGAAATTAGAAATAGGGGTGCCTGGGTGGCTCAGTTGGTTAAGCAGCTTTTGATTTTGGCTCAGGTGTTGATCTCAGGGTGGTGAGATCGACCCCAGCTCTTCATTGGGCTCCACACTCTGTAGAGAGCCTGCTTCTCTCCTTCTGCCTCCTCCCCCACCCCCCGCTGGTGCTCTCTCTCTCTAAAATAAATAAATACATCTTTTTTTTTTTTTAGATTTTATTTATTTGACAGAGAGAGACACAGCGAGAGAGGGAACACAAGCAGGGGGATTGGGAGAGGGAGAAGCAGGCTTTCTGCTAAGCAGGGAGCCTGATGCGGGGCTCGATCCCAGGACCCTGGGATCATGACCCGAGCCAAAGGCAGATGCTTAACGACTGAGCCACCCAGGCACCCCAAATAAATACATCTTTAAAAAAAAAGAATAAAACTGCTATAAATATTTGTGTGCAGTTGGACATAATTTTTCAACTTACTTGCATAAATACTTAGTGCGATTGCTAGATTGTATGGTAAGACTATGTTTAGCTCTGTAGGAAACTGCCAAACTGTCTTCCAAAGTGGTTATATCATCTTGAATTCCCAATTCCCAATGAATGAGAGTTTCTATTGTGCCACAGCCTTGCTAGAATTTGATACTGTCTCTGTGTTTTTTTTTTTTAATTTTATTTATTTAATTGAGAGAGAGAGAATGCAAGCAGGGAGGAGGGGCAGAGGGCGAGGGACAAGCAGCCCTCCCACGCCCCGCTGAGCAGGGAGCCCAATGTGGGGCTTGATCCCAGGACCCTGGGATCATGACCTGAGCTGGAGGCAGACGCTTAACTGACTGAGCCACCCAGGCGCCCCCATAAAATCTTTTTAAAAGATCTTTGATCATTTTCAAATCTGGTTGTTTTTTCATCTTTGGATTTTAAGAATTCTTTGATTCTTTGTGTATTTTGAATACAAGTCTTTTATCAGATTTGTGTTTTGCAAATATTTTCTCCCATTTGTGGCTTGTCTTTATATTCTCTTAATCCATTTACTTTTCAGAGTCCTCGGATAGCTGCTCTGTGCATTTCTGGGAGACATAGGATGGAATGTGCTTATTCTATCTTGATGAGAACCAGAACCTCTGGGTGGGAATATTTTATTTTTAAAAATATTTTATTTATTTATTTGACCCAGGCGCCCCAAGGCAGGAATATTTTATTTTATTAAAAAATTTTTTTAAAGATTTTATTTATTTATTTGACAGAGACACAGCGAGAGAGGGAACACAAGCAGGGGGAGAGTGTGAGAGGGAGAAGCAGGCTTCCTGTGGGGTAGGGAGCCTGATGCGGGGCTTGATCCCAAGACCCCGGGATCATGACCTGAGCCGAAGGCAGACGCCCAACAACTAAGCCACCCAGGCGCCCCAGCAGGAATATTTTAAAGAAAATCCAAGGCTTCATGTAATTTCACCTATCAATATTTCATATGTTTCTCTAACAGATAAGTACTTTAAAAAAAACACATTCACAATATCATGATCACACACAAGAAAATAACAATAATTCCTTAATATCTCATACTGAATCAATGGTCAGTTTTTTCTAAAAGTGTTTTGTTTCAAAAATGTCTTATTTTTTGATAATTCATTTAAACCAGAATCCAAACAAGCTCTACATATATCATGGGGTAGATGGTTCTCTCAAGTGTCTTTTAATATATAATAGCCCTCCTTCCTTTAAAAGATGCCCTTTAGAGCACCTGGGTGGCTCAGTCGGTTAAATGTCTGCCTTCGGCTCAGGTCATGATCCCAAGGGTCCTGGGATCCAGCCCTGCATCGGGCTCCCTGCTCAGCGGGGAGCCTACTTCTCCCTCTCCCTCTGCCCACCTCCCAGCTCTCTCTCTCAAATAAATAAATAAAATCTTTTTTTAAAAAAAGATTTTATTTATTTATTTGACAGAGATAGAGAGAGAGCACAAGTAGGCAGAGAGGCAGGCAGAGGGAGAGGGAGAAGGAGGCTCTCTGCTGAACAGGGAGCCTGACAGGGGGCTTGATCCCAGGACCCTGGGATCTGACCTGAGCCACCCAGGTGCCCCTAAATAAAATCTTTTAAAAAAATCATTGGAATGCGGAGGGGGAGACGAACCATGAGAGACGATGGACTCTGAAAAACAAACTGAGGGTTCTAGAGGGGAGGGGGTGGGAGGATGGGTTAGCCTGGTGGTGGGTATTGAGGAGGGCACATTCTGCATGGAGCACTGGGTGTTATGCACAAACAATGAATCATGGAACACTTCATCTAAAACTAATGATGTAATGTATGGGGATTAACATAACAATAAAAAAATTTTTAAAAAAATCATTGGAATGTGCACTTGAAAAAGAATGATTTAATGATATGTAAAACCTACCTCAATAAAGTTGATTAAAAAAAATGTATCTGGGCACTTACTGAGTTTCCAGGAGAGTGAAAAATAAGGCTTCAGGTCTCAAAGACACAGAACCAGTTTTGAAGAAGATACAACTGCCATGGCCATTGGGTTGAACCACAACTAATAGTGGATCCTGATCTGTTACCAGACCCACCACCCCAGCAGCCTCAGAAAACTGAATCTTGCTACCATGTCCATCACTGGTTGGCTTACATGTGGCCTCTCCTTCCCATCATGGCCTTTGATGCAAAGTCAGGAGCTGGTTGGTGGAGACACGAGGAGGTGTGGCAGAAACAGTGCTCTCTGTACCCTTGCTTTCTGATCACTCTGTTAAATGACATTTCCCAGAGTCCTGCACAGGTGGATGGAGCCATGTGATGGGGCCTGGCTAATGGAGTGAGCAGAAGAGATATAGCTCTCCTCCTGGCTCAGGCAGTTAAGAATGGGCATGCCTTCTCCACAGGTACCATGTTCATAAAAATCCATGGATTCCATAAATAAAGGGCATTTTTTATTTATTTTATTATTTATTTTTTAAGGATTTTATTTATTTATTTGACAGAGAGAGACACAGCGAGAGAGGGAACACAAGCAGGGGGAGTGGGAGAGGGAGAAACAGGTTTCCCGCAGAGCAGGGAGCTCGATGTGGGACTCGATCCCAGGAGCCTGGGATCATGACCTGAGTCAAAGGCAGATGCTTAACCATCTGAGCCACCCAGGTGGTGCCTCTTATTTATTTTTATTTTAGAGAGAAAGAGAGAGAGAGAGCACAGGAGTGGGAGGGGCAGAGGGAAGGGGAGAGAGAATCTCCAGCAGACTCTAAGTAGATTGCAACCCCTTGTGGGGTGGGATCCCAGGCCCCTGAGCTGAGCGGGAACCAAGAGTCAGACGCTTAACTGACTGCACCATCCAGATGCCCCCACTCCTAAGTATTCTTTTTTTTTTTGTAAAGATTTTATTTATTTGACAGAGGGAGACACAGCGAGAGAGGGAACACAAGCAGGGGGAGTGGGAGAGGGAGAAGCAGGCTCCCCGCTGAGCAGGGAGCCCGACGCAGGGCTTGATCCCAGGACCCTGAGATCATGACCTGAGCCGAAGGCAGACGCTTAAGGACTGAGCCACTCAGGCGCCCCACTCCTAAGTATTCTTAAATAAACCTTACTGCTTAAATTAGCCAGAGTTTGTTGGTTTCTGCGATTAAGCTAATAACCTTTACTAATTTTTAAATTTTCTATTTTGTTCATGCGTGACTGATGTGATTTAAGAGTGAAACAAATGTGTAGAAAAGTAGGATCAGAACATCATGCAGCCTCAGAGAGAGGAATTATATATTTATGTGTACACACATGTAGATATGTGTATTGTACCTATGTTACACCTGTATGTATAACTTGCTAGTGTCCTGATTTCCATCTCCTTGGCCCACCTGGATTTCAGTTACACCTGCTGTGGACAGCTCCATGCAATGCAAATCCTACCTCAAGAAGGCATACACATTTTTCTACTCTCTTCTTCAGGGTCTTCTTGGTTCTCAGCATGCACAGCTGTTAATGCCCTTTGGGGCAACCCTCAACCAGCAGCTGGTAGGTAACCAGGAGAACAGGAGCTAGTGGGTAAATAACACTAGCAAACTGAATCTGACAGCACATTAAATAGATTGTACACCATGGCCAAGTGGGATTTATCTCAGGATATTTTCAGGGGAGACTCAAACAGGTATTTGCACACTGATGTTCATAGCAGCCTTATTTACAATAGTCAAAAGGTGGAAATGACCCAAATGTCTAAGGACAGATGAATGGATAAACAAAATATGGTGTATCCACACAATGGAATATTATTCAGCCATAAAAGAAACAAAGAACAAAGAACATGCTACAACTTTGATGAATCTTGAAAACATGTCAAGTGAAAGAAGATAGAAATAAAAGGTCACATATTGCCTGATTCTTTTTTTTTTAAGATTTTATTTATTTATTTATTTATTTGAGAGAGAGGGAGAGCACAAGTCGGGGGAGGGGCAGAGGGAGAGAGAAAATCTCAAGCAGACTCTGGGCTGAATACGGAGCCCATCTGGGGCTCAATCTCACGACACTGAGATCATGACCTGAGCTGAAATCAAGAGTTGGATGTTCAACTCAATGAGCCACCCAGGCGCCCCATTGCCTGATTTCTTTTTATGATATATCCAGAATAGGCAAATCCATAGAGACAGAAAGCAGATTAGTGGTTACCAGGGGCTGAGAGATAGAGGAAAGTGGGGACTGATTACTTAATGGAGACAGAGTGTTTTTCTGGAGCGATGAAAAAATTTTGAAACTCGAGAGAGGTGGTGATTGCATAATATTTTAAATATATTAAGTGCCAGTGAATTGTACACTTTAAAGTGATTAATTGGGGGCACCTGGGTGGCTCAGTCGTTAAGCATCTGCCTTCAGCTGAGGTCATGATCCCAGGGGTCCTGGGATCGAGCCCCGCATCGGGCTCCCTGCTCAGCAGGAAACCTGTTTCTCCCTCTCCCAATCCCCTGCTTGTGTTCCCTCTCTCGCTGTCTCTCTCTGTCAAATAAATAAATAAAATCTTTAAAAAAATAAAGTGATTAATTGTATGTTATGTGAATTTCACCTCAATAAAAAATAAAAAGCTCAATGTATGGTGCAGTGAAAATATAAGCTTCCAACTCTATTAGGATCTAATTTAATAGTATATGTGAAAGTTTAAATTTACCTACAAGGAACCAACAGAAAGAATTCCCAATGGCCAAAAGAGAATGATTTGAGCAAGAAAATCAAGTAATATTGAGCTACACTCCAATTAATACAATTAATGATTGAATAGATTAATAAATGGGGGAGAAGAGACTAGTGTCCTATGCAGAAGAATTCCAAATAATTTATGAAAATATTCTGCCCTGAAGGGAGGCGAGGTATGAACTGTGTGGAGAGACTTCTTTCCAAAGAGTGCACTATGAAAAAGGGAGCAGGGATAGTAACTCTATAGCAGGGAAACTCGACAAACACTACTTCAGCCAGTTGATCAAGGTCAACATCAATAGTCATGAATCATGTTGATTTATATACCCTTGATATAATATGGAAATGTCATCTTACTTCTGCAATATCCCTCCTCTAAACCCACAACCCCACAAGTCTAATCATGAGAGAACATCAAATAAATCCCAATAAAGGGTCATCTTGCAATATCCCTGACCAGGATTCCTCAAAACTGTTAGAGACATAAAAAACAAGGAGAAGTCTAGGAAATTGTCACAGACTAAATGTAATATGGTGTTCTGGATGCGATCCTGGAACAGAAAAAGGGCATTGGGTGAAAGCTAAGGAAATCTAAAGTATGGATTTCAGGGAACAAAAATGTATCAATATTGTTTCGCTACTTTATAACAATGTATCATGGTAATTTAAGATGTTAATAATAGGGAAATTGCAGAGGTATATGGAAACTCTGTACCGTCTTCTCAGTGTTTCTGTAAATTTAAAACTTATCTAAAAAATGAAGTCTGTTTTACAAATGTGCTCACCCTTTGCCACTGAGAGACATCTGTACATGGTGGTGAGTACATAGACTCTGGAGCGAGGTTGCTTGGGTTCAGATCCCAAACTCTGCCACTAACTGTGGTTGGTAGCCTTCAAGATGGCCGCCAGGGACCCCTGCCTCCTGACAGTCATGCCCTGTGTAGTCCTTGTCCTCACTGAATCATGCTGGCTCATGTGACCCATAGAGTGTTGTGGAAATGATGTTATGTGATTTCTGAGTCTAGCTCTTAAAAGGCACTATGGTTTCCTCTTTGCTTTTTCTCTTCGATCACTCACTTTGGGGAAAGCCAGCTGCCATATCATGAGGACACTCAAGGAACGCTGTGGAGAGGTCCACACGGCAAGGAATTGAATCCTCCCACTAACCACCACCAGCTTGCCAGCCATGTGAGGGAGCTACCTTGGAGGTGGCTCCTCCAGCCTCAGCCGAGCTTTCAGATGACAGCTGCCCCATCTGACATTTTAACTGTAACCTTATGAGAGACCCCTGAGCCCAAACTGTGAAACTCAGCTGCTCCCTGTGGATTCCCAACCCACTGAAACTGCAAATGATAATACTTACTGCTTTAAGCCTCCAAGTTTTGGGGTAATTTGTTTCATAGCAATTGATGACTAAAGCACTAATTCAGGGGTAGGCACTTCCCCCCACCCACAGGACATGATAATAAATATTTTAGCCTTTTCAGGTCACATACAGTCTCTGTTACATAATCTTTTTAAAACTCTTTTAAAATGTAAAAAAAACATTCTTAGCTTGAGGGCTGTACAGAAATGAGCCATGAGCCCATCTTCCCCTTTGTTTGCTGGCTTCTTTGCTTCTCCTTTCCATTACCCTCCCTCTTTCCCCTCTCCCTTTCTTCTCTTTCATTTATTCAGTCTTTAATTCAGCAAAATGAACACCTACTGTGTGTGCCAGGCTCTGCGTGGGCTGCTGCAGTTATATCTGTGACTAAGACGCCTCTGCTCTCCTGGGGCTCCCAGCAGTATGTGAGACAGACAGCAAAGCTGTTAAGTAAAGAACCCAGCATATCATTATGCACTGTAGCATCTACTCTGAAGGAAACAAGCAGATTGCAGGGAGACATCTAGCCAGGGTGGTTGGAGAAGGCGTCTTTGAGTGGAGAATGGAAGGATGAAGAGAAAGCAGTCATGGGAAAAGTGTTCTGGGCAGAGGGAACAGCTTATGCAACAGCCCAGAGGCAAGAAAGAGCTAGGAGTTTCTGGGAACTGTGGAGAAGGACAGTGTGGCTGGAGTGAGTGAGGTGGAGACTGGGGGGCCATGGGGTCAGGGAGGTGACAGGGCCACGGTACAGGGCCTTGAGGGCTGTGGTGTTAGAGCAAAAGGAGCTTGGGAGGTCTTTGAGCAGGGCTTGCTTGACCTGATTTTTTCTCTGACCTGTGGATTCTAGCAGCTCCACTCTCTCCCATGGCCTCTTATCTTCCTCATCGAAAGGCCAGTGAGAATTTATTGAATTTTTACTATATGCTGACACTCACAATTCCTCTCTGAGGGAAGTAACGTTAAAGATGAGGAAACCAAAGCACAGAGAGGTGCTGGCTAAGGTCACACAGCCAGGAAGAGGTGGAGGCAGAATTTGAACTCAGGCAGTTGCCACCATGCTAGCCTATGGCCCCACAGCTCCAGCCTCCTCCCCAGGTTTCCAGCCATCAACTCAGTTCTCATCCATCAACCTCAGCTGGGCCTTCTACCTCAGGGCTGGTCAGTTCCTCTCCTGCTCAAACGTCTTCCATGGCTCCCTACTGCCCTTGATAATGACTAAATCCTTTAGCCTGGTATTCAAAACCTTTTATGAAGTCAGCCCACCCAGCAGCCTCCCTGCCCCATCTTTCTCTTTCTCCCTCTTACCTCAGTCCCTCATTGACACCCGAAGATCAAGCCATCCTGGATGCCTTGCAGTCCCTTAGCACTTGGGGGTTCCTGGAGACACATGAGTTGCTGCTTTGGCTGGGCAGGTCTCCCATGCCCAACCCAGGCCACATGATGAAACTCATTCACTTTCCCCTGCCCCTTGTTTCAGCTCCCCAGTTGCCTGGGGCTCCCCATCAAATCTTCCATCAGGACCAGGTGCAGGGTGGGCACCAAATTCATTCATAACTCATTCATTCATTCAACAGTCATTTCCTGAGCACCTATTATGTACCAGCCCCTGCTGTATGAAATGAGAATACTGCAGTGAACAAGACAGACATGGCCCCTGGTTTTAAGGAGCTGACATTGTAAGGCAGGAGAAATGCCCATTTAACAATCAAACCAATAAATATTATAATCAAATATTTATAAGTGTTATTGAGAGAATAAAGCAGGGTAAGGGGAGAGAGTGATGGAAAGGGGTCTATTTTAGGTATGTTATTAAAGCAAGTATCTCTGAGGAAGCAACATTTTTTAATTTTTTTAAAAAAGATTTTTATTTATTTGACAGAGAGAGACAGTGAGAGAGGGAACACAAGCAAGGGGAGTGGGAGAGGGAGAAGCAGACTTCCCACTGTGCAGGGAGACTGATGTGGGGCTCGATCCCAGGACCCTGGGATCATGACCTGAGCCGAAGGCAGACGCTCAACGACTGAGCCACCCAGGCTCCCAGCAACATTTTTAAAAAGATTTTATTTATTCATTTATTTGAGAGAAAGAGAAAGAGAGCACAAGAAGGAGGAACAGCAGAGGGAGAGGGAGAAGCAGGCTCCCGGCTGAGCAGAGAGCCTGATGCGGGGCTTGATCCCAGGACTCTGGGATCATGACCTGAGCCGAAGGCAGATGCTTAACCAGCTGAGCTACCCAGGCGCCCCTGAGGAAACAATATTTAAACATTTAAACTCTGGACTATTATTCAGCCATGAGAAAGAAGAAAGTCCAAATAAGGGAAGGGTTCAATCCATTCAGATATCTGGAAGAAGGGTGTACTTGGTAGAGGGAACAGTGAGTGCAAAGGCCCTGCGGTAGGAATCAACTTGGGTGTTGGGAGGACACAGAAGAGGCCAGTGTAATTGAAATGGTGTAGGAGGGAGAGGGAGGAGGCAGGTCCCTTCAATGTTGGGGCTGGTTGTGCAGGGCCCTTGATGAATGTTGGAGCAGGGACAAATGTATGGACTTTGGGTATGATACTCCATGCTCTTTATCTGGAGTTAAGGCCAGTGGCCTGTGCCTGCTTGGAAACAACCTCCTGAGGACAGTAGAGAACTCAGAGTCTCAGGACTCACAACCATGAGTGCTCATATATTCTGAAAATCCCGTCAGGTTGTCCAGCAATTCTTTCTTGCCCACATCCCCATCGGCCGGCCACTGCATGAAGAATGTCTTCTTGCCCAGGACATAGATGTAACTGTGGGTGAGAGATGGCAAGGAGGGTGAGGAGAGCCCCATGCCCTGGAGGCATGGAGCCCTCCCTGCTGTGCTTCTCTTCCCTGATAGGCAGCCTCCCAGGGCCAAGGCCTGTCATGCCCACTCCACCAGGCCATCTTGGGGCCCCCAGCCTGTAGCCCACATGGCTGGGGATTTAAAAAAAGTCTCCTCTTCCTCTGATTCTTTACCTCCCTCTATTGGAAAACTGAATCTTTGTCTTTGTCTACATCTACAGCATCTACATGCAAATAGAGTCCCCCCTCTGCACGCCCCCCCTGTTGGAATTGTGCAGTGCATGGTCAGTACCTCCCTTCAGGGCAGCCCTGAAACCTAGGGTTTCTGGTGCTGATAGGGACTGGGCTGGGGTAGGGAAGGGGGCCCACGCCTGAGTCCTGGGACAGCAGGACCCCCCACGCACTCAGATTTGACTTTCCACAGGTCTGATGTGTGGCCCATGATGAGGTATGTCTCCTGTTCTTGTAGCCCCAGGGAGTCGTGGCAGGTGGCGTGAGAGACGAATTTCTTCATGGTGAAGGACACGGCAGAGTCTGTGCCTGGAGGGGAGGAGATCCAGTGTGTGAGCATACACAGACCTGGCCCATCGGGATCCCCAGGGTAGAACCTCACACTGCCTCTTCTGCCCCCTCGGACATACCCCTCTTGATGATGTCCTCGAGTTTCATGTCGTAATAGATGTAGGGATTGGAGGTGGAGGACTTCACAGACTTCAGCCTGACCTTGTACACTGGGAAAGCAGGGGCAGGAGGGTGTCCTGTTGGCATCTGGCCTGCAGGTGGACCTCCTCCTGCCTCCCGCCACTTCCCGCACTCACCAAAGTCCACGCCTGTCTCACAGGCTACTGCCTGGAGCTCCTCCTGCCTCAGTCGGGTGCTGTCCTTCCTCGGAGATGGGCACTGTTCTGCGGGGTCAGGAGGGCATCTGCTCTGGCTGTGCTGAGGGAGGGGGCTTCCTCCCATCTGACCCCCATCTGGCCCCAGGCCAGACACCTCTAGGTCTCTGGGTCAGGGTTCTGTCTCTTTTCCTCTATGTCTCTTTTCGATCTCCTCCCATCTGAGTCTCTTTACGTCTCCCTCCATTTCTGGCTGTGCCTGGCTGTGTGTGCCAGTCTGTCTCTGGGTCTCCTTTTCTCTGTCTCTCTTTGTCTCTGTTTTCCAGTCTCAATATCTCTCTCTGTCTAAACTCCGTCCAGACGACAGCCAGGAGGTGATAAATGGCTCCTGGATCCCCAGCCTGGCAGCCCCCGCCTCGGTGTCCCCAGGACCTCACCCTCCGCACATCTGCAGACATCTTTGTGACAGATCTTCCGCAGGGAAGAATGCTCTGTGGGCAGGTTGTAGAAGGAGCTGCACCTCCGGGCTGAGAGAGGGGCGTGTGCCTGGGGTCGGCTTGGGCCAGCGTTCCTGGGGACCCCTGGCTCCGCCCCCGAAACCCCCCCAACCCCTCACCCCACCTGGCCCTGCCCAGTCACTCCCTCCGCAGGCCCCTCCCCCTTGAAGACTCTGCTCTTCTTGCCCAGCGGGGCCGAGCCCAGTCACTTCTCCATCCCATCCCCTTCCAGACTCCCACAGCTTTGACCAGCCAGGAAGGCCACGCCCCTTATCACCACACCCCTGTCGGTCCCTTTCAGCAACCTTCTCCGCACCCTCCCCCCAATGCCCAGGCCCCTCTCAGCCACGCCTCAATACCCCTTCCCGGCCCCACCGCTCATCCCTCCCTCCTGGCCCAGTCCTTCGCAGTCCCCTCCGGGGATACCCCTCCACCCCCCAACCCCTACCCGTGCTTACAAGGCTCATAGTTGTCATATATGGTGACCTGGGCAGCCTGCAGGAACTCCACCTGCAGCGTCCTGTGGACCCGGAAGCCCAGCACTGTGTCTTCCTTGTGGGAGAGCTGGGGGGTGGGGGGAGGGAATCCTGTCTGAGCTGACCAGGCCACTGACCATGGGGCACTGACCACAGGGCCTTGACCAAAGCACTGACAACGTGGCCTTGCAGCCTGGGGAGCTGACCTCAGGCACTATGATTCTCTGGCAACACTGCCCAAGGCGCTGACCATGGATTATGTGCTCACCAGGCTGCCCATAGGCCTCTGGAGGGGGCCACCCAGGCTTCCTTACCTTCTCCAGGTAGAGGACAACAGTGTTGTCACTGGAATTCATCTTGGTCTCATACTGGAAGGCATACATCTCCACATCACTCGTAAGCTGGGGCAGAGGGTGAGGATTGCAGGTTGGCAGAGACCCCCTGAGGTCCCAGCTTTAGGAACTCTAGTCAGTGTAAAGTAACTCTCAAGCTCCCAGCCCTTGTCCCATCAACAACAGTGTCGGGGAAACTGACGCACAATCAGGGCAAGGATTTGTCTAAGGTCATGGAGGGAGGCAATCAGAGGTGATCATGGCTATAGACCACGGGGCATTAACCTGGGGGCCTTGATCCCCGTGTTCACACGAGGAGTGTGGGATGTTGCTAGGGCATCCCCACCCTGCTCAGGAGTAGGCAGGTGGGACCTCCATTACCTGTTTGAGGTCATTCTGGTTGGGGTAGAAGCCGATGAGCAGGGAGACCTCTATGACGCTCATTGTGGTCTCTCGATTTCCCTGGAACCTGGGGATTTCACAGCTCCAGTATCTCTTCCCACTCTCTTCCTGCCTCTCCCCAGTGCTCCTACTGCCATCATCGTTCTCATGCCTGGATGAATGCAGTCAGCAGCCTCCTCCTGGATCTCCCCATTACTCCTCTGCCCTCAGCAAGCTTACAGATTTAGCAAGCGGGAGTCTGATGGGTTGCTTCCTTGCTTAACAACATTTACCAGACGCCTTGTTTCACCCTTCTGCTTCGCCTCCTCTCAACCCAGCCTTCATGTGATTACTTCTCAGTGTCTCTCTCCTGCACTGGACCTTGGCACATGCTGTGGCTCTCTGCCTGGAGTCCTCACTCCTTTTTCTATCCTGAAACATCCTTGCATCTTTGCAATTTCCACTGATCCATCACTCCCTCTGGGAAGCCTTCTCCAGCCTATGCACCAAATCATTCTCTAATTTGCTCTCCTGTAGCTCCTTGGATCTCTCCTTTGCCATATTTAGTCACAGTTGTCATTTTACATTGATTCTGGATGACTTTTGTTATTGTCTATCTCCCCTGAGATACGCTGTGAGCTCCACCAGGCAGAGAGGAGCTGCCTTGCTCACACTGTACCCTCAGTTCCTAGAACAGAGCCTGGCATTCAGCAGATGCTCAACACATATTTTTATCTGGGGCAGACCTGGGTGAGGGCATCTGGGAGACAGGGCAGAACTGGGTGGGGGCTGGGATGTCTCGAGAAGATGAGGATGGAGAGAGCTGTGGGCTTGAAACCAGTTCTGGGCATCTGGGACATAGAGCATGTTTGCCGTGATGGAGCCCACCTTCCCAGGACATGGCAGGTTGAAGGACAGGATTGGGGAGCAGGATGGTAGACAAGCATGGGCAGGCAGGGTGGGAGGCAGGCAGGGGAATGGGCAGGGGAGGGCAGGATGGGTAGTAGGATGAGGGAAGCATGGAGAAGGAAGTGTGGCTGGTTCCCACCCTCCATTCAATACGTAAGGAGTCTGGATACCAGGAAGTGAGGACTTCCTCCTGCTCAGCCCAAGATCCTGGTGCCCTAACCTTGTCTCCATCTGGAGCTGGAAGGTCTCTTCCCCCTTTTTATTATCTGCAGAGAGAAGGCAGGAGTTTAGAGGCTGGGTAACACAGCTTCATGGGTTCAAATCCTGGCTCTGTTGTGTGACTCTGGGCAAGTTGCTTAAACTCTCTGTGCTTTAGTTACCTAATCTGTAAATGGGGAGCATAATATTCTCAACCCAGCAGTGTTGTAGGATTAAATGAGTTAATACAAGTAAAGCACTTAACACAGTGCCTTATTGGTGCTTTATAACCATCAGTTACTGTTACTACCATTACTATTACTACTACTACTTCTGTTATTATTATTATTAAGAAATGCAACCTGAGCCAAAGCCTTGGTCACTTTTAGTCCCTTAAAATCCTGGGGCTGTTGAGGGTTATTCTTCTCATCCCTATGGTGAGCTCCCAATGGCAGAGTCCTGTCTCTTCCTCCTTGGTGCCCCGGACTAGGAACTCTAGAATCCCATTTTGATCATCTCCACAACCCCGTACCCCAGTTCAGCACCCATCATCTCCTGCAAGACCAGTGCAGTCACCTCCTCCCTGGTCTCCCAGCTTCTGCCCTTGCCCTCTACAGTCTGTGCCAGAAGGAGCCTGTGCAGACCTGTGCTATGTCATATCCCTCTTCTGCTCAGAACCCTCTATAGCTCCCACTTCACTGAGCAAAAACCAAAGTTCTCACCGTGGCCCATGAGTCCCTACACCATCTGCCCCCATCACCTCTCCAACTCTTTTTCCTAAAACTCTACCCCTTGCTCTTCTGTGGCCACAATGGCTTCTTCAAACCAGGTGAGCTTATTCTTGCCTCCAGGCCTTTGCACCTGTTGTTCTGCCTGCCTGGAATGCTATTCCCTCAGATCCTTCCTGGCTCATTCTCTCACTTATTTCATGTCTGAGCTCAAATGCCATCTCCTCAGAGTGCTTCCCCTGGACCTCCTCCAAGTGTGTATCACCTTTTCCTGCTTTATTTTGTGTGGTAGTTATCATCACCTGTTAGTGTGTTATATATTTATTTTTTTATAATGCAGATTGTTATAAATAAATAGCAGTAAGAGTATAATTTATTTATTGTTGTATTATTGTTTGTCTCCCCCTACTAGAATGTGGGCTCCAGGAGAAGGGGTATTTTTTCTTGTTCATGCCTGTGTTCCCAGAGTCCAGAAACAAGGCATGACACATAGTAAATGCTCAATAAATATTTGTTGAAGAGTTGAATAAGGCAATACATGTGCTTACTGAATGAAAGCTAAAATAAAATAATAAAAAAGAAGGTCTGGGAATCCCTGGGTCTAGGCTCACCTTCCAAGGTACTATGGAGAGTCACATTCAGGTGGTACAGGTTGCAGGTGCCCTCCCCAGACTCTGGGGACCTGTGGTCCATGGTCAGGATCTGCCAGGGCAGGGAAGGTGTCAGAGATCATTCCCACCCACTCCCTTCCTCCTCACTCCAGTCCTCGCCTATCCAGGTTCCACCCCTGTGGATAATTCACAGCAAAGTCTGTACCCCCCAAATTTCTGGGTGCAGTGACCAGAACACTCTTTAGAGTCTAGACCACCTCTGTGTAGTAGGACTTTCTGCAGTAATTGAAATAGTCTCTACCTGTCCATATGGTAGCCACTAGCCACATGTAGCCATTGAGCACTTTAAATGTGGCTAGCGCAACCGAGGAACTGAATTTTTAATTTTACTTAATTTAAATTTAATCGAGGCTCATGGAGGAGTATGACATGCCCAAAGTCACACAACAAAGGCAGAGATTCAACTGTGACTCCATTGCCAGAAATATGAAAACAGGCTGTTCAAATTTAGTGAACAAGAGGTCTGTCCTCCTGGGCCACAGGGCATGGCGCCAGAAGATATAATGGAGCCCCTAGATGTTGGGGGAAAGGGTGGAGTCATCTTCCGGGCATTGGAAGGCATGCTGGAGGGAGAATCTTCCTTTGGGGAGGTGAAGAAAGAGACACCCCTTCAAGGACTCAGCATGATAGGTCCAAAAACCTCTGGCCTCTACCTCTCCTGACTCTTGACTCATAATAAGTGAAGACTTTCTGAGTCTTTATTTCCCCACCTGTTAAATGGAGTCTATATTTTTACCAACTTTCTAGGGGCAGGTTTCGAGGTGTCCTTAACTTGGTTCTTAGCAAATAGTAGTGCCCTAAATGGTAGCTAGAAATATTGCTGATTTCAATCTTGTCTTGCAATAGACTGTCTCTATTCCCACCAGCAAGGGGAGGGGGCGGTGGTGGTGCTGGGCTTCAGTTAAGGACCTCATGGTGGGACACCAGACCTACCGAGATTGTTCCTCTCCCACTGCCACTGGCTTTGATCTCTAGGTCATCCTGGGCAGAGAACTGAAAGGAAGCAAGAAGAGGATTTGAGCGCACAGGAAGCAGCAAAACATGGCTCAAATGCAACGGGGTTGGGAAGGAAAGCAAGTATGGGCAGTGAGGCCTCAGTAATTTCCCTAACTTGAGGTCTAGTGACTCACTGCCCCCTCTCCCCACATAGATGGTTTTACTTTTTTATTTTTGATAGAGCGTTTGTGGTATCTACACTGTCACAGATCAACTGCAACTGCCAACTCAGGCTCTGTCCTAATGTACATCTGTTCAATCTGTTCAAGTGTCTACAGAGTTCCTTGTGCATGGAGCCACCACAAGATTCTTCTCCCTGGCATCTCCGCATCTACTCTTGTTTCCATCATACATTCTTCCTTATCAGCCAGAGAAAAATTTTACAAATTCATATCCATTCTCATCACCCCTGCTTAAACCCCATTGCTATTCTTGGGATACTTCTGCCTCAGGGCCTTTGCTCCTGCTGTTTCCTCTGCTTAGATATCCACAAAGCTCGCTCCTTCCTTTCCCTAAGGTCTTTGCTCAAATGTTACCATCTTGGTGAGAACTTCCCTGCCCCTCCTATCTAAAATTGCAACTCCTTGATGTGCTCATCCCCCCCTTTCTGCTTAAGTTTTAGCTATAGCACTTGCCACCATGTAACACACAACATATGCTACTTACTCACATCTCTTTATTGTCTGTCTCAACCATTGAAATATAAAATTCTACAGGGAAAGGGATTTTTTAATGTCTTATTTATGGCTGTATTCCCATCACCTAGAATAGTGCCTGGCATACAATGAGTGCTCAATAAAGTTGGGTCAAAGGATTGAAGGTAAATATCACTTCCTCCATGGAGTAAGGTCATGGAGATTATCTTCTTCCTCACATCCAGGATATTTTCCCCTTTACACACATTTCTTTTCCCTATGTCCAGAAAGCTTAAAATACTTTTTGTCTTAGTTTCTTTCTACACTGTAAGTTTCATGTGAGCAGAGGCCACAGATCTTTCATAATGCATCCCCATTGCACAGGAGAATGACTGGCACACAATAGGTGCTCAAGATATGGTGGAATAAATGAGTCAATACACTGACAGTATAGACACTGGTTGTGAGATAATCTTGGAGAGGGAGATTGGCAGGGACATGACTCTTGGCCTCATCCCCAATGCCACCTCTGTATGGCCTTCCTGTCTGCCCCTCAGTGCCCTACCTTTGCTGTCCGCTGCTGGTAGGCATTGTTCTGATCAACGATCCACTCCAAGTCCAAGGCTTTCTTGGGGACGCTTATCTGGATCCGGAGATCCTGGACCCCATCGAAAGGGACAGCTTCGCGGAAGTGGGTGAGGGCCTCAAGGGCCACCACAGTAGTCTACGTGTTGGGATGGGGCCGCGGATCAGCACCACTGACAGCGCCCCGGGAACCCGCAGCGTGGCAAATCAGCACCACGGGTAGCTCCTTCCGGTGGGCTGGCCTTGTCAGCACCTCGGCTAGCGCCCCTCCCCCCAACCCCCTCTTTCCGAGGCTCGGGTCACCTGGGTGGACTTGAAGCCTCCGCCTAGCTCCCGTTTCTCCAGTAGCCACTTGGCAATGGCGTGCGTCTCATTGTGCCGACCCAACACCACCTTCTGCATCAGCGCATAGGCCGTGGCCTCAATGGTGTACAGGGAGTTCTTGTCCAGGTGGCTCTTGGACCAGTGGGTTTTATCTAGGAGATGGATGACCACTTTGTCACCCAAAACTGGGCCCATCTACCAAAACCTGTCCTCGCCTTCTGTCATCTGGCCCAAATTTCTCATCCACTATTTTATTGAGCACTTACTTTATATGAAACTCTTTGAGGAGGCATATGGACATTTTATTTTCGGAACAGATATCTCCTAGATGTCTAGGAGACAGGGACTCTAACTATTTAGAGATGGGGAAATTAAGGTTCAGAGAAGCTCCTCCAAGTCCCACCAGTTCCACCGAAAGTGAGTTTTCCTAACTCCATTCCTCTTGACTTGGAGGAGGATGGGATAAGGATCATTGGGCAGGCCAAGGGAGTCAGGCCCCCTCGGTTAACCACATTTTATGACGTTTTTTCCATCTTTGACCACCATGTCAAGCACTTTCCCAATTCAGGGCATTTGCACATGCCATTCTCTTAGCTTGGAATGTCCTTGGCCTTTCACACAGGTGGGCCTTCTTATCTTTTATTCCAGCTGAGGCATTCCTTTTTCACAGAGGCCTCCCCAGTTCTCCAATCCATACTCCTCTTTGCGCATCATCTCTCCCACCCATCTTGTATGTTATCATCTCAGTGCTTGTCTCAATCTGTAGTTGATCTGTTTGTTTTTTGCCTGCTTCCCCCAGGGATGGTGGGACCTTTGAGAGCAAGGACCATATCAGTGTTGTTGACCTTGGTTTTTCAGAGTCTGAGCTCAAGAGTTGGCACACCACAGATGCTCAATAACCGCTAAGGTGATGAGTCACACATTGCTGAATTTGAAATCATACAATCCCCCTCCCCGTGCCCCCCATGACTGTGGTTAACACATAGTTAACACAAAAAAGTGGCCCACACTCACCATGGCTGGCAAAGCTGTCCAGGCGGTCATTGGCTCAGGGGCTATTGGTGAGGGCCAGAGCATAGGAAACTATGGCTATGGCAAAAGTTGTATTAATTTTGGGAAGGCGTTCCTCCAGAAAGCTACGGGCTCGCTCCATGCTGGCAGGCAAATTCTAGAAAGTCAGAGAGAGCAAAGTAGAGCGGGGCAATTAGAGGAAAGGGGTCTAGGAGTTAGAAGAGAGGGATGCATGGGGAGGGACATGAAGATGGGGGAACTTCTTGTGGGCAGAGGATCTAGAGGGCTCTGTAGAGCCTGCCCTCCTCTTGGGGTCTTACCGGTATCTCCTGGATGCACAAGTCCCTCCCCTTATCCAGGGCAATCAGGACAAGAGCTGTGAGGGATATGTCTGCTTCAGAGCCTCGGTAGCCACCCTGTGGATGCAGGATCACACCCATGATCCCCCTAGTGTCTTGGAGAGACTTTCCCCAACCTCTCCTGTGTGACCTTGAAAAGCTCCCAGGTGCTCAGCTCTGGGCTGGAGGATGCTGAAAGCAGGATGGGGAGAGAGAGGAGGAGGAGGAACCACCTCAAGGTTTGCCTGTGTGGGGTCTGCATTACCAACCTAAGCCAACAGCCATGGAGGGTGATGTGTTATCCTCCACACTATCTCAAAGCATTCTTTTAGCAGCTCCATTTTCCTGATGAGGCAAGTCGTGGCCAGAGAAGTGGTCTCCTCATTGCTGGTAAATGACTGATTTAGGGTTCAAGTTCCTCTTTAGTCTTCTAATTCCACCTTCAGCCTCTGTACTGGGTTGAATAGTGTTCCCCCCTCAAAAAAAATTCATGTCCACTCAGAACCTCAGAATTGATCTTACTTGGAAATAGGGTCTTTGCAGATGTAATTAGTTAAATTAATAGGAGGTCATACTGATTAGAGTGGACCCTATCCAGTGACTAGTGTCCTAAAAGAAGGCCATATGAAGACCCACAGAAGGAAGGAGGGCAAATGAGGATGGGGACAGGGGTTGGAGTTGTGCAGCTACAAGTCAAGGAATGCCAAGGACTGCCCAGAGGCCATCGAGCTAGAAGAGACAAGGAAGGATTCCCCCGTAGGGCCTTCAGAAGGAGCATGGCCCTGCTGACACCTTGATCTGGGACTACTAGCTTCCAGAACTGTGATAAAATAAATACATTTCTGTTGTTCTGAGTCATCCAGTTTGTGGTACTTTTTACAAGAGCCCCAAGGAATTAATTCCTGCCCCACCATCTCTTCTTCCCATGGTGGCCAATGAAGCTTGTGAACTCTTGAATCAGGTTGTATCCCTCCTCAGTTCAAAACCCTCCATGGCTCCCATCTCACTCAGAGGAAAAGCTCAAGTCCTCCTTGCAGCCCCAAAGGCCCTGCACCATCTGTCCCACCCCCTCCCTCAGCTCTCCTCCTCCCCCTCTCCTCCAGGGTTGTTCACTCTGTCCCAGCCTCCTCACTGTTCCTCAAACATACTGGGCACTTCCAGGCTCAGGGCCTTTGCACATGTTGTTTCCTCTGCTTGGAACACTCTTTCCTTGATTATCCACATGACTTGCTCCCTCACCTCCTCAGGTCTGTACAAACATCATCTCTTCATGAAGCCTTCCAAAATGACACCCCATCACCTTGATTCCCCTTTCCCTGCATCTTTCCCCATGTCACTTCTGCCATGCACGCCACATCACTTAGGTCTCTCTCATGCTCATTGCCTGTCCTTCCTCCACGAGAGAGCCCACCCCATGAGAGAAGAGATTTTTGTCTATTTTGTTTGCCCAGGGTCCTCAGTGCTTAAAGCAGTGCCTGGCACATTGTAGATGCCTGGTAAGTGTTTGTTGGTAGAAAGAAACTCCTTTCTGTGAGTCTGTGAAACCTGTTTGTAACCCCTCTCTGTACAACCTTCCTGTACAGCATCTGGCTCCTGCTCACACAGGCCTCCCAACTCCCTAACTGCTTCCTTTATCTGGGGTTGCAATCTGTCTTTTCTGGGTTCATGCATTCACCCAGAGTTTTATTCAGCAAATATTTGCCAACTATGATGAATCAGACCTGCTTCCCTGCGCTGGAAGGACTCACAGTGCAGGGAAAGCAAACCTTGAACAGACTATTTCAAGTCCTCATTGAGGCCACCAAGGCTCTGCAGGTTTCAGGGCCTGGCATCTCTCCTACCCTCTCAGGCCTCAGGACGAACTACCCCTTTCCCATCTTTGGGCTCTGGTTTCTTCCTTTTCCTCAAACACGCCAGAGCCTCAGGGCCTTTGCATGTGCTGCTCCCTTTGCCTGGAGCTCTCTTTCCCATTCTTCCCCCACCAACTCTATTCCTTCTTGAGGTTGCTACTTTGCTGTCCCTTCCTTTTGCAGGTTCCCTGACCAGGCATGACCCCTATTAAATACTCTCTCCTGGTATTTCTTTCCCATGGAACTTAGCACAGTTGTGATTTAAACAATCACTAGTTATAACTATTTGGCTAACTTCCATCTTCCTCCCACACCCCAGCTTGTGAGTACTACAAGGCAGGGGTAAATGTGTAATGTGTAAATGTCTTGTTTACTGCTATGTCTCCCCTCTGTCTAGTACAAGGCCTGGTACACACCAGTTGCTGGATAGATATCTATTGAATGACTGAATGACATCCCTACTGTCATGGGTGCAATAATAGAGATACAGGGCTGGTATTCAGGGGAGGCCCCTGGAGGAGGTGGGTTTGAGCTAAATCTAAAGAGAAAACACAATTTGGCCAGCCAAGGAAAAGAAAAAGCGATGGGGCCATGGCTATTCCATGCGGAGAGAGCAGCATAAGCAAAGACAGAGTGAATTGGAGGGATCTGTGATCAGGGAGTAGTGAGGGGTAAGGCTTGTGGGGGAGTTACAGAAGAGAGGGATATAATAGAGAGATACCGTCATAGACAACTGTGAGCCATAGAAGGTGTTTGAACATGGGAGAGACATCCCAGACTGTTTGAAAGCTATTTCTGGAGGCTGATGTGGAGGAATATCTGGTAGGGATGGCTGTGTTGGCTGGGAGGTTGAGAAGACTCAGCCCAGAGGAAAGAGAGCCAGGACTGGAGCCACTCAAAGTGAAGTGGGCACATCACGGGGTCCCAGATGTGCCCAGCCTCTCTGACATTGTAACAGAGTCCAGGGAGGTCCAGAGCAGAGGGATGTGATGCTGGGTGCCGGGCCCTGGCTTTTTCCTGTTCTCATTTTACCTGCAAACAGGTCAAGGGCCTGAGATTCACCCTATCAGTGCACAGAGCCCTGGATTTGAACAGCCCAGGGGGGGGGAGGGCAGTGGGCACTTGCATGGATGCCATGATCACTGGGCCATTCTCCAAGAAGTGCCCATCCTCTGCCTGCCTCTTGGTGATGATCCAGTTGGCAGGGGCACAGAGAGAGTGCAGATCAAACATGCCGGTTGTCATGATAGAGTAGGCCAGGGCAAAGACCCGGAACACGTAGCTCGTGTTCCAAGGCTCTGCAGGGTCTTTTCCCTGCAGAGCCTTGGTGGCCTCAATGAGGACTTGAAATAATCTGTTCAAGGTTTGCTTTCCCTGCACTGAGCTTGTCAGGGGAGATGGGGTGGGTGATGACTGGGAATAGCAGCCAAGGGGATTCGAGGACAGGGGCTTCTACACTAGGGGGAGTCTACACCTGCTGCTCCAGACTGACCCTTCATTTGCTGCTCTCCAGATCTGGCGGCATGGACACTAACCCGTCTCTCCGACATTCAGACACGTGCTCTCAACAATAACCCCTAGGTAACCCCCAGACACTATCACCCCCAAAGTTACCCCCAAACTCTAAACTCCCAGGTAACCCTCAGGTAAAACCCAAGTAGCAATACTTCTGGCCCAAAGGCTGCCTGCCCCAAGCCCCTGCTGCTCGGGTGCTCCTAGGATCATTAAGCGCCAGGCTGGCCCTTGGGCTTCATTCAGGGTGGTTGTGGCAGGACTGCCAACATCCTCGTCCTTACCAGGTGCTTCCCGGGTGTCCGTTGCTGATGTGGTAGGTGCTGTGTGCACTCCGGTGGGTCAGCATGTGGGTGTAACCTGGGGAAATGGGTGGAGGAGAACTTTCAGGGAGATTTGGCATTTGGGTGTGGCTATGAAGGGGAGTCAGGTATCAGGCATAATCTGGGGGGTAAGATGTGGGTGTGACTTGGGGGTGCATCCTATCTAGGTCTAACTATAGGAGGGGACTTGTCTAGGTGTATCAGGAGGTGGCTGCAGGGCCCAGGTGTGACTGTGGTAGCCAGTGTCCAGTGTCATCTGGGAGTAACCTGGGAAAGGGTGTGACTGGGAATTTCTGCTCAGAGGGATTGTGGAAGGTGGAACCCAGGAAAGGGGTACTCTGGGGGCCACTACCTGGGAGTTTCCCTGACAGTTATTTCTTGGCTATAAATTAGGGGTGTCACTGTGTCTGTGCAGTTTAGGGGAGGCTACTCCTGGGTGTAATCTCGGAGGCGTACCTCTCAGGTGTATTCTGAGTGTTGCTACTTAAGTATTACCTGAAGGTTGCTTGGGAGCTTACTGTTTGGGAGTAACTTTGGGGGTGATAGTGTCGAGGTGTTACCTGAGGGTTATTGTTGAGAGCACCTGGATGGAGACCTGGTGTCTGAGTGTAACCGGGAAGGGGGGTCAGTGCCCAGATTAACTTGAGGGTCTCTGTCTGGGTATAACCAGGAGTGTGCATCTCTGGTTGTTACCTGGGAGGTGTGGATATAACCTGGAAAGGGGTAATGGGGAGGCCACCACCTGGGATTATTCTGGAGTTTTCTGCTTGGGGGTTCTCTAGGGGTATAACCCAAGGCATGTCACTGACTGGGTGTAACCTAGAACAGTGTCTGAATATAACAGAACCTGGGGGCTGCTGCTTTGGAGGTAAACCAGGGTGTCTGTTGTCAGACTGTAGTCTGGGAGAGGGGTCCAGATGAAGGAGCACCTGGGGGACTTGGTACCAGGTTGTAACCTGGGAGATGAGTCAGGGTATGAATGTTGTTGTTGGGCAGAGTCCCGTAGGGGCCACACCCAACCCTGGGGGTACCCCAGCCACCCTTCCAGAGAGTCCCAGACACCCTCATTGAGGTCCCAGGAGGGAACCCCTCTCACCTCTGACAATGTTCTGTATCACCTGCTCCCTGAGTTCCACTCCAACCTTGCCCCACTGGCCAGCAGCATCCAAATAGTGGGTCAGGATGATCACAGGTGCCAATTTGCTCAGCGTCTGCTCAGGGCAACCAGTCGGGACCCTCAGCAGTTGCCATTTTTCTCCAGGTGTCAGGGTGCCCAGGATTGTCTCGCCAAGGATGTCACCTATCAGATGAGCAGAATCATCTCAGGAATGGCCTAATCCGCCATGGCTCCAATCACCCCACATGGGCACCCCAGCTCCTCCCGCCCCTGTGCCCAGGCATGTGTGGGAGAAGCCAGCTCCCCAGTCTCCCAATCCCTCCCCCCAGGAGTCATCTCTGTTCTAAGCACCTTGGACACTGACAAACACTTCTGCCTCTGTATTGGGCACCATGTCCAAAAAGTTCTGTCTTGGCACCACTTCCATCTGGGTTTGACCTAGGTTGAGCAGGCACAGCCTTCTGTGACAAGCAGATTCTGGGGCTGGGGAGGTCAGGGTATGCAGAGCCGGGAGGAGCTCAGACTGCCCACCTGGCTGGACCCCCTCATTTCAGCTCCTCCCTCCATCCTGACGCGGCCCTAGGATCCCATATGCTCCCCGCAGACCCCACAAACCTTGGGGGTTCAGGAGGATGCTATGGGATTTTTGCTGTATCTGCCCTCCTGCCTGTGAGATGTAATGATGAAGCAAGTTAAAAACAACAGCAATAATAGTAATAATGACAATCACAATGACAGTAGGAGGAGGCATTGGTTAGCTATAAAGAACACAGACTCTGGATCCCAAATATCTGGGTTCAAATCCCAATCCTTCTATGTTCTAGCTGTGTGACCTTGGGCAAATTACTTAACCTCTCTGTGCCTCAGTTTTCTCATCCATAAAAGGCTCCTACTTCCTATGGTTGTTCTGATGGCTCAACGAATTACTATTCTTGAAGTGTTTATATCATAAGTGCTAAACATGTGTTTGTTAAGTAAATAAATTAAGCAAATAAGAGAAGTGAATAAAGTATTATTAATGGGTTGTGCACAACCAATATGAGATATAATTTTCACAGCTCTCTGATTATTATTCACAGCTCTGGATGTGATGATGGTCACACCTTGCAAATAAGGAAACAAAGGCTCAGAAAAGTTAGGTAAATTGTCCAAGGTCACACAGCAGAGACAAGGCTTGAACCCACCCTGACAACAAAGTCCCATAGTGGGAGCTCTGTGATTGAACTTTCAAATCCATTCTCTTGCACCTCACTCCCATCTGAGAGGCCTGATGTTGTTGATCCCGGGCATACCCGTCCGTCCTGTGATCACACCCTGGGAGCCCCGGGGAAGCCCCACTAACTGCACCAGTAACAAAAGGTGGGGGTACCCATTACCTTGACCAGAAGTGTCTTCCTTATATGGTCCTCAACCTCAGTTGTCCTAATCCTGACCTCCACATCCACTTTGCCTATCTCAAGTGGGAGAAGCACAAAGGGCACCATCTTGGAGGAGGTGGGGGTATGACCACCACCCGGCGGGATGGGGCTTCTGGCTTTGACGCACTGCACAGAGCCTCCTTGTGGGGGAACTCCACACGGACCTGGGGCAAGGTGGGCAGTTGGGTGGTCTAGGACCCTAGTCACAATTCCCTCCCTCTCCCCACCCTGGAAATCCCAAGTAGGTGACAGCACAGCATAGTGGTTGAGAGCTAAGACCTTGCCTGACACTTGTGTTGTGTGACCTCAGGAAAGCCCCTTCACCTCTTTGTGCCTCAATTTCCTCACTTCTACACCAAAAGCAATAATAGCAGCCATCTGCTGGGATTATTGTACATTTTATTTATTTTATTTTATTTTTTTAAAGATTTTATTTATTTATTTGACAGAGAGAAACACAGCGAGAGAGGGAACACAAGCAGGGGGAGTAGGAGAGGGAGAAGCAGGCTCTCCGCTGAGCAGGGAGCCTGATACGGGGCTCGATCCCAGGACCCTGGGATCATGACCTGAGCCGAAGGCAGACACTTAACGACTGAGCCACCCAGGTGCCCCTTATTGTACGTTTTAAATGAGAAAATACCCCAGAAGCTTTTTAAAAGAGCAACCACTTCGCTGGCCCCTTTGAATAATGGACACACTCCAACCCCTTTATAAAACACACTGATGGATGGTTTGAGAGGAGGGGAGGGCTCAGGCTTCACCTTGACCTGCTCCATCCTGAAATTGTACAGCACGGCTTGGATCTGGACCTGCTCATTCCTGACCACGGAGGAGGGCAACTTGAGATCCACAAAGAGTGATTTCATAACTGTCAACTCAAAGGGGTCTGAGACGGAGAGACCTAGAGCCAGGGGAGTATGTTGGCATTAAGCAGAGGCCAGCTGTCCCGGGGCTGGGCGGGACCACCATTCTCCCATCTCCTCAGCCCTGGGCTTGTGGGGTCACCTTGTCCAGGCTTGAGGCTGACAGCCACCAACTGCCACGTGGTGATGGAATCTGGCACAGTCACAAGAGTGCTGTAGTGGGAGATGCCTCTGGCAGGGAAGGGGGGGCATTAGTGAGTTTGTGCTCAGAGCCTCTGCACTGGGGGTCACTGCCCAGGGGTCAGTGGGTCACTAGAGGGCCGTCCTTTTGGGGGAACCACTGGGATTTGTATCCCCCTCCAGGCGGTTATACTGACTATACCAAGAGCTCAGTGTCACCATGGGAACACTGGCTATGATTGACATCCACTGATGTCTCGAAGGGCCAGGGACCAGATGCTGCTGTGGGGGCTGTGGTCCTACCCTGATGTACTTTCCGGCAGTTTAAACTTCATCTAGAGCCAGCTCTCAGGGAACAAGTCTCGGATAGGCTGGTCCTCCAGGAAGAGGTCATCTAAGTCCTCACCTTCATCCGCTTCAGGGAGGGGATGGGGGGCAGTGTCTCCTTTGCCTCTCTCCCATGGTCCTCCCACTCCATCCCCTTCTGGCCCTTATCTCCCCTTGACTTGTCCCATGACACTTCACGCCCCTCAGGCAAGCCCCAACGCCCCCCACGCCCCCCACGCCCCCGCCTCCTGCCATGGCCTCCTCACATGTTCCCAAAAGCAGCTGCTCCTCCCGGGCCTCCTGAGTCAGGGCCTCAGACAGATGGCAACAGCTCAGGAAAGCAGCAACACAGGTTGGCCCATGGCGGACATGCCGGGTCCTCTCTTCCCACGACAGCCCCACCGGGCTCTCCCGGAGCCCAGCCTCAGAGCACTTTCGCTCCAGCTCTGTCTTGAATTTGTTCACTGTGGGCCAGAGTTAGAGGGACTGAGGAGGGGCTGAGCGGGACCAGAGGAAGCTGGGACCCATCTACCTCAATGCCACATACACCTGGTCTCTATGTATCCATAACTCTGGCAGATGCTGGTCCTAGCACTTTGCCTGTATCTTCCTCCTGAAGCCTCACATTGAACCCATGTGGTGGGTTCTGATGAGGAAGCTAAACAACAGAGAGTTTAATTCACTGGCCCATGGTCACACAGCTCCCAAGTGGCAGGGCTGGCACTAGAATCCATGCTGTTGCCTCTCTTTTTCCCCCTCCTCCTCCCCACCCTTCTTGGCAGGGATTGCCATGTTTTTATATTAGAGATACCATTTCAACTTTTTTTTAAAAGATTTTATTTATTTGAGAGAGAGAGAGAGCGAGCACAAGCAGGGGGAGGGGCAGAGAGAGAGGGAGAAGCAGGCTCCCCACTGAGCAGGGAGCCCGACATGGGACTCGATCCCAGGACTCTAGGATCATGACCTGAGCCAAAGGCAGACACTTAACTGATGGAGCCACCCAGGCGCCCCATCATTTCAACTTCTGATTTTCATCATGTGTTTTGAAAAAATCAAAACATAAAACTTGTTGTAAAGCATGATGTCAAGCTGAATGCTTCTAAGTTAGCAAACTGAAGGAATACACTTAAAGATAAAAATAGAGCAATTCAGGGGCACCTGGGTGGCTGAGTTCATTAAGCGTCCGACTCCTGGCTTCAGCTCAGGTCATGATCTCAGGGTCGTGAGATTGAGCCCTGCGTCGGGCTCCCCGCACTCAGCATGGAGTCTGCTTGAGATTCTCTTCCTCTCCCTCTCCCTCTGCTCCTCCTCCTGCTCACACTCTCTCTCTCTTTAAAATAAATAAATAGGGGCACCTGGGTGGCTCAGTTGGTTAAGCGACTGCCTTCGGCTCAGGTCATGATCCTGAAGTCCCGGGATCGAGTCCCACATTGGGCTCCCTGCTCAGCAGGGAGTCTACTTCTCCCTCTGGCCCACCCCCCTCTCATGCTCTCTCTCTATCTCATTCTCTCTCTCAAATAAATAAATAAAATCTTTTAAAAAATTAAAAATAAATAAATAAATAACTTAAAATATATAGCAATTTAAAAATCTTATTGTTTACCACTAACATAATTATAGTTAAATGATACAACTTATCGTTACCATAAACAAAACAACGGCTTATATTATAAACTTTTCCCAGGGGGTTAGCATAATTCTCTTTAATACCAAAATTAGAGTTAAGGTTTTATCTCAATTTCTATTAGGTTTCACTTACTTTCTCTTTATTTAGATCCACAAAGTCATTAGCACTGCTCAAAGAGACTGAAAAATCTAAGATTCACAGAACCCATGCTTCCAACACCACTCAGTGCTGCCTCCCATCTTCCCTGAACTCCAGGCTCACATCTTATTCTGGTCCACACCCTGGCCTTGGGGATGGCAGGTTTGCTATTATCCACTGGTACCCAGCACCCATCTCTCCTTTTGTCTACGTTCACTCTTGTATCACAAAGCCTAGACATCTAGAAGCTGCATTTCCCAGACTCTCTTCTGCTAGGGTTCTAGATGGGATAAGATTCTGCCACAGAGACACGCTTGTGTAAGATTTGAAGGGTGGAAGAAGTGGAGGCCATTTTCCCTGTGGCAGTGGTAACTGACAGGTGAACCCCAGTCACAGGTGAACTCCGTGTGTTTTTGTAATGGGCACTATTTCTGCACTTTGTTATCTACCCACCAGCATCGCAAGAGATATTGGCAGAAGTTTCCCGAGATTTCACACATTGCAAAACTGCAATGAGGTGATCTTGAGTCCCAGCAAGCAGCCTTTTGATGTCCACTCCTACAGACCGTCTAATGATTTTGAAAGCACCAGACTCCCATCACCAAATCCCTCCCTTTCTGCTTGAAGCACCTAGAGTGGTTTCAGTTTTCTCTTCTAAGCTCTGATGAATACAGTAGTTTAGGGAGCCAGGAGGGACATGTCCAGCTTTAGCTCTGACCTGCATTCCTCTTGGTCTCCAGCCATTTCAGGGAGTGGCGGTGACGGCTGGCAGGGGGGCTCTGAGGGCACTGCCAGTCTGAGGGTCAGAGAGAAGAATGAGAGGACCACCGTCAAGATCATTATCAACATCCTTGATATCTATTAGGTGCTTGCAGAATGCCCAGTGCTTTCTAAGCATCATTGCATTTAATCCCATAGCCTCCTCATAGTCATGATTCACCACTTAAAATCTGTGCAATCTTCAGGAAGTCACTTAAACTCTCTGGGCATTAATTTCTCCAGCTATGTAAATTGGTACAATCAAAGTTCTATCAATGAGATCATGCATATAAAAGTACTTAGCACAGTGTCCAGCTTGTAGTAAATAGAAACTATTATTGATATCATTATTTATAGTTGAAAGAAGACACTCTTAGTTGTCCCTAGTATCCACTTTCCCCCTTCAACCGGGGCAACTAAACCTCCCTCTTTTGCATATCACTCAGAATGAAGACTACATTTCCCAACCTCCCTTGCAACTAGGTAGGGCTACATGACTGAGTTCCGGCAAATGAGATCTGAGGAAGTGTCTCCCCTTCCTACTTCCCTTCATACTCTTGCCTGGCATGAGGTCCTGATGAGATGCCGTCTTGGAATATAGCAGAACAACAAGCTAGAAGGAGGTTGAGTCCCAGAATGACATCAGAACTGTTACTGAGTGAGAAATAAACTTCTACCTTGTTTAAGCTACTGTTTGTATCTCTGACACCCATGACCAAACCTATATCTTAACTAAGAGGTAGTGAGTCACTTCTATTATTATCCCCATTTTATGGACAAAGAAATGGAGCCTCAGAGAGGAAATGTAACTGACTCATGGTAAGTAGGAGGGTCCTAGATTTTAGCCTGTCTGACACCAAACCTCATGTTCTTAACCACTAGACAACACTGCCCACCCACCCTGCCCCCAGCACGTCCCTTCCTGTACCTGAGCTTGCTGGGGTGTGCATCCCTGTGCTCATCTTCAGGTCCAATCCAGCATCCTTGAATACAGCAAGTCCGTCTTTCCCACTGCCCACTGTGCAGCCAATGTCATATTCTTCCACCACATCCCAGACCTGGGGGTTAAGATAGGAACCTGGCTTTGGAGCTTGTATGACCTTTTCAGGAAAGGAGCAATGGTGCACTGAAATAGCTGGCTCAAATAATAATTCTCACACCACCTCCCATTTATTGAGCTCTTATCACCTTCCAATCTCTAGCTGTGTGCTAGCTCCTTGAATCCTTGCAACCATCAAAGTTGCCCATTTACAGCTGAAGAAGCTAAAGCCCCAGTTATTAGAACCTCCAGGCAACCTCCTGGCCCATAGCCCACATATTCTCACCTTCTTCTGTGTGAGCTTGTGCTTGCTGTTCAAGACATAGACAGCCTTGTCCACGGCCACCAACCCCACTGTGGCCTCTTTATCACCTGTCACCTTCACTTCCACGTGGCTGTTAGGCTTCAAAGTCTGGAAGCGTCTTTCTTTCTCCAAACCAACCTTCAGCTGAGCCAGGAAAAACAGAGATGTCAGGAAAAGGGGCTCATATGCTACCAAGAGACTTACCCGAGTCTACTTTCAAGTTTATGCTCCTTATGGCCCTGATGGAGCATCCGGGAACTTTACCATGCCAATCCCAACTCCACACATTTGCCTGCATATTCGCCATGCTCTAGGGTGAGCTTTTAAGGGCACATCTCCTCTTCTCCCCTGCCCCCAGACTTGGAGCCCTTCAACTTGGACAGACTTTCTGCCCATCCAAGCTTTATGATGGTAATGTGCAACTTCAAGGAATTTGGCTCACTGTCCCCATGCATCTGTCATTCACATCAACCCATACGGAGTCGGCCACCAGTTTAGGATCCTGACCTGTTCCCCTAGGCAGTAAATAAAAGGCCAGGATGCGGAAGGAGGGCAGCATCTCTGAAGTCACATCAATAGTGGTTACCGTGAGGTCACTTTTTGATTGATGTTTGGCATGCACAATCCGGTCCTTACTCAGGACCTTGGAGACAAGGGAGGACAAGAATAAGAAGGGTAAGGTCAACCTTTTCCTGAAGCCATCTCAGTTCACAAGGGAGACCCACAGTTCCTTTGCTTCAGCCCCTTAGTCTGAGGCCACCCCAAATGGTTCCCACCTTCACACCACTGTTCAGTTTCTCCAAACCAGCTAGCCAGGGATGTTCCAGGGAAATAATTCCTTGGCTTAGGTTTTAGTCCTAGCCACTCACCAGGATGGTGAAGTGAGTGATCTGTTTCTTGGTTTCAGAATTCTGATGTTCTGTGACAAGGCTCAGGTAGACGCTGCTGCCAACCTCTGCGACTGTCTTCACCTCAATGTGCAAGATGTTCCCCGACCCACCCTGAGTCGAGTAAGGCCAAGCCATCATACTGGCTGAAGCCTGCTCTTCCGGCCGGAGAGGCTCATCAGTTTCTACCTGGGGAGAGTGATGGGCAAGTAAACTTCCAGCTCTTCCAGCTCACACAGCTCCACCATCCCTGCCCCATTAAGTTGGTACCAAGATAGGGAGCTTCTCCCGATTATTTGCATTTGTGTTGATGGTCAAAATGGCCACTCCATTGGCTGAGGTGCGGTCTTGTTTGTCTTGGCATCGGACAAGGACTCTAGAGGCTGGGGACCCATCAGGATTTGAGACAAAGACCTGAGGTAGAATAAGGGGTGAGATGAAAGATAGGCCTGGTGGTGGCCTGGCATGAGAAGTGGGTACTGGGAATCTGATCTGGACAGGACTGCCTTGTATAGCTGTACAAGTTGTGCACTGAACAACACTGGGGACACCATTCATATTAGAGTTTTTATGAATGGCACCCCCTCAAGTTTTGCAGTGTGTAATCATATGTGATGGCCCTGGGTGTTGGTGTGCTGGTGGGGTGGAGGTGGAGGGAATTGGAGTGGAGAGATGTGGAGGGCTTGGGGAAATCTTTAGTAGGACTGGCACCAAAGGATGTTTCTAGTTTTCTTAATGTCCATCAGACATCTCAAAGTCACCCAAAATGAATGCATGTAAAAACAGCATGCTTGCCTTGCAAAAGTAGCCTCAAGATAACCCCCTGAGCACCACCTTCCAGCCTGACTGTGACCACTAAGCCCCCCACAGAGAAATTATGGAGTCATCACAGTGCTTTGGGGGGACCTGGGTTAAGACTTGAGAGAGACGTGGGATTGGTGTGGGAGGCCTGATGGATTGTAAGTTGTGGGGGACAGGTGAGTCCAGTGTGGGTTTTTGTCTCCTGAGAAGGGTCTATTAGGGGAAGGGAGCCCCAAGACCCTGGGTGGAATGAAGTCAGACTCTGACCTTAACGTAGAAGGGCATCCCAGGCTTGAAATACTGGGGTGTCCTGATGAACTTGATGCTGTATGGGCTCCGGATGATCTTCACCCCAGAGGTCTTAGCCTGGACCATCTCACCCCCTGGAGAAACAGGGGACTGTGAGGTCTGTGGAGGAGGTTCAGTTTCTTGGGGCAGTGGCAGGGCTGCTGGTATGGGAGGCCTGTCTTGGTAAAGACAGAGAAAGACAGTAACACAATCTCAGCTCCTTCCAGCCTTTCTGGCATTTTTGCATTTATCTGATGAGGAAATGGACTGGGAGGTGGCCCGTGGTCACATGGGTGGAATGTCTAGGTTGGGTAAGAACACTGTCCTGACCTCAGCCAGGAGCTTGGGTGAGGGTGGCACCTGAAGAGAACACGGTGACGTTGACAAAGATTGAGGCCCCAATGAAGTCCTCTTCTGGGCCTTGGAATGTGGACATCAGTGTGTCCTTCTGGAGGGAGATGTGGCCCGGACATTCAGAGATCTGCTCTCAGGGTGAGAGAGAGAAGAGGAGATAGTTTCTTGGGGAGTAGAGGAGGGTTGATGGAGAGGGAAGTTGGTGGGGGAGAGAAGTCAAGACTCAGTCACCTCCACTCTCTGCAGGGAGCTCTGGATGGGCATCCGGTGGGAATGCAACTTCACCCTGAAGATGGCTAGAGCATGTCCATCCACTGGCTCTTTGAATACATACCTGGGGGTGGGTGGAAGGTCATTCCACTGGCTCTGAAGCACCCACACAACTTCATGTGGTTGCAGAGATGTCCTGTATGACCTCATGAGGCTGCAGGGATGGTGGTAAATCTTTGGGAGGGGCAGAGTGACCCCTGGAAACTTAGATGGTTTCATTGCTCACCTACACAATGCTGGGAAGTGATAAATGTGTCTCATCAAGCTTCGTGTTGGGTTGCAGATGTAGCTTGTGCAACCTCACAAGATGGTGGAGGTAGCCCATAAAACCTCATCAGGCAGCCTAGGAGGCATGCATAGGAATGGTCTGCATAGTGTCGAGAAGTGGCAGATATGGCCCTTACAACTTAGGTGGACAAATGGTCTGTACAACCTCATAGTGCTGTGGAGATGGTCTGGACAATTCGTAAGATGGCAAATTTGCCTGTGCTACCTTGTGGACCTTCAGAGATGGTCCAAGCCATGAGACATGGCATGACTTTATTAGGTGGGCGACGTGTCCTATACAACCCCAGAGACCTGAAGGGATGGTCTGTACTACCTACACGTGGCAGACATGGTCTAGACAACCTCACAAAACAATGTAGGTGGCCAAGAATATCTCATGGGTGGCAAAGAGTACCTCTACCATACCTTAAGTGCCACAGAAATGGCCTGCTTCTCTACCCATTCAGTTTCTTGGCATTCCTGGTCCTCTGGCCAGGCTGGGAACAAGGGGACTTACCAAGCCTCGATGTCCACACCCAGAGCCTCATCGATGAGGTAGAAGAAAGTCTGGTTTGGCTTCAGCTGGACCTCAAATGATGGGAGCACTGGGTAGAGTAAAGGCAGTGGGCACCCTCAGTATTTTGCTGCCCCCCCCTTGTCCCCTCCCTGTTCACTCCTTCCTCAGTGACTCTTGCAACCCCCAAAGATTGGAACACATGGTTCTGTTCACCAGCACCCAGCTTAGGCCCTAGCACACAGCTGGTGCACCATGAGACCTCTTTTCCACTTCCAACCCTGCTTCTTGCATGTCCCACCTTGCCCAGCCCATCACACCCTGCTCACCATAATCCCTGACATCAAAGGCTGCCTTGAACTTCTGCTTGGCTGCACTTCGGTAACTGGCTTCGATGCTCCAGGTCCCAAAACTGAGACACAGAAAATTCGGAGAGATGGAGACTGAGAAGGACAGCCTCCATCCCTCCATCCACAGGGCTCCCAGCAGGGCACCTGACAATCTGTGGGAGTTTAAAGGATCTTGTGAAGAAACCGTCCTCAGCTAGCAGATTCTGGCTGATCACAGTGATCCCCTCCGGGTTCTGTGGGGACAGGGGGTGGGTGCTTCATACCCCAGGCCTTCAGCACATGATATAACCTCAGTGTCTGGGATCCACCCTCCCATCAGGAGAGGCCACCTTGATGTCCAGAGTGAATATCCTGGTCACAGGATCCATCTTGTGGTCCACAACAAACACCCGGTATTGAACTGGAGGGAGAGGGAAGACTCTGAGTTCTGGGTAGAATCTGAAGAGGGAGGTAGTCGTTAGGATCTTGGGTATTAGGATATAGGGGTCTTTGGACAGAGGGTGACCTTGGGAGGTGGAATATGACAGGCAATGGGGGAGACTGGGAATGAGAGTCAGCATCTGCCCTAGGCCAAGTGCCTGGGGGCTGTACCCAAGTGCTCAGGGGTGTAGATGGGCTTGTCTGTCTGGATGAAGATGTAGCCAGCATGGGGAGCCACCGGCACTATCTTCTCCATGAATGAAGTGGTCGAGATGGGTGCCCAGGTTGCCCGGATGATGACATACTGCTGCCCTGGTTGTGAGGGGTATATCAGGCTCTCGGGAATCTGGGGAGAGAAGCCCACACTCCTCAGGCTCTGCTGAGGTCTCCATCCCTGGGAGCAAATCCCTGAGCCAGATCTTGGGAGAAACAATTGAGTGGGGGGCGGGGCCCTCTGGCTCTGTGGTTGGGAGCAAGGTTGCCTTGCAGGTTGCTCCTGCACAAGGACATCCAGCCAAAGTGGGAATGCAATCCAATCCACGGTCAGCTTCCCAAGCCACCAGCAGAGGGCGCCTTTTATTAATTCTCACAGAGACATCATCTGGGCTAGTCACTGCCCTTGTTGGAGCCTGGACTCAGAGGACTTTGGATTTCTAACTGGACGGGACATAAGAGGAGGAGTAAGTATATCCAAACCCTGCATCTCTTCTCCAGTGTCCCTCGTGGGAAGTCCCTCTAGAGTCTGCCCCTCTCCATCCTTGCTGCTGACCCAGAGCCTCCCTCTGTGGCCACCCATCCTGGCCTGTCACCTACCGTCACAGAGGTCTGTTTCATAAAGTTGTTTTCTTCTGAGAGAATGAGGTGGCTCTTAGCCATCACTGCCTTCTTCATGGGGAAGTCCCATATGGTGAGGTTCACCTCAAGGGTCCCTTTGAGGGACTGCTGGGAGTCCGAGTGAGCCTGTACATGGATGGTCTCAGGGTTGCCGACCCGCAGGGCTCGGGGGGGGGGGTCACCAGGATGTACCTGCCAGTAGACAAACACAGGAGCATGGGGGCGGGGAGGGGAACTCAAGTGGGGGAAGCAGCAGCAGAGAGGCAGGCTCACATGCAGGGAATCATGCAGGCAGGGGCTGAGTGCCCTCCGTTTCCCAGACTCACAGTGGCTCAGCATGGGCAAGAGGGGTCCCCAAGAGGAGTAGAATCAACCCCACGAGCCAGGGCACATCCATGGTGGTAGGGGGCTGACGTGCAACCACAGGCCACAGACACACATCCTCTTGTCCGCTCTGTTTGCCTTGGTCTGTCCTGGCTGAGTTAATATCTAAACAGATGTGGGGAGGGAATCCCCATAAATCCAATGGGGGAAGAGGGGGGCTGCTCCTCCCTTCTCAGCCCATCCTCTACGGGAGGCTGGGGACAGCTGCTCTAAGAAGTATTCCAGTCCCCCCTTGGAGGCCAAGCTCTCTGGGCTCCTTTTCCAGAAGGCAAATTATACATATGAAACCAGGGACAAAAACACATCATGCTTGAGGCATTCCTGGAAGAAGGCTTTCTCTGTCCCGAAATAATTTTCACTGCCTGTTTAATATGCCCTTTAAAGATGTTGGACCAACTTTGTGGCCTCTGCCTCTTAGAAGCAGATTGGTTGCCGACAAGTTTATCTGGTTCTTCTTCTTCTTCTTTTTTTTTTTCAGTGAAGCCAATACTGCTAGCTTGGAGAGTCTTGCTTATTGGAAAGCCCCAGATCTCCCTGAAACAATGATAATATACATTTATCCTACAAAGATTCATTAAGTATTTGCTATGAGCCCAGCCCTCCTAGGCATGCTGGGAACACAGCAGTGACCACGGTAGACGAAATCCCTGCCCCTGTGGAGTGGACATTTAAGGAGGACTTGCTAAGGGCTTAAGGTGCATTTCCTCCTTAAACCTCACAGCCTCTTGTTAATTAGGATCAACCTGTGCCCTCTTTCCAGACTCTACCTTTGTAGAGAGCTGGAAAACCAAGTGTGTTAGAAACAAAAGGGGAAGGTGGGATCTAGTCATTCATTCCTCAGGTATTTACTGAGCACCTACTGTGTGCCAGATGCTATTCTACATGCTCTATGTGCACTGACAGAAGAACCATAAATGTCCCACATTTATGCTGAAGTAAGAATTCCCACCTATTGTATAGATAAGGAAACTGAGGCCTGCTGAGTGAAGGCAACTTGCCCTGGGTCAGGCAGGGAGCCGTGAGGCTCCGGGTGATGCTCTTGAGTCCATGGTAAACAATCTTTTGTGAAGCAAAGAATCAACAGAATCAAATTAAGAGCTGGATCAGGGAAGCAGATGAGACCTAATTTGGAAGGTTCTAGAACATTGGTGTCCTCTTTGTTTTTTGGTTTTTTTTTTTAAAGATTTTATTTATTTGACAAAGAGAGATACAGTGAGAGAGCGAATACAAGCAGGGGGAGTGGGAGAGGGAGAAGCAGGCTTCCCGCTGAGCGGGGAGCCCAATGCGGGGCTCGATCCCAGGACCCTGGGATCATGACCTGAGCCGAAGGCAGACGCTTAATGACTGAGCCACCCAGGCGCCCTGGTGTCCTCTTTGATGTTTCAGCTCTGTCTCCCTGCTCTGCGGGATGCTCCGCTGGTGCTGTTCAGCCCTCCCTTAGCTGGGGGTGAGCTCCCCCCTTCACATCTTTGTCCCCACACCAGATGTCTACATCCCCCTCTCTGTCCCAGGGGCTTCTAGGTGTCCAGAACAAGGCATTGTCCAAAAGTGTGGGATGGCAGGGGTTCTAGTCTCAGTCCCTCCCACCTTCTGTCCAGTCTGGACTCCCTCTCGCCATGCCAGTATCTCTGTCTCCCCAGTGGGAATCCTGGTCAGGTAAGCACATCTGGGGCTTTTGAAACCTGCTCAAGCCTGCAGCTTCTTTGAGTTTCAGTTTTGTCTTGGGGGTGGGCCCAGGAAGGGAAAAACAGAGGAGGTGGGACACACTTTGAAAACAAGGTGATATAGCTTTATCATCCGATGAACAAATGGATGGAGGCGAAATGGGTGCTGGGTGAATGAGTGACAGGAGCTCACATCTCATACATCTGTCCCCTCCTCCCCACCCCAGCCTCAGCTCCCCTAAATGAAGAATAAGCATTTGTTCAATAACTAATATACAAAATAAGTTTGAGCGCCAGCTGCATGTCTGTCTTTGTTGTAGGTGCTGGGGACACAGAAGTGAACAGGACGGAAACCCCTTCCTCTGGGGAGTGGGTGTTTACTGTAGCTGCCTTCACCGGGACTGTCTCTTTTCACCCTCTCAGGGTTCTAATGACCCACTGATCCACTTTGCTGATGGAAAAACCTAGGCACCAGAAGGTAAAGTGTCCTGCCCGAAACTGCAGCTAGGAAACTGAGGCACAGGGAGGTTAAGGGACTTGCCTAAGATCACACAGCAAGTTAAGTGAACCTGTGTTTGAGTGGGAGGAGGAGTAGGGGGTCGCAGACCACCTGTGGGATCCACCCAGGTCCCCTACACCAGTTAATGGTCAAGTTCAACCTTTCGCACTTGGCCGCGAGAGGGCGCCAGCGAGCCTCCAGCCAGACTGAGGAGCGCTCGGCCTCCTCCCACAGGAATGCGGGTGGTGGAGGGAGGGGACGTTGGCCGCAAGCCCAGAGCAGCTGCTACTGCCGCTCAGATCCCCCCCGCCTTCCCCTCCCTGGGACCCCGGGTTTGCAGCAAGCAAGCCAGGGCAGGAGGGACGGCTTTGCAGGGATGTGTGGCCTCTGTTTTCGCTCCCTCCTCCTCCAGGCTTCCAGCCCAAAGCTTCCCGGGAAAGGCCGGACAGGATCCCGGAGGCTAGGAGTCATACCCATAGCAACATTTCAGTGAATGGCTGTCATATATGAAACAACTAAGTCCCGGCACTTAGTAGGGACTTTGTCGCCAGCAACCCTTCCATTTTACAGATGAGGAAACCAGAGCTCAAAAAGGTGACGTTTCTTGCGTCTTAGCGTGGACGTGGACGAAACCGCCAGGATGTGCCCTGCTTGGTCACTTCCTGTCTGAGCCCAGGCTCCTCCGGTCATTTCTTGGTCCCTGAGGGCGTCTGATCACGCACTTGTTTTCCCCAAGGCTTCAGGAACTGCCCTTGCTGGTCCCTAAGGGCATCCATCACGTGCCTCCCCTTCTGGTCCAAGGAGGTCTGGCGCTCAGTGAGAATTTTCAGGGGAAGCTTGTTGCTTTATATGGGAGGAGGGAGAGGAATTCAGCAGTCACGTTTGGGGGTGATTATTGGGTCTGAAAGCGGTGTGATATGCGCTCCAACAGAACTGACAGCCTGATCAGGGAAAACTACCCCAAAATAAGCAGCTATGAGGGCCCAGAGAAACCTCCTAACCCATCCAGGCTGGGGAGTCAAAGAAGGCACCCTGGAGGAAGCGGTATTTAGGCTGAGACCTGAAAGTCTTAGGAAAGTGTGGGTAATCAGGACAAGGATTAGGGGTGGGAGACAGCAAGATGGTTTTGTTTCAGGGGGAGGGAACAGCCCATGCAAAGACCTGGAAGGGAGGTGGAGCATGGTGATTTGGGGAGTAGTAAGAAAAGGGTCTTGAAATCCTTCTTCTTAGGCCACGGAAAGTCTCATTTCGATGCATTAATTTACCCACTCATTCTTTCATTTGTCAGATATTTGGATATCTACCTCGTGCCACATACTCTTGTGGGTGCTGGGGATGTAGCTGAGCATACGACAGTCTTCTCCCCATGGAGCTGACATTCTAGTAGGGGGAGAGAAGCAAAAACCAAATAACTAGTGTATGTCAGGTGATGAGAAATAAAGCAGGTTCAGGGGACAGAGTGACAGGGTACTATCTTGTGGCCTCTCTGAAAAGGTGAACTGAAGAAAGGAGCCCAGAATGTGGCTATCTGGGAAAATTGTTCTAGCAGATGGAGCAGCAAGTACAAAGACCCTGAAGTAGGAATGTGCATGGAGTATTTAAGAAATAGTAAGGAGGTCGGTGTCCCTAGAACAAAGTGGGTGAAACAGAGAGAGTGGGAGATAATTTGAGATTAATATTCAAGGATCAGATCATGTAGGAGGCCTCATAGTTGTGGATTTGAACCTAAGTAAGAGGAGAACCATTGGAGAATTTTTGAAAAGATGAGTGACATTATTTTTCTGTTTTAACAGAATCAGTCTGGGTAGGTCCTTTGTTACTCTGATTTGAAATCCAAAGGTAGCAACAATACGAAGGGTGAATAATTCCATGACATAAATAAGGCAAAATGACACCACAGGAATGTTGGAAAAAATAGGGGAAAAGTGCACTTCAAATTACAGTCTCCCTAATCTCCATAATATGTAAAGGGTTTCTAGGAATTAATAATAAAAATATAAACAATCCAATAGAAAAACTTGAGCAAAATGTGTGCTCAGAATGTTCACAAAAAATGAAATAACAAAAGGTTCTTTGGGCGCCTGGGTGGCTCAGATGGTTAAACGTCTGCCTTCGGCTCAGGTCATGATCTCAGGGTCCTGGGATCGAGTCCCGCATCAAGCTCCCTGCTCCTTGGGAGCCTGCTTCTCCCTCTGCCTCTCTCTCTCTCTCATGAATAAATAAATAAAATCTTAAAAAAAAAGTTTCTTTGACATATGAAAAGAAAGTCAACTTCACTCATAATAAGAGAAATGCAAGTTGAAATAAGAGAAATATGAGATAGTAATTTTTACCCATTAGAATGGCCAAAATGTAGAAGACTAATAATGTGCAGTGTGGTGAGGTTGTGGGGAAGTGACCATGCTAACATATGGACATCAGTCCATCCCAATAGAGATGAATTTGATAATGTTCATAAAAATGACAAATACATAGTTACTTTGGCCAAGTAATCCCGAGACAGAAATACTTGCACATGTGTGAAATGATGTATGCAAACAAGGTTATTCATACATAATAGGAAAAGATTGGAGAGAGCCCAAAGATTCATCAGTACAGGACCAGTTGCATGAATTATTGTCCATCTACACAATGGAATATATTGTAGCTGTGCAAAAGAATGAGGATGTCTGCTTGGGCTGATATGGAAACGCTTCTAAGACATATTATTCAAGGAAAGAACTAAAGTTTGCATTTAGGTGTATAGTATGCAGCTTTTTGTGAAAAGTTAAATAAATGCATATATGTATATACACATGTGTAGATTCATACATATTCTGTTTTTCCATTAAAATACTCCATATTTCTTTTTTAAATTGTGGTAAAATCTGAACACCATAAAACTTACCATTTTAACCATTTTCAGGTGTGCAGTTGAATGCTATCGAGCACATTCACATCACTGTGCAACCATCCCCACCACCCATCTCTAGAATGCCCCATCTTCCTAAACTGAAACTCTGTCCCCTTAAAACACTAACTTTCCATTTCCACACCCCCCGCCAAGCCTCTGTTAACCATTGTTTTACTTTTTGTCTACAAATTTGCATATTCTATGTACCTTACATAAATGGAATCATATAATGTATTTGTCCTTTTGTGTCTGGCTTATATCACTTGGCATAATGCCTTCAAGGTTCATCCATGTTGTAGCATGTGCCAGAATTTTCTTCCTTTTTAAGGTTGAATAACATTCCTTTGTATGTATATACTAGAGTTTGCTTATCCATTTATCAGTTTTTTTTCTGGTATAATCAGAAAGAAAACCTGGATAGATAACTCGAGGTGGGGAGGTCAGGAATTAGGCGGTTGAGGGAAAGAGGAGGCTGGGAGAATTGCTTTTAAAATATTCTTTTATACATACATATACACATATATATTGATTTTTAAAAACATTGAGCATTTTATCAATTCAAAAGCTGTTTTTAAAGGATCTTCTGGGCTGTGGTGTGGAGAATGAATTGTAGGGGGCAGCAAGAGCAGAAGGTGGGAGTGGGGAGGGGACTGCTGCAATACTCCAGCTGAAAAATGCTGGTGGTTGGATTAGTGTGGGGACCCAGAAGGTGTTGCGAAATGGTTGGGTTCTGAATATATTTTGCAGGTCAAGCGAACAAGATCTGATTAGTTGTGAGGTATGAGAGAGAGGAAGTAGAGATGACTCCAAGATTTTTGGCATGAGCAACTAGAACAGACTTATCTTTGCTAAGATGGGGAAGATAGAGGGGCGGGTGGGAGTATAGAAATCAAGAACAAGGGTTAGGGCGTCTTCAACACCTTCTGAAAGTTGGCCAATTTCTGTTGGTCGGCAAGAGCATCCAGCTAGACTATAATAACAGTCCCCCTTCCGCCCCTGCATTTGCTTTTGTGTTGCCGTCTGGATTGGTGGTGATTCTTCCTTATATGCAACAGAAACTGACTCAGGGTGATTTAAGCTGCAAAGGAATTTATCGGGTGGATATATTGGTGGCTAATGAAATCACCAGCCTTTGAAGATGAAAAGGGACAAAGTAAGGGTGCAGGCCAGCAGCTAAGGCCACAGCTTAAATCATTCTCCTGAAACCAGCCGGCACCTCTGGCTTTTGCTGACAACCCTGGGCGCTCGCAACGCCTCTGTCCCTTCTGCTCCCTCCTCCTTTGGGTGGTGGGTTCTCAAATCTAAATCTGTACATCTGCTGAGTGGAATCGGGGCCACTTGCTCACTCCCTAGCTGCAAGGGAATCTGAGGGAGATGGCCTGGTATTTTCCTCACACCAAGAGTCTGTGAGTATGGGGTTTGGAATATTGTATGCCCCACCTGTAAATATGTGAGTTTGGCTTCACTTATGGTGGCTATGATGGCTTTTCCTTCTTGGCAAGAAGGTAATTAGTTTTTTTTTTTTTTTTAAGATTTTATTTATTTAGGGGTGCCTGGGTGGCTCAGTCAGTTAAGCATATGTCTTTGGCTCAGGTCATGATCCCAGGGTCCTGGGATTGAGTCCCTCATCGAGCTCCTAGTTCAGTGGGGAGCCTGCTTCTCCCTCTCCCTATGCCTGATGCTCCCCCTGCTTGTGCTCTCTCTCTTTCACTCGCTCTCTCTGACAAATAAATAATATTTTTAAAAAAACTTAAAAAAAGATTTTATTTATTTATTTGAGCGAGAGTGAGTGAGAGAGAGAGCACGAGTGGGAGGAGGGACAGAGGGAGAAACAGACTCCCCGCTGAGCAGGGAGCCCAATGATGATGGCCCAAGGGGCTGGATCCCAGGACCCTGGGACCATGACTTGAGCAGAAGGCAGATGCTTAACCAACTGAGCCACCCAGGCACCCCAAATTTGTCTTTTGAAATAATTTATTTAAGGGAGTTTCTTGAAAAACAGGAGAATGTTGGACATAGAAATCAGGTTGGTGGAGACCTTTGGGGTAAGGCAGGCAGCAAATATCAATAACGTTCTAATGGTGGAGTCTGATGGTGGTCTAGTGTGTGTGCATTTTGCTCCCCTGCTCTTTCACACACATACATTACATCAGTCGGAGTCCTGGATGGAAAGAGATAGTACACTCAAAGTGGGTAATTTGGGGATCAATGAAGACAGGGACAATTATAAAGGTGAAGACAGAAGGTGCGTAGCCCTACTGTGAATAGTGCAGTGTCATCCTGCGGGCAATTGTGGGGTCCTATCACCATCTTTAGCTGAAAGGGGCAAAGGGAGGGAGTGGTTCTCAGAAACTGGAGCTGCGGTCTCCGATGGATGGAGAGATGCTGCTAATGCACAGTGACCCCCATGGAGGGAGCTTGTGGGAGAAATACTCTGGTCTTTCTCCTCCCAGACTCTCATCTTCTGCTGATGCCTCCTGCTGGCAATCCAAAGACCTCTTGCGTATGTGTGCTTCATATATTCTTTTTAAAACATGTATTTAGGGTGCCTGGGTGGCTCAGTTGGTTAAGCGACTGCCTTCGGCTCAGGTCATGATCCTGGAGTCCCTGGATCGAGTCCCACATCGGGCTCCCCACTCGGCGGGGAGTCTGCTTCTCCCTCTGACCCTCCCCCCTCTCATGCTCTCTGTCTCTCATTCTCTCTCAAATAAATAAATAAAATCTTTAAAAAAAACATGTATTTAATTTTTAAATTGAGATAATTCATATACCATAAAATTTGCCATTTTAAAACGCACACTTCAGTGGTTTTAATATAGTTACAAGACTGTGCAACCATCATCATGATCTATTTTCAAATATTCCAATATTGCTTCAAAAATCCAATGTCAGGGAGGGGAAAGAAGGGGTTCATTTGACCAAAAATATTAAGTAGCCCCATTATCTCTGCACTGACTCAAAGAGACCTCTTTCGCGGACTCTGGACTCATTTTCTCTTTCCCTAGAAGAGGTTACTAGAGACCCCTGAGGACCAGCATAGACTTTGAGTTGGACAGACCTAGGCTTGATTCCTGTCCCTCCCCTCTGTTCTGGACAATCTTGATTTCCTCATTTTATAAACTGGGCAGGTTCTGAGTGCCTCTATCTAACAAGGCTGCAAGAGCAAACATTAATTAAAACACCTTCGCCTGGAGCCTAGCATTCCAAGGTGGTAGCTAAACACGAACCACACCAAAAGCTCCAAGTGAAATGGAAAAACAGAGCAGGGTGCTTTTCCTATCATTTCAGTGTTGTTATTGTTAGCTCTGCTTTCCGGAAGATGACACCAGGAAGTCACCTGCCCAGGGTCACCCAGTGAACAAGAGGCAGGGTCAACACTTACACCCAGAGTCCATTTGCTTCCAAACTCTCCACACGACGGCCAAGAAACTTGGACCCCTATTGCTTTTTAAAAATTTTTAATTGTGATGAAATATACATAACACAAAATTTACCATCTTAACCATTTTTAAGTGTACAGTTCATTAGTATAAGTCCATTCACACTGCCGTGCAGCCATGACACCATCCATACACGGAACTCTTTATCCTGCAAAATTGCAACTCTCTCCCCACTAAACATTGACTCCCCACCCCAACCCGCCTGGCTCTCACCATCTACTTCCTGTCTTTGTGGATTTGACTCCTCTAGGGACTTCATCTAAGTGGGATCAGAAATTATTTGTCCTTTTTCTGTCTGGCTTATTTCACTGAGCATAATGTCCTCAAAGTTTATTCATGTTGCATCAGGTGTTAGAATTTACTTCCTTTTTAAGGCTGAATAATATTCCATTGTATGGATATACCTCATTGAGTTTATCCAGTCTTCTGTTGATGGACACAGGGATGAGGTTGCTTCCACCTTTCAGCCATTGTGAGTAATGCTGCACACAGGTGTGCAAATATCTCTTTGAGACCTTGCTTTCAATTCTTCTGGTTAATACCCAGAAATGGGATTGCTGGGTCACATGATAATTCTGTTTCATTTTTTGAGGAACTACTATACATTTTCCATAGTGACTACACCATTTTACATTCTCACCAGCAGTGCCTAAGGGCTCACCAGCAGTGCCCAAGTGCCAATTTCTCTACATCCTCACCAACAGTTGTTATTTTCAAGAGTTTTTGTTGTTTGCTTGGTTTACTTATAGTTGCCATTCTAATGTGTGTGAAGTGGACCTTATTGTTTTTTAATTTTTTATTTAGACATAAGAAATTGAGCTTTATTAAATATTTAATATAGTGATTGCTAGTGGTTACAAATATATATTTTATGAAAAAATATACATGCACTGCTGGTGAGCACACAAACATTTTGCTGAGGGAGTGTGTGGCCAGAAAAGTCTGAAGACCCCTTAGTCAACTCAGTTCTATGTGGAGGGGGTTTTAGATCGTCCTTGTATTCCCAGGCCCAAGATAATAAAGTCCAGAGGTTGAATGAGGCAATCTATCTCATCTTTCAAGGTCCAGCCCCAATGTCCCCTCCTCCAGGATGCCTCCCTTGCCTTCCCAGATAGCTCCAGCTCCTTACTCTGGGCTCCTCAGCCCAGGGTCCAAGGGTCCCTCTCTCTGCCCCAGCCCTGACCATGGAGGGGTGTGTGCGTGGATGCTGAGGAATTTCTGGGGTCCCAGCAATGCCCAGGCACAGAGTGGGTCAGGCAGAGTTTGCTGAAGGAAGGAAGGAAGGAAGATAGGAAGGAAGGAAGAAAGGAAGGAAGAAGAAAGAAAGGAAGGAAGGAAGAAAGGAAGGAAGGAAGGAGGGAAAGGTCTGTACTGGCCTCTGAGATGGGTGTAAACTGAAGAGGACTGGCTGTTCAGAGGTGGGGAGGGTTGGTTGAGGCTTTGCTCACCGGGGCCGTATTCGGAATCGGAGGCAACCGCAGGCCAGACATCGAAGGCCAAGGTTGAGAAGGCGTGTCCAGCGGAAGAGTAGGCAGTGGGTTGTGCGTACGTACAGGCTGCCTGAGGGGTCCACAGCCTTGAGTGCAACCAGCGGGGTGTAGCGGGCATTGGTCTGTCGGCGCAGGGGTGGTCTGGTTGAGCCGATGACCTTGACAATGACCTATGGGGTGGAGCCCTGAGCTCTTGGATTCAGGGTGGGGGGCTTGCAGGGTGGGGCACCCTCACATACCTGAGCCATGTCTTGGGGCTCTGGGGTCCTCACTCACCTGGGCCACATCCTGTGGGCTCTGTCCTACAGAGTGAAAGAGCTCCCTGGAGGCGGGGAGGTAGAAATCCCAGAAGTAGCGCAGGGTGTCAGGGTCAGTGTCTGGGAACTCGGCTGTGGAAACCTGCTCCAGGAGCTTCCCCTCAAAGTCAGTGACCACCGGGCCAGGTTCCACCAGGGTGATGCTGGGGACATCGGTAGGGGTAGGGGGTCTGGTACCCCAACCCACTTGCTGCCCCATTACTGTCCCTCTCCTCCTCTCTCCCCCCATTTCTCTCACCATTCTTCATCCTTCCTGGTTCCCCCAGTCTTTCCACTATCCATCCCCCATACTGCTCCACCCTCTTCCAATAACTCCATTTCCCTCATTCCTGATTCCACTTTCTCACCACTGCCTGGTTTTCCCACCATCGCTGCCTTCCCAGCCCGCTTCCCCTCACCACCTCCCCTTCCCTCATCTTTCTCCACCACCGTCTCCCATTCCCCTCCTTCACTGCCCAAATGCCCGCCTCACAAGATGTTGAACTGCAGCAGCTGGATAGCCAGACTTTCGAAGAATCCCTCCAGGGCGAACTTGGAGGCTGCGTAGGCTTCATTGAACAGGACACCTGAGAGGATTGGAGGAGGTTGGGCCCTTTGGTGTCTTGGTGATGGGCTTGTGGGTCCAGAGGGACATGGGGTCTTCAGGAGACAGAGCAAAGAGGGTTTGAAGATCAGAATGGGGGGTATCTAGGGCCAACATGATGAGTGTATGTATGTGTGAAAGGAGCATATGCTGAAGGATGAGCCCACATGCTCAGGATGAGGCTCTTGGGGTGCCATATGCTACGTCTTCCCAGTGCTCCATTTGCCTTAGCTCTTGAAAACTCTACTTCCCTCCATCCTCTAAACCTCTGGGTCACTTGAGCATAGGATTGCCAGGGTCCCTGAGGGCAAGTCTGATTCAGCAGAGTTCTTATCTGTCCTTATTGAGAGTGAATGTGGCCCCTGAGGTGAGGAGGTGCAGCTGGAAGAGGGGCCAAAGGGATGGGACTGAGTAGTAGTTACAGATTCCCCATGGCGGGGTAACAAATAAGGTGGATTCTTAAACAAACAAACAGACAAACAAAAAAACAAAATAAGGTGGATTCTTCAGGGGGGCTGCTGAGGAGGTGGGGGCAGATCCCAGGGAATTTCCAGGGGGAGGAAGGGAGTCTAGAGGGGTTCAAGGAGGAAAGACCCAGGAGCATGGATGGCAAATAGGTGGCCTCCATAGTAGGCCAATAGCAGACATCACTAAACAATTACTGCTCTCTTTTTCTGAAGAACCTTAGAGCCCCAAAGCTATCTCTGGGGCTTGGTTAGAGAAACATCAAGGAAAGGAGTTTGTCAAGAAAACATCACAGGAAAGGAGTTCTGGGGCACCTGGGTGGCTCAGTCTGTTAAGCGCCTGACTCTTGATCTCAGCTCAAGTCTTGATCTCAGGGTTGTGAGTTTGAGCCTTGAGTTGGGCTCCATGCCTGTGGAGCCTACTTAAAAAAAAAAAAAGGAGTCCGTTCTGATGGTTCCTTTGGTTTGGGGGAGATGGTTGGGAGAGGAGGGGGGGAGGGTCAGAGGGAGAAGCAGACTCCCCGCTGAGCAGGGAGCCCGACGCAGGACTCGATCCTGAGACTCCAGGATCATGACCTGAGCCAAAGGCAGCCGCTCCACCAACTGAGCCACCAAGGCGTCCCAAGGGAGAGATTTTTAGAGGTGTCCAGAAGTAAGGTTGATGCTGGATGTGGATGCCCATTGGCAGCATTTATAATACTACTGCCTATTCTTTCGCCATGGCAGACATAATCTAATCTAGAAATGTGTCCCATAGAGCTTCAGAATCCTTTTCAACACAGGCTCACTTGGAATATGAACTAAAACCTATTTGCCATTCTTCCAGCCTAGGGAGGGTCACATGCTAGGAGGACTCCCAGGGGTGGGTTCCCAGGGCTTACCCTGCAGCCCCATGACACTGCTGACCACCACAATGTGGCCCTTTCGCCTTCTCTTCATGCCAGGAAGGACAGCTCTGACCAGACGGACAGCCCCGAAAAAGTTGGTATCAAAGACGTTCTGCATGGCAGCTAGGCTGAGCCCCTCCAGGGGCCCCACCAGGCCCACTCCAGCATTATTCACTAAGGATGGGACTGAAGGTTACTTTGAGGTCCCCCCAACCCTCCTAGTGTCACTCCTCTAGGGACACTCCCTGAATTATCCCTCCCCCTACTCCAAATTCAGGGCCAGTCCAGGGTATCTTGATGGACAAATGTGGAGCCCTGATGATCTTTACATAGAGTTTAGCATTTGTTATGGGGACCCTGAACCCTGGGTTGGCAGAAAGCCTGCTGGGAGCAGCCTCCCCTTAATGCAAGAGCAACTTAGCTCTGACCCCAATTTGCATCAAAACAGCCACACCCACCTCCTTAGAAGGTCTTTGAGGGATCATGTGTTGCTTCTTCATCATGCTCCCTTCCCCAAATGACTCATCAAAGTAACTTTTCCAACTAAATATGGTTTTCCCCAAATGTGAGATGTTCTATTCAATAAAATCCACTCCCAGGACTCAGTTTATTTCTTGTAACCCTAATAAACTGGTACCCTGGGCTTTTAGCCAGCTTGTCTATCCCTTCTGTCCAGGGCTAGCAGTTGCTGGTGAAGCAAGAAGGCTAGTGCTCAGACCCTGGAGAGGATTCACTGTAAGGAGGATCTGAGCTTAGGTCAGGGAAGGGGGGAGTGACCCCAGGGGCTGTTCAGTCTCACCCAGCACATCCACTTCCCCTCCCTGGATGCAGCTGAGACACTGGGCCACTGACTCGTCACTGCACACGTCCAGCTGGGCCACGGTGAGGGTCTGCCCCAGAGCATCCCCAGCAGCTTCCTCCAGTGTCCCCTTCTTTCCCAGGTCCCTCATGGTGGCCACCACTGGGGACAGAAAAAAGAGTTGGGGCAAGCACTGGGTTCATTTCCCCTGAGCATTCACTTACATATCTCCATGATCTTGCATGAGCAGTCACAGAGGGATGGAGAACCACAGGTTTACACACCTACGTTCACTACACAACCACAAATGGATATTGTGTACATACATTTACATGTACTTTCATCCATCCCTCCATCTCTCCATCCCTCCATCCAACATTTACTGAGCATGTACTTAGTATACACTATGCCTTATTCTAGGTGCTGAGACTACTGCATGAAATAAGATAGGCAAAGTCCCTGCCTTCATGGAATTTATAGTCCAGTGAGTAAGGCAATAAAATAAATATAGAACATATTGCCTTAAGAAAAGAAATGCATACTTACTTAGGGTCAATATGTATGCACTGTGTGTACATGCAAATACAAATAGCCACATTTACATCATCCACAGAAATGTCAATTTATTGAATATCTACTATGTGCCAAACACTGTGCTAAACACCTTTATAAGCACTGTCTCTAATCCTCATGAGAACCCTATGATTAGGCAACGGACTTATTTTCCAAAGATGGCCACAACATCTTTCATCACATATGCTCTTTGAGAACTTTGCTGCTCCCCCTCAAGACATGAAATCTCATTTTCCTCTCTTTGAATCTTGTGACTAGCTGGGAATTAATAGAATATGGTGAAAGTAACATTGTGTGGCTTCTGGGATTAGGTCGGAAAAGGTATTGTAGTTTCTGCCTTGTTTGCTGTAACGTTCACTCTTTTTCTTTTTTTAAAGATTTTACTTATTTATTTATTTGAGAGAGAGAGAGAGAGAGAACAGGAGTGGGGGGAGGGGCAGAGGGAGAGGGCGAGAGAGAATCCCAAGCTGACTTCACTCTGAATGTGGAGCCTGATGTGGGCCTCGATCTCACGACCCTGAGACCATGATGTGAGCCAAAATCAAGAGTCGGATGCTCAACTGACTGAGCCATGCAGGCACCCCTGTAATGTTCACTCTTAAAATCCTCAACCACCTTGTAGTAGCCCAGCTATCCTGAATCCACCATGCTGGGGGGAAGCCCAAGCTAGCCAGATAGAGGGACCACATGGAGAAGACCTGAGATTATTAGAAGGAGGAGAGATGCCTGCCCAGGCCTCTGACTAGCCCCCAACTGTTCTAGTTGTAGCCTTTGACTCTGAGTGAGAACTGTCTAGCTGTGCCCTTCCAAATTTATGACTTTTGTAAACCACGAGAGATAGTTGATTGCCGTTGTTCTATTACACCAGAAATTTTGGAATGATTTGTTCTTTAGCAATAGTAGCCAGAATAAGTAGGTAAAGTTATTATCTGTATCATAGAGATTAACACATTGAGGCTAAGCAAAATGAAGTTCCTTGTCTGTCCCACCACTAGTAAGTGTTAGAACTGAGATTTGAACCTGGATTTGTTGGGAGTGCTGAGCTCAAACCCCTGTATCCATGTTTGTACCCTTCATGCATGTACCCACAATTATACATGCACAGCCCCGGGGCGCACGTTCATACAGTCTGTGGGCCTTTGTGATTCATGGGTGTTGCACAGATGAATGGGACCACATGCATACATACATGTGACAAGTGTGGCCCCAAGGGCTGGGTTGCCTGGGTCCAAATCCAGGCTCTGCCACTTTCTGGCAGGGCGACTTTGGGCAAGGACCTTTGGCATTCTGTTCCTCCGTTTCCTCATTTCTAAGATGGCGCTAACGTTGGTGGCCACCTCATAGGGGTGATATGAGAATGAAAAGACTTACTAGATGCACAACACTTAGATCAGAACCTGGCACATTGTAAGCACACAATAAACATCCTTCAGCTTTATTCACTCATCTGCCTGTCCACAGGGACACACACAGCACAACTGCTTCCCTGCATACTGGCACTCAGTCTGTCACATCTAAAGCTGTGTGTGTCTCTAAGACAGAGGGCAGAGGGCTGGGAGAAGCAGCTCTGCCAACTGGGGCAATGCCCTTGCCCCCTGCAACCTCCTCTTAAGTAGCGGCCTTTTGCCCACTTCAGCTCCAGCCTGCTCTGGGTCAGAGGTTCCCATGGGTGGAGTGCAGACTGAGGCAATTTACTCCAGAGTTGCAGGAGGCTGAGTCCCTAGATTTAGAGGTCCCCCTTAAACCCCCAAGGTCAGGGTCACTTAAGAGGTTTATCTTGGAGCAGTAATCTGGGGAGGGGTGGGGGAGGGGAGTCCTAGGGAATGCCTAAGTGGAACCTTAGGGAAGCCCTTCCCACCAGCCCTTTAAAAAATATCACCTACCCCCCACCTCCTACCGTACCCCATCCTTACTTTACTTTGCTTTTTAGCACTTATTAGCACTAGACATATTATACAATTAAAAAATCTGTTTATTGTCTGTCCTCGCTCCCCTCCCTCACTACACCACAGCTGAGGGCAGAGATTTTTGTCTGTTTTGTTCACAGCTGTGTTTCCAGCACCTAGAACAGTGCCTGGCACCCAGTAGGTGCACAAGAAATATTTGTTGGATGAGGGAATGATTCATGAGCAGAGGTGGGAAGGGGGCCTCCATGTGTCCTGGGTCCTCCTCAAGCCCACACATACAGCTGATGGGATGGGCTAGTGGAAATGGTGCCAAGAGGGCTGAAGGTCCTCAGAAGCCATGCCCACTCCTACCCCTCCTGGCCCCACCCCGGAGCCTCTAACCTTGGTAGCGCTGCCTGTGGTCATGAGCCAGCTGCACTGCGAGCTCCAGGCCAATTCCCGAGGAGCAGCCTGAGATCAGTACAGTCCGGGGTGCGTCGGCCATGTTGATCCCTCCCTGGATGGGTGACCTCTGCTGGCCAGCACCTGCCTCCTGCCACCCATCCTTGCCTCATCCCCCCACCTCCTGGACACCCTCCCACCAATCCCCTGCAAGGTGAAGGGGCCCCAGAAGACACCAGTTCTGAACTGACCCTGGGCAGGCAGCTAGGGGAGGGGGTAATCTTTTCATCTCAAAATAGCCTCTTTCCTTTATTTGTTAAAAATTTCTTCTCACTGCTACACTCACAACTAGGGTCTTTTTATTGTGATTGTAAATCATTCAGGGCTGGGGGAATTAGCAGGGGCATTCTCTCCCTGTCTAATCTGGGCAAAGAATCTCTGGTGGGAGGGAGGGAGTGAAAGAAAGTGACAGAGAGTGTGATCCCAGAAGGGTCCTTTCAAAGAGGAGAATGGGCATAGATATGTCAAATGATGGGGGTAGACTAGGAAGAACTTCCCAGCAAGGCAGGGCAGGGCACTCTCTTTATGAGAATCTTTTAGCAGAAGTCTTAGCCTCTGAGGTCCCTGAGGAGGGAGGAGGAGCAGCTTGGGGAGATTCCCTCTCTTCTCCCCACCCCACAGCCCCCATTTCACCCTCAGGCCAGATGGGGCCCCACCCCTCTTCCCCAGGGACACAGACACTCTTTGTCCGTGGAGCCAGAGGCTGGGAGGGCGATGCTGCCGGCTTCTCCCTCTTCCCCATGATGGGGCAGTTCAGGGCCCAGGATACGCCCCTTAGGTTCCTCCCTGCAGAAGCTCCCTCAGATCCCGCAAGTCTGCGCTTGTTCAATTGCACAGACAGCTCCATGTGACCCCCTGAGGGGGAGGGAGCTTCACAGTGGGGGGTCCCAGTAGGGTGAGGGGCAGCTCTACCTCACTCCAGGAATGGCAAGTATCCACCTCTCCCTAAGGCAGTTCCCTGCTTTGAAGTAGGGCCAGACTTCCCCATTTAAAGGTGGGGCATGTGTGAAGATTTGGAATTGGGCCTAGGGCATCCATTTGGGGACCTGAATCAGGGCTACAGATGGAAATTTGAAGATTAAGAATTTGGGGGAAATTGAGAACTGTGTTTTGGAATCTGTGTCAAAGGTTTGGGGGTGAGGTCAGGACATCCAATTCCGGAATTTGGGTGGAGAAATGAGGGTTTGGGGTAAGGCTGGAAATGCCATTTTGTAATCTGGTGGGAGGTTGGAGGTGGGATGAGAATTCTTTATTTAGAGACCCGAAGGGAAGGCCTGGGATGAAGCTGGTACCTTCCATTGTGTGGCTAAGCCACTGCGGTAAAACAAGTGGGTGAAAATTTGGCATCCAGGCTGAGACCCCATCTGGGGACCTTGGTGAGACAGAAAAGATTTGGTATAAAGCTGTATAAAGCCTTAATTTCAGGGCCTGGATGGAGGCTGAAGGTTTGAATGAGGCTAAGATCTCTTTTGAGGGAGGCTGTTAGGAAGAAAGGGTTTGGGGTAAGTCTGGGACCCCGAATTCTAAGGCTGGGTGGGAGTGACCCTTTTCCTCCACTGTGGGGTGGGGCAAGAAGGGCCCCGCTCCCGGCCCAGGGCTCCAGCCCTAGCCGGCCAATCAGCACTCAGCACAAACTTTCCCAACTCCTCCACCAGCTGTCAGCCACCCTCCCACCCCCTCCCTCCAGCGAGCCCCGCCCGGCCGGGCTCTGGAGCGCAGGGCGAGGCCAGGGCGGGGTCTCCTGCAGTCTCCTGCCGATCCCGAGTGAAGCCGGCCGCGGCGAGTGAGTGCACGGAGCCTGAGGAGTCGCCGCGCCCCGTAGACGCCCCGGCCGGTCCCCGCCTTGCGTGTTGGGCCCCGCCGGGATGGGGAGTCGCCGAGGCCTGGGCCAGCCGCGGGCGGGCCTCTGCCTGCTCCTGGCTTTGCTGCAGCTTCTGCTCCGGACTCAGGCCGGTGAGCCGGAAAGGAGGAGATAGGCATAGGATCAGGAGTGCAGGATCTAGCGAGGTCTCCCCAAATGGGGTGGAGTCAGGAATGGGGGGCGTGCGAGGGGGGCGTGAGTGTTGCGCGTGGCTGGGGTGCTGTGTTCCGGCGCGTATCCGACTCTGGGCGATTTGTGGGTGTGACAGCTGGGGGGAGGGGGGAAACGTGTGACCGAGTTTTACTGGTGGATGCGTTGGAATGAATGCAATTTATAGGTGTGTGTGTAGCAATGTGTGTGAGGCCATTTGAAGTGAATTTGTGTGTGGGAAATTGGGGGTGGGAGTTGACGATTATGAATACGTGTGATGGGTGATCCCTGGCCAAGTGTGTGATTGTGAGTTGTGGGTGTGTCTGTGTGGGGCTGACTTAGAGAATAATCGTGTGTTACGTGTGTGATTGTCTTTGGGTGACCCGAAGAGGGGTTCGGTTGTGATTTGGGGATGTAAATAATGGCCCAGGACGACGTGAGTGGATGTTTCTGGGGGTGATGGTGAGTGGGGACGAGTATGGGAGGGGGCTAATCGGGGATTCAGTTTCCTTTGCATCTCTCCTAATGGCTTCGTCCTATTCTTCCTCTCCCTCCTCTGCCTCCAACTGGCGCGCCCCCACCTCCTCTGCCCCTACTTCTCTCCCCTCCCCCCACCCCGCGCTCCCCTGAGCCGCGATCAGCACCATGGACAGGGCCTCGGGAGGGCTGCGGTGAGGGGCGAGGCGGGGCGGGGCGCGGGGCGGGGCGGGGCGGAGCGCGGGCGGGGGCGGAAGTGGAAGTCGCTGCCCCCAGCTGAGCGACCCGCGGGTGTTTTTCTTGAGGAATTTCTCAGGGGCCTCAAGGGGTCCAGGGGGCCGCCGGACGAGTGAGTCAGCGCTGACGCACGCCCAGCTGCGCGCTTCTGGCTGGATGCCGCGCTCCGCCCCGCAGGGTTCTGGGTTGGGGGCGCCCAGGGGTTTGGGAAGGTCGGTCCCTCAAGTGGCATCTCTGGTCTGAGAGAGGCTGGGCTAGGCCCTTCTGGAAATCCCTCCCTAATGTGAACTCAGCCCCCCAACACACACACACACACACACACATACACACACGCAGACACCGTCCTACACTTTCTCACTTTCTCTGGAGTCCAGGGAGGTGCCTGCTCACGCGGATTATCCCAAATTGGCCCATGTCCCATTCCCACACAGTCGTGCAATCTCAAGCATCCATTCAGAATATAAGCCCTCTGGGACACCAGGAATGTTAAACACCGGTGCCCACGCCCCAGGCAACCCCAGCAGCCACCCGCCACAGGGTCACAGCCTTTGTCACCCTCCTACGCCTTGCAGCTCCAGCGCATGCTTCCACTGGTATCCACACAACCCTGTCAGCATTCACAACCAGTCACCTACTCGCCGACTTGGCCATACTCTCACGTATAACCACATTCCCCCATCTGGAGTCTGATCTATTACAGTCACAGACTCACCTGCATCACCTGCTCACTGCCAGGACCCAGGACCCCAACTCACATGGACTCCCAGCCACACACCAAACAACAGCATCTGGTCCTCCGTCGGAGTCCAAATACTTGGCACACACTGACACATCCACAAATCACAAGCTCAGCCATTCCCTGGTCCATATAGAGTCACACCCATGCTTGCACAATCTCATGCCCGTATACAATGGCACCCACACACCTATGCTCTCCTGCCTTTCTGAGGAGATCCCAACCATGTCACACCTACCAGTGCCTGCCTGCCTCCCTTCCTATCCTAGACCCCATCCAACATCTCCCTGGGGCCCTGGCCAGCCCAGGGGAGAGTGTGGAGGAAGGCCAGGCCGGGTCCCTGACAAACCCCCACCCTCTGGCCCTGCAGGCAGGACTCAATGCCTCTTGTGTGTCTCCTTGTCACAAAGCCAGCCATGAAAAGAAAGGGCAGTCAGTTTCTGAAAGGTCATTACAGAGGAGATGCAAGATTGAAGCAGGAGATGTTTGGGTTAGGTGCTGGGAAGGACTTTTTCAATGTGAATGAGCAGCTGGTTGAGAGGACACCCCTTCCCCTAGCACAAAGACAGGGATCTGGGTGAGGGGAGAGCCACACTGAATGGGGTCATGTAGCTCAGCCCTCCACTGGGCCCCAGCCTGGAGAGGGGGCAGCTGGGATGATCATTCATTCCATGGGGGAGTGACCCTTGTGGTTGACAGAGCCTGGGAGCTCAGATCTTAGTCCCAGGGGACTGTAACCCAAATACTTCTTAATGACAGCCCAGCCAGAGAACAAGCAATTAGAGTGGGGGCTGGTGGTGGCGGCAGAATTGGGGGGCGTGGATGGAGGGAGAGAAAGAGGGAGGGGGAGAGTAATCCACACAGATATACATATGAAATACCAATAGACAGAGAGAGCTAGGAAGTAAGACAGAGAGAGACACTGATTCAGAGTTGGACGCAGAGAGGGACCTGGAAAGACCAGCGCAGAAAGTGGGACAGAGAGAGAGGGCAGGGAGGGGGAGAGAAGAAAGAAAGAACAGGAGTTGAGGGCAAGAATGAGCTGAGGCTGGAATAGGGGTCTGTAAGGTTTGGAGAATGAAGGATCTGACCC